>NC_067399.1:683636062-684006062 GCF_016432865.1 Antechinus flavipes
AAATACGATCTTTTTTGCTCGGAGTAAGTAAGGGCTTTCATTATTTTCTCTTGATGTTTGAGGGTCCTGAGGTGGGGAGCAGTTACAGTGACTTGTCCAGGGTCACACAGCTGTAAGCGTCTGAGGCCAGATTTGGACTCATCTTTTTGCCTCTAGGGCCAATGACTCCGACCAGCCAGTTCCATGATAATGCCTAAAACCTGACAGAGTGGAGGATCTCAGCAACAAGGGGCTGTTCTCTCCCAACTGGCAGGCTCCATGACTGGCTCCTTCTTTGGCCACTAAACTCCAGCGGGGGCATCCTGCCCCAAAGGGCCCCTGGGGAGTTTGTCCTGAAACCATCAGGGACTGTTTATATCTGAGCTCTCGGTCAGGGCCCAGATGCTTCCCTGAGTCCGGGGAAGGTTCAAACAGACCGGGGAATGCTGTCCGGGCCCTCATTTCCTAGGACCAAAGTTCCAAGAGCCAGTGACCTTCCTGCTCAATTTGGAATCAGACTACTCCCCAGCACCTGCTGAGGGCTCCGGGAAGCTTGTGGAAAACCAGGGAACACGGTGCCCTCTGCCCACTGGCACAGAGAAAGTCCTCCCCAAAGCTGGGAGTCTCCTCTCTGCTCCCCGGAATAGTGAACCCCAGCTTTGGCCAGAAACGGGGGGCGGTTCCTCATTCCCAGGGTGCGGGGGGGGGGGAAAGGGGGGAGAAGGGGAGGGGGGTTGCCAACTGGAGGCCGCTGGAACCTTTGCAAATCACAAAGACGAGCTCCAACTCTCCCTTAGCTGGGAGACAATCAGAGGGGCCTGGCTGCCCATGGGCCAGAATCCATCCCACCACAAGTGGGGGAAGGGAGGGGGAGCTGGAATCCCAGACTAGGAACTGGGTCAGAGAAAGCAGAAAACACCCTTAGGCTGGGTCTGGATTCTAATCAGAAGCTGCTCCATCTACCAAGGACAGAGGCCTCCTTTGGCACTTCATGGGAAGCCCCGGGTCCTGGGGGAGTCCGGAAAGGGGAACAAGAAAACAAATGGAGAAAGCGGTCGGTTTCCTTTTGCATTTTAACCACCCTCCCCTGCTGACATTGTCTGTTCTCTGGAGGGATGATCTGCAGGGGCTCCCATAGCCCAAGGCTTTCCTCTTGGGGGACAGGCAGAAGGCTCCTTCCGCCCACTCCAGACTCAGAGAGCTGCCGGAGGCCCTGAGGAATCACCAGGGCCAGCTCCCTGCCTTCACCTGGGGACGCAGGGGCAAGGTGCATCTGCCAAGCAGGAGCGCGGAGTGGGCGGCTCCTCTCAGAGACCCTTCTCAGACTTCACTAGGAAAGCCAAAGACCACCTTCTACCCCCTTCCAGCTCCCGGCCGGTGAGGGAAGACCCACAGACTGGCTGTGACAAAGCTTAGAAAGGTGAGTGCAGCCGGTGTCCTTCAGGCTAGAAGGGAAGGGCCAAGATGTAAACCAATGGCCTCCCAGTCTGGCTCCCTCCTTTCCTCTGCCAGCCGGGAGCTAAGGTAGGTGCAAGGTGAGGCAAGGGCCAGAGAGATTTTGATGTCATCTTTAGTGTCAGAGAACTACAAGCCCGGTTCCAGGTTTCCCAGATTTCTGCTTTTCAGTTTTTCTCAGTACCAGCCTTCTCATTTACCCGGTATCAGTTTTTGTTTGGGGGGATTGCTTTTTAACATGGCATCAGACTGAAAGGAACTGGACAGTGTGCTGAGACCAGCTGCTCCCTGGGCTCAGGGTCTCTCAAAGCCTGGTCAGTGTGGAGCCTCAGCCACTCCTCCAGGCTCTGGAGAGAGGAAGGACCTCATGCGAGCTCCTCAGAAAGGCTCAGGCTTCTGCTTGTTGTCCTGTTGCTCTGGGGTTGCATTCTTGCCCACAAACATTTGGCTTGTTCGTAAGCACTTTATTCCTGTTTCTATATCCTGCAGCAAGAAAGAGGGTTCAGGGATTTGCCGTGTGTGTGTGTGTGTGTGTGTGTGTGTGTGTGTGTGTGTGTGTGTACACATCCATTTTATAGAGAAGGGGAGGGACTTATCCAAGCTTGCAAATGGCCCGGCACTCAGTCTGGAGAACACCCACGACAGAACAGCAGAGCTAGAGGCATCTCATCCAAACAATTTTAAATTGCTTCTTTGAAAGCTCCACCCCAACCCCCATGGCTCCTGATGCTGCTCTCTGGAACTAAAAGAGCAAGTCAATTCTCCACCTTCCACATCTCAGGTTTTCAAATGTTCCCAGACAATAATTATATCTGTTTCCTAAGACTTCCCCAGGCCAAACTCAAGGTTCTTCAGCACCTACTTGTTCCCCCATCAGTTCTCTCTAGAGCTTATCAGAAGCCTTTTGAAATTGTGGTATCCACACCTTTATACAGTACTTGAAATGTGGCCTGATGGGGGCTAAGCACAGAGGAATCATCACTTTATCCTTCTTAGATCTGAGCCTCTCTTAATTCAATGTAACATTGAAGTCGTTTTTTTTTTTTTTTTTTGATTGCCATATCATGTGGTTGACTTGTATTGAACGTGTGGTCCATTAAACCCCCTAGATCTTTTCCAGACAGATTGCTGTCTGATCATGTCTGCTCCAATCTTAAACCTGTGAAGCTGATTTTCTGAAAACTCTAAGGTGTGAGTTTACATTGAACCTTATCTGATTTCAAGCCCATTGCTCCATCTCTTACATGGCACTGATGGAAATTGAAAAAAGGAAAATTTCAACTTGATTCTTGTATTGCTTGGGTTGAACTGGATAGTCCCTAAGATCCTTTCCAATTCTCCAATTCTGCGATATCAGGGACCCCTCACAAACAATGAGCCACCCCAGAGAGGAATGGGCTTTCTCAGGAGGTATTTGGCTCCATATTGGAGATCTTCAAGAAGTCATTCTTCTTTACATATAGATTAGTCTAAACAGCTCCATAGCCCCTTTCAATTTCATATATTATGTCTATTAAATTTTACCTAATTATTTGAAAAAGCAATGTAGCTTAGTAGAAAGAGAACTGGTCTTGGGACCAGGAAGCACTGGGTTCAAGCTCTGTCTCTGACCAATGACTAAGAAAATGCCTTAACTTCTCAGGACTCTTGGTGACCCTCAAAGAGAGAGAGTTATCAAAGAGAATCCTAACTTGCAGGGATAGTCACTCACTGGGAGTCCCTGACACACATAAAATCACAATTCCAGTTCCTATCCCTATCCCCTTAACCACTCTGATCCTCAGTTTTCTCTAATATAAGATAAGTATAATAATCTCTGTAGGAACTCCCTCACAAGGTGTCAACAAGTTCAAATGAGCTGATATATGTCAAGTGCTCTGCAAACCTAGAAGTGTTCTATGGGTGTCCATTACTTTGTTATCCTATCCCATGACTTGAATTTGTGCCTTTATGTGTCTGCCAAGGCACCATGGACAGCTCCCATGTGTTTACCCCATAGCCTGAGAAATGGCGAAAACTTCTGAAGGATAATGCCCCATAGAAAATGTGAGGGTGTTTATAATCATATATACACACACACACACACACACACACACACACACACACACACACACACATATATGTATGCATTTTATATACATGTATGTGTATGCTTGTAGTACATGTGTTACAAACCATGCCTGGGTAAAGGGGCAGATCAATTCTCCGAGAGCCTCCACAGCTGTGAATCATAAACTTGAAGGAGTTGCAAAGCAGCCTTCGCAGGTGTTCCTTGTGGATTGGGAATGAAATAAATAGAGGCAAGAGGGAAGAGGAGAGAGGTCAGAGAACAGCAACTGCCTCTCGGTCTCCTTGTATCATCATCATCCTCTTCTCACATGAAGAGATCCATTCTACAGGTTTGAGTTAGATCTCCAGCAGCCACTGGTAAGTAGCTCCCATATGACAACATATATGTATGTGGGAGGGGGAACATATATGTGTGTGGGCATGGGCATGCATATTATATATATATGTTCCATATATTATATATATGCATATATAAACTCATGCTTAACTATACTCTGCTTGGGGGCAGTAAAGAGAATGAAGAGAAAGAAAAGTAAAATAAAAAGTGCACAGCAGAGAACAAAAGAAGCAAAGAAAATCTGGACAGTCATGAATATAATCTCTTCTATTATTACATATGCTTTCTTGAAATGAAAATGTATTATTACATATTTTGAATCCTCCCTGATGTTCTGCTTGGCACATGACCTTGTTTTGCTTTTATTTTCCTTTTCTTTCTTTTTCTTTTTTTCTTATTTTGTATTTAATTTTAAATAGATATTTTTAAAAGAAAGAAAATGTCAGAGTAGGGAGGGACAGGAAACAATAACACACTTCTCATCATATTATCACATTTTGAGTCATAAAGTCATCCAATGGTGAAGCTAAAGGGAATTCAGAAGTGATTTTACATAAGAAAGAAAAAAACCAGACAGTGTAAAGAACAAAAATCATCATAAAATCATAAAAATAATAACTTTAACCTGATCTTCCCAACAACTCTTTTAACATTAACAATAATAGACATTATTATCATCATTTTATGGACAAGAGGAATAAACTGAGGCACAGAGAAAAGTGAGCAGGATCTCACAATGAATGTGTTAGAGGTAAAATTTGAACCCAGGACTTGCTGATTCCAAGTCCAGAATTCTTTCCAGCACACAATGCTGAGAATATGATGAACATCTGTGGCTTGGCCACCAGTGGGAGCAGCAGCAGAAGTTGACACCTCCATAGCACAAGCACCTGCCATCTCATTAGAGGCCAGTTTTCCTTATTCTTCTTTCTGGAAACAAAGTGTAGTCTAACTTTCTGTGAACAAGACTCATGGGGCATCAGGTCCTTATACCCTGACCTGGAGGCACGTGCTTCCCATTGCCTGTGGGGTGCCTTCTGTGCCTCTGCAGAAGGGGTGGAAAGAGCCATGGGCTAGGGGGAAGGAAAGATGGAGGCAAGCCGCGATTCTGCCAGTTACTGACCAAGGGATTGTGGTCGAGTCATTGCTCCTCTAAGCCTTAGCTTTCTCACCTGCAAAATGAAAATAACCATCCTTTCGTCTCTGGTCTCAATAACCAGAATGAGGGCTTTTATTCTAATGTGTTTGTAAAGAGAAGCAACTCAGAAGACTCGCAGCTGAGAAGTTATAACTGTTCACAGGCCCAGACCTCACCATAGCTGCCCATGACTGCCTCGACGGTCTAGGTCCCAGCCCTACTCCAGGCCTGTATCAGAGCTAAGCTGTCATCATCCCCATAATTAGCTTCCACATGGCTACAAAAGAACAGGAGCTTCTATCTTAATAACATCAACTCCCGACCTGGGGAAGGGAGAGGGAGCTCAGGGTTTCCAAGGGAGAAGGTCACCCTTCGCATCTACACTCACAAGGATATATTAAAGGCTCCCTGAGGCTGGCCAAGTCCCAGCCTCTTCCAGCCGCCCTCCCGGGGGTAAGGCCTTACACCCTCGGATCTGAATGGCTTCTTCTGATGAAGGAGATGGTCTGCCTGCTAGCTATCACTGACGCACGCTGTTTGGGTGGGAAGGACAAGAACGCTCCTCCTGGAGATGTCAGCAAAGCTTCAGACGGCCATGCTGGGCCGTGTCACTGGGAATGCGGCTGGGCTCCTTTTTTTTTTTTTCTTTTACATTTAGTAACCAAGAAAAACCAAATATTCAAACAAGCAAAACAAAAGTGAGCACATGGAAAGCCCCAAACTACAAGTGACTCATGATGATTAACTTTAATAGGAGATGCAGCATTAGGAAACGGATACAGAGCTAACCACAGAGTCAAAAAAAGTTGGGTTCAAGTCTTGTCAGTGCTGTATGGCCCTGGGAAAATCATTTCTCAGAGCTCCAGAAAACTCTCCAGGACTCGATTGCAAGCTAGGGCTGGTCTGCCTGGGTGAAGGGAGTTTTCCTGCCGGGAATGCCCTTCAACAATGAGATCACAAGTCCAAGAATCAGGAACACTAGGATCTTTTCCCAGGTCTACCACTAAATGGCTGAATGGCTCTGAAATGTAATATTCCTCTTTAGTAAACTGAAATGGTTGAAAAGGAGGATCTTTAAGTCCCTTTTGTCTCTGAATCCCGTTAACAATTAAGTTGCATGCATTTGTCGTATTCCCTGGCATCTTCCAAGAAAGACAATGAGAGACAATGCGAATTCTTAGAATGGGAGTTCTTTGTGAGGAGAATTGTTCTATTCTTTGCACTTGGATCCTGGCACAGTACCTAGCATAAAGTAGGTGATCAGTGAATGTGAGGAGGCTTAGGCTGGGTGTGAGCACCTGGGACCTCTGGCACTTTAAAAGATGCCATTAGAATCAAATCGAGTCAACTTAACAAGTACTTATTGTTTACCATGTTCCAGGTTCTGTTTTCAGTTCTAGTGATAGATACATGTCAGGGAAATGGGCTATTAGGAAGCAGTACTATGAAGGTAGAGTAGCAAGAAGAAGTGTAAGCTAGCTTCCCAGAACAACTCCTCCACGGAGATTTAGAAAATGTACTATATCAAGTGGGGCAGCTAGGTGGCGTAATGGATGGAGTACCAGGCCAAGAATCATAAAGATTCATCTTCCTTTGTTCAAATGTGGCTTCAGATCCTCACTAGCTGCGTTACCCTGGACAAGTCTCTTAATTAACGCTGTTTATTTCAGTTTCCTCATTTGCAAAATGAGCTGGAGATGGAAATGGCAAACCACTCCGGTATCTCTGCAAAGCAAACCCCAAATGAGGTTACAAGGAATAACTGAACAAGTGAACAAAACTAGATCAAGTATTGATTGAAAAATCCAGGGGGAAAAAAATCACATCAAGTCCAATTTGACGTGAGGAGATGGATAGGTCCATGGACAATGGAGACAGGGTTTAGCCAAAAATATGCCATGCGGAGCATTCCAGAACAACTGAAAGAATACTGGGGCTATGTGTTAAGTTCAAAAAAGGCCCTGAACCCATACAAAAGGTGCCAATTTTGCTCAGAGTGAAGTACCAGATGCCAACTGGTAACTCTGTGACTCACTATCCAGTTCAAGGTCACATACACAAGATGGACTGAAAAGGGAACCTGGGTGTAAGGTGATATTCCAAGATCTGAAATGGATGCAGGACCTCGTCTGAGGAGTGGGCTAAGGAATAGGTAAATTCAAGCAAGCATCAGCTGTATGACTTGATTCTTTGAGCAGATGGGGTCTTTGTGTGAGCTTTCAACCTAATCTGAATTCTACAAAAATCCTATATCAAAGAGGAACCTACTGTTCTATTACCAAACCTGCAAAGCTTTCCAGATGGCTGTCCAGATGAGTCCAACAAAAGTCTTTCTGGATCTCTAACCTAGGGAAGGCCATGGGTGTGTTGCTCAGACCCAAAACCAAGTCAAGAATTTCAGAGATCAGACAAAGAAGGCGGAAAATTAAAGTTTGTTGAATTACATCACTTTGGGAGAACTGAAAGCTTGCAGGTTGCCATCTAGATCTGTCCCTGAGATACTGGAATAACACAACACTTGTTACTACCTCCCCTTCTAGAAAGCAACATAAAGATGTATAAGGACACAAACTCGGTCCAGATAATTTCTCCAGGGGCATATAGAGCTTTGTCCTAACAAAAAGTCAGAAGTCAGGAAGTACCTGAAAGAATGAGCATGTGTGCACATGCATGTACACGCGTGAGAGTGTGCACACACACAGGAAGAGAGAGACAGAGAGAAAGAGAGAGACGGAGAGGCAGAGAGAATCCCACCAGAAAATATTTTTGTGGTGACAAAGGAAGCTCAACAGAAAATCCCAGAAAGGAAAATTCTACAATATCTACAAGCAAACTCTCAAAAACAAGCCCCACAAATTTGGCACAAGTTTAACTGGAATTTTTAGAAGAGATGAAGCAAGAATTGTTGTTGTTTTAAGAAAAGAGATTTAAAAAAGTGTTAAAGGAAAGCTGGAGAAAGAAATTAGAACTATGGAAGAAATAATTAGAAAGAGAATTAATAGCTTGGAACAAGAAGTTCCTTACCCAAGGAACCTTACCCAAGAAACAAAATCCCAGAAAATTAGAATGGACAAATTAAAAGATGATGACTCTACAAAACAACAGGAAGCATTTTTTAAAGGCAAAAAACTCAGAAGTAGAAGAAAATGTAATAAAAGAAAAAAATACCTGATCTGGAAAACAAATTAATTGACCTAACTGAAAGCCATGACCAAAAACAATCCAAAACACCATATTTCAATAAATCATAAAAGAAAAATTTCCAAATGTCTTAGAACTAGAGAGCATTTTGATCTGATTTTTCTTGGGCAGTATGTTTAGAAGAATTGCACATACTTAATCCATATCAGATTTCTGGTTGTCTTGAGGAGAGTAGAAGAAGGGAGAGAGAAAAATATTTGGAACACAAGATTTTGCAAAGGTAAATGTTGAAAACCATTTTTACCTGCATTTGGAAAAATAAAATGTTTGTTTTAATCTTTTTTTAAAAAAAGCAAAAGGGAAATAGAATCTACCAGTTATTTCTGAAAAAATTACCAAAATGCAAACTTCAAAAAATATTAGAGTCAAAATCTATAGCATCCAGATGAAAGAAAAAATTATAGCAAGCAACTAGAAAGAATATAAAGATTGAGGATCCACAATCAGGAGTACACAAGATTTATCATCTACCACTTTAAAGAAGTGTAGAGTTTGGAATCTGATATTTCAAAAGGTATAAGCTTACAACCATGAATAATATACCTAGCCAAATTGAGTATAATCCTAATATAATATACATATATAAATATATAATATAAATATTAGCAAATGCTTCTGATGAAAAACTACATCAAAATTTTGAAATACACAGAAATCAAGAGAAACACAAAAAGTAATAGGAGCAAGCAATCATAAAAACTAAAAAAGATATAAATTGTTGACATTCTAATATGGAAAGACGATACTTGAATCCACTCAGTACCTAATATCAAAGGAATTACTCCATCATCCAACATCACACCATCCATATGTGAAACCAAAGGTTATAGCAAATGGAGTTTTGAATGCTGTAGATAAGTTCGTTTACTTTTGCGATATACTTTCCAGGGAAGTCCGCATTAATAATGAGGTTGACACATGCATTTCCAGAGCTAGCTCAATGTTTGGGATCTCAGAAGGAAAGTATGGGAAAGAAGTGGTATTAGATTGACTAGCACTGCAGGTCTACAGAGTTGTTGTGCTGACCTCACTGTTGTATGCCTGTGAAACCCGGGGCAGTCTACCAATGTTATGTCAGGAAACTCAATCATTTCCCTTTGAGTTGTCTTCGGAAGATATTGAAGATCAACCTCAGAATAAGATACTAAACACTGAAGTCCTTTCTCAAACTAAATTACCAAGCATTCAAACTCCATCGGGCTAGCCACATTGTTCAAATGCCAAACCACGTGCTCACAAGATGATCAGAAAAAAATGATACAAGGACACTCTCAAGGTCTCTCTTAAGAATTTTAGAATTGATTGTATGATGTGGGAAACACTGGCACAAGACTACCCAACATGGTATATCCTCATGAAAGAAGGTGTTGTACTTTATTAGCAAAGCAGAATTAAATTAGCTCAGAAGAAACACAAGATGGACAAAGTTAGAGAAGCCACTCCAAATGTTCATAGGGACTATTTGTGCCTGAGCATTTTGAGCTCCTACTAGTCTGATCATCCACAGTCAGACACATAGCAACTTGACTCTCACAAAGTTTAACAACAATTAAAGGAACTGGAAAAAAAGCCTACTAAAACAGAAAACTTGGAAATGATTTTGTAAGTTTTAATGATCTTAAAATAAAAATGAAAAGAAGGGGGAAAAGGGAAGCCTTGATGAGGTAGAAAGTAAAGGTAAGGAAAATTATCTCACATAATTGAGGTATACAAGTAAAAACTTCATAACCAAGAAGGAAGATAGGAAGCAATAATATTTTTAACTTCAGTCTCAAATGCAATGATCAAAAGACAAAAAAAAGTATTTACACCATTTGGTTACAAAAATGCAGTTACTCAAGAGTAAATATGAGGGGAAGAAGAAAATAAAGGGAATGATAAGAGGGAAGGTAGAAAAGGGAGATCTTAGTACTAAGAAAAAAACTAGTTAAGGATGGTGGGTTTCAAAGAGGGGTTTAAAACAAAATGAGGAAAAAATATAAGAATGTGTAATGGGGCATAAAGAGAGGGAAAGAGTAGAAGAATAAGATAGCAGAAGAAGATTTAATCAAACTTAAAGCATTAATTCTGAGCACACTCCTTTCTTCTTTATAAAGATATAGAAAAACAGATACAAAACTATCCAAAAAGAGAATGGAAGGGTACATGTAATTGCTCTATGTTGATGGGATAAATTCACCCATAAAACAGAAGAGGACAGAAGAAACTAACACTTGTTGGTTAAAAGAAATTCATTTATTAAAAAAAAATGCATACAGAGAAAAAACAAGGAGCTTGAATGAAATCTATTATATTTCAGACAAGGGGCAGCAATCATGACCACAGACAAAGAAACATCAAAAATACACTTAATTTTTTAATAGATCAATGAGAAATTTTGTTAAAAATTGCCATAGATGGTGGATTGATATCAGTATTAAATACATATGTACATAATGGCATAATATCTAAAAATTTAAAAGTTAAGTGAATTATAGAAAGCAATAGACAATAATGGGGGAAGGTGTTTTCTCCCTTTTAGATATTAAGAACCAAAATAGAAGTTTAGAAAACTTAGATATAATAGATTTCTAAAGACTACTGAATGGGAATACAAAATAGTACAGATGTTTTTCAGCTGTGTAGTCAGATAGAGGACATAGTAGATAAGAGCACTGGATCTGGAAGACCTGAGTTCAAATACACTAGGAGAACTTATTAGCTGTGTGACCATGGGCAAGTCAGCTTCTGTATGCCTCAGTTTCCTTGACTCTAAAATGGAGGATAATAATAGTGACTATCTTGCAGGATTGTTTTGGGCTTCAAATGAAACAGTATTGTAAATCACTTGGCTGAGTGTTTTACACTTAATAAATATATATTCTTTCCCTCCTTTTGCATGGAAGCCTTAAAAACAGATTTAATAAAGCACCACTGGAAAAAATGTTTAGATAATTTAAGCTTAAATAATGTATTCCCAAAGAATGGGTGGGTCAAGTAAAGAAACAAGTGAAACTTTCATTAAAGATAATGATAATGCCAAAATTTTGGAGTGCAGCCAAAATAGTCCTTAGGGGAATGTTTATTTTTCTAAATGCTTTTATCATTAAAAGAGAGAAAAAGCAAATCAATTAATTGGGAAGGCAACTTTAAAAAATAGAAACCTAACAAGTTAAAACCCCTTTAACTTAACCGAAACATATAAGTGCTGAAAATCAACGAAGAAATTAACAAAATTGGAAGAAAAAAACCATTGAATTAGTTTTTTTTTAACTTAAGTTAAATAGATAGACCATTTGAGGCAGCTAAGTGGTACAATGGATAAAATTCCAGATGTAGAATGAAGATCTGAGTTTAAATCTAGTCTTAGGCATTTACTAGCTATGTGACCTTGGGCAAGTCACTTGACCCTGCTTGTCTCAGTTTCCTCATCTGCAAAATGAGCTGAAAAGTAAATGGCAAACCATTTCAGCATCTTTGCCAAGAAAAGGTCACCAAAAAACATTAGGAGGAGTTACATGACTGAAAATGACTACAAATAGCAAATTTGATTTTAAAAAACTCAAGACTATCTAATTATCTTTACTCACGATGTAAAAGCTGAATTTACAACCAATGAAGAAGAAATAAAAGAAATTAACAGAAACTCTCTTATACAATTGTCAATAAAACTTAAAATCTAAATGAAATGGATGAATATTTAGAAAAAATGTTGAAACCTCATATTTACAAAGCAAGAGAGAACTTATATAGCCCAATTTCAGAATAAGATATTGCATATCATACATGAATTCCTGAAGGAAAAAAATCTCAAAGATAGATGGATTTATAAATGAATTCTATCAAACATATAAAGAAAAATTAATTCCTATACTATAAAAACTATTTTTAAAAAAAAAAAAGATCCTAAAATCTTTTTTCAATGATACAAATATGGTCAGGGCATCTGAACTAGAGAGAATCAATAAAGAGTAAAAAAAATAAGTAAGTATAGACTAATATCCTTAATGACTATCAGTGCAAACATTTTAAGTAAATATAATCTTAAATACTGTAGTAATATACTACAAATATTATGTAGTATGATTAAGTTAGATTTATATCAGGGATATGGGTCTAGTTCAAAATAAGAAAAATTACCAACATAGTTGACCATATTAATAATAAAGAAAACAAAATTATATGTTTATTTCAACAAATGTATTATAAACTATTGGCAAGATACTACCCCCTATTTAAAAAAATAGAAAGCATGGGAATAAATGCATCTTTCCTCAATATGATAAACAGTATCTTTTTTTTAAACTAAGAGATGACATTAAATTTACAGAGCCTAAAACAATAACATAATTCATCTAGAGAAACAAAAGACCAAAAATCTTAAGGGAAATCATTTTTAAAAGTAGAAAGGCAGGCTATCTAAGAATATCAGTGATAAATTAGAGACCTTTCTAATAAGATCAAGGGCAAAGCAAGAATGTCCATTACCACCACTAATATTTAATATAGTGCTAGAAATATTAATTAGAGCAACAACAACAACAACAAAAACATTGAGGGAATAAGCCAGTGGTCCTCAAACTTTTGTTCTCAATATCTTTATCCTATTAAAAATGATTGAAGATCTGTCCAAAGAGTTTTTGTTTATGTGGTTTATAGTTATAGATATTGATCACATTAAAAATAAAAACTAATTATGAATTTGTAGACTCTCTGAATGGATTTCAGAGATTCCCAGGATGCTCTGGTCCAGACTTTGAGAACCACTGGAATAAGCATTAAGCAATAAAGGAAACAGGATTATCACCTTTTACAGATAAGAAAGTTTATTTAAAGTCCCTCAGGAAGTCAATTAAAAGACCAACCACACCTATTACTAACTTCAGCAAAGTTGTAGGATATAAAATAAACTCAAGAGATCATCAATATTTTTGTATATCACCAATAAAATCCATTAGGGAAAATTAAAACGGGAAATTCCATCTAAAACAACATCAGAAAATATAAAGCATTTGGGAGTCTAACTGCCAAGACACACACAGAAACTACATGCATATAATTACCGAACAATTTTTATGCAAATAAAAACAAATCTAAAGGATAGGACAAATAATTAACTAATCATGACTACAGTGAATAAACGAAATGAACATTTCCTCTAAATTTATTTACTTATTCGGTAATATACCAATCAAACTACCAAAAACACTACTTTATAGAGCCTAAAAACAAATTTCACCTGGAGGAACAAAAGATCAAAAATCTCAATGAAAATAATTTTTTTTAAGTGGAATGAAAAGAGACCTAAGATTATCACAATTTAAACTATACTACAAAAGAGTAATAATTAAAATGATTTGGTTCTGAGGTCTGAGAGAGAGGTCCATTAATGAAACATATTGGCTACATACAACATTCAATAGCAAATAAATAGTACTCGAATACACAGTTATTGGGGTAACTTGCTACCCAACAAAAAGTTGTCAATTCTCAAAAGCAGTCTTGTAGAAATTAGAATTAGATCCTTACCTTATACTATATACCAAAATAAGTTCCAAATGGTCCGTTACATTTAGACAAAAAAAAGTGGAAGAGATTAGGAAAAGCATAATATAATTTCTACTATGTGCCAGGCACTGTGCTGTTTTTTACAAATATTTTCTCATTTGATCCTTATAGCAATTGTGAAAAGTAGTACCAAATATTTCTTTATTTTAGAGTGAGTAAACAGAGGCAAACAGAAATTAATTAATTTAAGATCAAATAGCTAGTCCATCTCAAAAGATTTTGTTTTATTTGACTGCACATATTTGTAGCATAAGCTTTTCTTACTTGTTTTTCTTATTTTCTCAATAGAGAAATTGGGGGAGAACATGGAAGGAAGAAAAGACAGATTTTTATTGATTGAAAAAAATAATTTACCAAAAACATGCACTACTGGGGAGGGGAACGGAAATGGGAATCAGTCACATAAGAAGAATAAGAAATAAAGAACAAGAAAATAATTACCTATCAGATCTGTGAATAAAGAAGGATTCATGATGAAAAAAGAGATCAAAGAAGGTAAACAATTTTCATTACATACAATTAAAAAGTTTTGCAGAAATAAATCAAATGCAGCAAAAATTGGAAGAGAAGCAAGTAAGTGTGAGAAATGATCTTTGCAACAAATCTTTCTGCTAAAGATCTCATTTCTAAGATATGTTTTAAAAATTTAAATTTATAAAAATAAGACCCATCCAGCCATCAAAAAAGGATCAAAGTATATGAACATGCAATTTTTCAGATGAAGAAAGCTATTAATAGTCACATAAAATGCTTTAAATCACCGATAATTAGAAAATGCACATAAAATAAATCTGAGGTTCCATCTCATATCCCTCAGACTGGCAAAGTTGACAAAAAGAAAAAAAATGTTCAGTGCTGGAGGAGCTAGGGGAAAATAGGTCAATGAATGCACTGTTAGTGGAGCTATGAATTGGTCCAATTATTCTGCAAAGTATTTGGAACTGTGCCCCAGAGCTATTAAAGTATGCTTGCCTACTGATGCCATAATATCGTTATTAGATATGTACAATTAAAAGATCAAAGAAAGAGGAAATGGACTCAGAAAATACAATAGTTCTTTGATTGGGCAGTGAGTGGATGCCCACTAACTAAGCAATGTCTGGACAAGTTGTGGTATATAAACGTCCCATAAGAAATGACAAAGGAGATGGCATCATTGTAAGAATAGTATGAACTGATGCAGCGATATGAGCAGAACCAAGAAAACAACTCATACAATAACAATCAGGTAAAGTCAAAAATCTTTAAGAAATCTGATCAATACAATGACAAAACCATGAATGTATGGTGGACTCCATGATGGCCAATCATGATGAACTCAAAAAGTAGATTTAGACATGGCCAACATGAGAATTTGTTTTGCTTGACTACTCATGTTTGTAGCATAAGTTTTTCTTGTTTTTCTTACTTTCTCAATATACAAATCAGGAGAGAAGATGGAAGGGAGAGAAGCAGATTTTTATTGATTGAAAAAATAGTTTACCCAAAACATGGACTATTGGGGAGGGGAAGGAAAACAGGAATCAGTCACATAATAAGAGTAAGAAATGATTACTGAAAAGAGATAAGAAATGATATATACCAACACAGAAACACTATTGTTGAAGCAAGGGAAATCCTCAGTTTTCTCTGCTCTGGAAAAAATTCATTTTAGGACCACAGTGATGATGATAATGATGATGATGTGATGATGATGATGATAACGATGATGACGATGATGACAATGATGATGACTAGCATTTCTGTCTCACTTGAAGGTTTATACATCCCTTGACACATCCTATCTCATTTGATCACCTGATCCCTTCCTACCCTTTCTCTCTTTTAATTTGCCTCCACCTCCCACTTCTACTTTTGAGTCTTTGAGCTGGTCATTTTGTGTTCCTTGCACAAGGCCCTCCATTCCTAACTCCATCATTGTCCCCATGTTTAGAAGTTTATCCTTCCTTATCTCCACCTTTTTCCCTGATTTCCTTCAAGTCCCAGCTAAAATCCCACTATCTACAAGAAACCTTTCCATATCCCCTTTAATTCCAGTGGCTTCCTTCTGTCGACCATTCCCAATTTATTCCACACATCCCATATTTGTACATAGAGGGATTTTGCATGTGGTCTGGGGGCTCCTTCTGACTGGGCTGGGTTTTTTTGCTTGTGGTTTGTGTTTGCCTTTCTCTGTATCCACAGCACCTATCCAATGCCTGACATAAAATAAATGTTTGTTGACTTGATTCTCACAACAACTCCATAAGGAAGGAGAGAAGGGAAAAGAAAAGGAAAAAGCATTTATATAGGACCTACTGTGTGCTAATATTACCATGATTGTCAAAGAGTGCCATTATGATCCATATTATACAGATAAAACCACTGAAGAGGAAGATGTCAAATTATTTGTCCGAGGTCACATAATCAGAGGCCAGAGTTAATTGCAAATCTAGATCTCTATCCCCTGAACCACCTTTCTGCCTCAGATTAGAATTTTGAAATTACAAAGGAGAGAATCTAAGGAATCACTAATTCCCCATTTAATTGATGTGAAAACTGAGGTATAAAAAGGGGAAAGGCTGTGGCGAAAGTCGCATGAGTGATAAATATCAGAGAGACTTTAAGTCCAGACTGAATAAGTTGTAATTGCCAAGTCTGCTTAAGATGTTCGGTCACACTGGCAATGAGCAGACATCTTTCTCTGAGAAAAGTGGTGTCTGAACTAAAAATATACTTTGGTCGCTCCCTTTGGGCTGAATCCACATGTCTCCTTTAGTTACACATCTGCAAATGTAAGTGTGACCTGGTGGGAGTTTCCTGAAAGTATGACACATTAAATTAAATTAAGCCATAAAAAAAAATGCTCTTTGGCTTTTGCAATTTCTGGCAGCATCGAGGCCCAAGCAACATTTCGGACTGGGAGAACCCCAGCCAATGCCCCATGGGAACCCCTCGTCATTGTTTCTGCAGCCCAGCCTTCCGGCACTGATTAAAGTGAGGTTCTTCTACCACATGCCTTGCCTTCCAAGAGGTCCTTAAACCCAGCATGGTTCAGCCAGTTAAGTCATCCCGAGCCACGAGCAGTGTTGGAAAGGAAGCCAGTGCCCTGGTAACATCCGGTCCCAAACACAGAACTGCCTCAGAGGGCTCCGTCAGCACAGCCAATGCCCACGCCCTGCCGGGTCTGAGAAGTTGTGGATGAAGCCGTCGTTCCAGGTAGCTTTCTAGGGCTTGATATTAAGGAAGGCCCATGTAGGCTCATGACCAATGGGGATGTGATTGGATCGTGATCATATTTAGTACAATAATACCAAACTTATAATTTAATACTGATGTCCAAATGATCCGAACCAACCCCTTCTTCTCAGAGGATTTCTTCACTGAAGAAGGGGGGTCTGGATGATATCAGAGCCAAGATTTCTTGAAAAAGATCATGGAATTTCCCACTAATAGCAGCAAGCGGTGTTCCTAGTAAACTCTGGCCATCAAGAACGGGGGAGAAAGATAGAAAATCTCTGAAATACACAGAATTCGGGATTTCTTGCTGATTACCTGAGCTGCCGCTCTCAGATGCTCTCTCACCAATGGTCATTTTCTTGTGGTGGATGTAGAAGAGTCCGAGAGGTCTCAACATAATGTTCGCCAGGCACCTTCCAGGGAAGGATGGGTCACAGAGGGCTTGGCTCACAAAAGTCTCTTTCTAGCTCCTTCCTCCATGGCAAACAGAACGAAAAATCTCTATTCACTCTTAGCAGCCCTCAAGCAAAACCTCAGGTTTGGGTTATGAAAACTGAATTTCTATCTGATAGGAAACCTGCCTTGAAGTGATCTGTGCTGGCAGAGGGTCTGCCCTGGGCAGGGTCAAATGTATAATTAGGTGGGCAACAAGCCAAAAAACAGGCCAGGTGGGAGCCTGGGCTCAGGCTGCTGAGCAAATGCTGGCGCCGTCTTTGGGGCCATCTCAAAGCCTCCACATTTGGGGAGAAGTTTGTGCCCTTCCAAAAGCTGAGGGAGCTTTTTTATTCTGGAGGCCACGAGTTCTGGGGTTTCCAGAGAGCTCTCTGCTTGGGAAGGTGAGTGGGCAGGTCTGGAGAAGCGGTGAGCAGACAGAGGTGATCTTGGAGCGGCCATTTCATCACGGATGGAAGGCAGCACCTGCCCAAGGGGCTTTCTCTCATAGTCTCACAGGGAGTGCACTTAAAGCTTTCAGGCCTGGGATCCCCATGGCTACTCCTCTTCTCTCATCATCAGGAGGAGTCCCTATGGATGGAAGCTAGAGCACAAAAGGCCCCCCATCCTCACCACCCGCGCCACGTTCTCCCCCAATACAAACACATGCAATTACTGGGAGTCTCACCTTCTGACTCGGGGTGAAGGCCCTACAAGTCCCTATTAAAGCAGAACTAGGTTATGGTGTTGGGCCATTAAGGACCACCGACACCCCAGTAATGCATAAGATGAGATGGGATGGGAGGAACATTGATTCAGGGAAAGGTTGACAAAGACCCAGAGCACACTATAATGCTCATCTTGGGAAAGGATTCCCTGGAGTATCCCTGAATGAGATAGTTGTATCAGAACGTCAGTAGAGAAAAAGGGGTGAGGAATGAGTCATAGTGGGCAGCATGGGGCATCCCCCAGGAAATGGCATCTCCACCTTCCTCCAAAGCAAAGCAGAACCATGGGGGCAAAGGGGCACTGCAAGGACCCGACTTCACAGATCTGTGAGTGGTGCAGGGAGCACTTACATGAGTGACTTTTTATCCATGAGAAGAGAAACATTTTAGTTACCACTGCTATAAGCAACTGATTAAAGGAATTGTTTTAAAACTAATGCAGACAAAATTAGAAGGGAACCAAAAAACTGGGAAAACATTTATACATTCAAGGGTTGTGATAAAAGGCTTCATTTCTGAAATATATAGAGAATTGACCCAATTTATAAGAATTCAAGCCATTCTCCAATTGATAAATGGTCAATTTTCAGACAAAGAAATTGAAAAGATGCTCTTAATCACTATTGATCAGAGAAATGTAAATTAAGACAACTTGAGGTACCACTATATACTTCCCAGATTGGCTAAGATGACAAGACAAATATTGGAGATAAGGAAAACTAGAATACTGATACATTGTTGGTGGAGTTTGAATGGATCTAGCCATTCTGGAGAACAACTTGAAACTATGCCCAAAGGACTATCAAACTGTGCATGCTCTTTGATTCAGCAGTGTTACTACTGGGCTTATATCCCAAAGGAATCATAAATAAGAGGAAAGGACCCACATGTACAAAAATGTTTGTGGCAGCCCTGTTTGTAGTGGCTAGAAACTGGAAACTGAGTGGATGCTCATCTTTGGAAAATAAGCTATGGTATATGAATGTTATGGAATATTATTGCTCTGTAAGAAATGATCAACAGGATGATTTCAGAGAGGCCTAGAAAGACTTATATGAACTGATGCTGGGTGAAGTGAGCAGAACCAGGAGATCCTTATACACAGCAACAGCAAAATTATACAATGATCATTTCTGATAGTCATGGCTCTTTTCAACAATGAGATTATTCAGGCCAATTCCAATGGTCTCGTGATGGAGAGAGCCATCAGCACCCAGAGAGAGAGCTGGGGGGACCGAGTGTGGATCATAACATAGCATTTTTACTCTTTTTATTGCTGTTTGGTTGCATTTTATTTTTTCTCATTTTTTTCCTGTTTGATCTGATTTTTCTTGTGCAGCAAGATAATTATATAACTATGTCTGCATATATGGGATTTAACATATAGTTCTACCATGTTTAATCTATATTGGACTACTCTCCATCTAGGGGAGGGAGTGGAGAGAAGGGAGGAAAATTGGAGCACAAGTTTTGCAAGGGTCAGTGTTGAAAAATTCTCCTTGAATATGTTTTGAAAATAAAAACACTTCAATAAAAGTTAAATAAAACAGATTCAAAAAAAAGTTGTTTTACGCAACGGGATATTCTTGTGCTGAAAGAAATGATGAAAAGGACAGCTTCATGGAAACCTGAGGAGACACGTTTGAACTGGTCCAGAGGGAAGGGAATAGAAGCAGGAGAAGCATTTAGGCTATCACATTGCCACCTTGGACAATGGCAGGCTCTCTGAGCCCCGCAGCCCATCATTGCCGAGGACCGTGACAAAGCTGAGTGCCCGTCTCTGGCCAGAGAGGTGATGGACTCAAATCAGAAATATCTTCTTGAACACAGCTAAAGTGGGAACGGGTTCGGCCTGACTCTGCATATCGCATATTATGAGGGCTTCCTTTTTTATTTTTTGTCCTATGGTCGGAAGGGAGAAGGCGGAGGAAGAAAAAGACACTTTATCAATTGGGGAAAGAAATGGACATCTTTTTTAAGAGTCAGAGCCTTAGACAAAATGTTTCTTCTTGGATGAGCTTAAGGAAGGGGCTGCTGAAGTCTCTTCCAACACTGGGATTCTGCTACTCATTCCTTAGTTCTCACATATCCCACCTCATCAACCGACGAAGAAGTCCAGGCTCCGAAAGGGATTAGAGCTGGTTGGGTAAGAAGCAATTTAGCCCCGAGACCTCTGGTGAGATCTCAACCACCTCTGGCGACTTTCCCCATCATTGGATAAAAATTATTTGCTGAAGAAACCCAATAAAGAAAGAACTTTGGGCTGAAACCGAACTCCCCCACCTGAGTGTCCCGGAAGAAAAGGCCCCGCTACAGCCAGCCCTCGGCATCGCGCTGCTCGCCTCTCTGAGCAAGGAAGCTTCTGCCAAAGGGGATGCCAGAGTCAGCTCGGATGCCAGCCTCGCCTGCCCACGTGGGACAGACTGTGACATAATTAGGGAAGAAAAAAGTTTTCCCAGGGAGCTGCTGAAAGATGGCATCTGCACTCTGCGGGGAAGCCTTTCTCCACCTGTTTCCCCAGTTGCAGACTTAATGGAACAATTCCACCATCCCGGACAGACCCTGACTTCTAAGAAAGAAAGCAAAGGCTTGAGATGAGCTCCCTTGGCTGCTTCTGCCCCAGCGAGCCTAGAGTCCAATGCCGGCTACTGGGAATAAGGCAGGGGATCCCAGCTTCCACAACTCCCTGATCATGGCCCTTCCTATTCCCCACCCAGCCAGGCCCCCAGCGGATGGCAAAATGTGGGGCACATCCCCCATCTCAGGAGCACAAGCTCACATCCCTCAGTGGGAATGATGGAGTCCCCGTCTGGAGATCCTCACCCTGAGAGTCAGAGACCTGGGAGATCATCTCAGCCCCTGCTCTCAGAGCCCAGGACAAGCTCTCCCAGCTCCAGGACAAGCTCTCCCAGCCCCGGGACAAGCTCTCCTGTGAGCATAAGGGGCAGAGCTAGGGTTCAAATGCAGGCCCCTGAGTTCAGAGTGGAAGTTTTTGCAGCTCAACAAACCTTTGTTATCTGCCTGCTCTGTCAGTTCTAACCAAGAATTCTGGGATGTAGGGCTCAAAGGAAACTCAGGGTCCAACCCTTTCATTTGGCAAAGAAACCCCCAAGTCACACAGGCAGAGCAGGGGGGAGCTGGGGCTTAACCCAGACCCTCCCATCTCTGGGGCCATGATCTGTGGGTTTATGTTTGGTCCCTTTCCTCAAGGAATCAGAGAAAGAATAAAATGGCCATAGGGCCATATTGACGGGGAATGGGGACAGGAATAATAGCTGACCTCTTCAGAGTACCAGCACCTTTGGTCATGAGGAGGAGGGGGTAGAGTTCTATCAACATGAATCTCAAGTGGCTCCTGAGAAAGCCCCACCAACTGCTTTGAATTCAGAAAGTGTTGTCATGGTGCCCTGAAAAGTCCCTTATCCAGGGGACTTGAGTACAAGGTTTAGATCCGTGGAGTCTTGTTCAAGTAATTTAATGTCTTTTTTACTTTTAAAAATGAATGTTTATTTTTAAAAAGTAATTGAGTTCTGAATTTTCACCCTCCTTCTCTTTTCCCCACTTACTGAGAAAGTAATATGTTAATCAATTATGAATGTGAAATCATGCAAAACATCTTTTCATATTAATCATGTTGCAAAAAAAAGGAAGGAAGAGAGGAAAGGAGGAAGGGGGGAGGGAAGGAGGCAAAAAGAGAGAGAAGGAAGAGGAAGGAAGGAAGGAAGGAAGGAAGGAAGGAAGGAAGGAAGGAAGGAAGGAAGGAAGGAAGGAAGGAGTAAAAAAATATACTTAAATCTGCACACAGAATTCACCAATTCGCTTTCTGGAGGTAAATAGCATTTTTCATCATGAGTCCTTCAGAATTGTCTTGGATCATTGTATTGAACAAAAGTAGCTAAGTTTTTCATAGTCAATCATTTTTACTATATTGCTGTTGCTGTGTACAAAGTTCTCCTGGTTCTGCTCCCATCACTTTGCATCAGTTCAAATAAGAATTTCCAGGTTTTTCCCAAACCAGCATGATTGTCATTTCTTATAGCATAATAGTTTTCCATCAAAATCATTTAATATAACTTTTTCAGCCATTCCCCAATTTATAGGCATTGCTCAGTTTCCAATTCTTTGCCACCACAAAAAGAATTGCTAAAAATATTTTTATACATATAAGTGTTACTCCTTTTTCTTTGATTTTTTGTGGTATACAGACATAGTAGAGATGTTGCTAAGTCAGAGGTTATGTATAAATATAAATAAATATATATGTTTAATAAATATATTCTTTAGAATGATTGAACCAGTTCACAACTCCACCAAAAGTGCATTGTTTTTACACATCCCTTCTAGCATTTGTCATTTTCCTTTTCTGTCATGTTAGCAACTCTAATGGGTGTAAGGTGATACCTTGAAAACTAAAATTGAAAACTGGTTTTCATTTTTATAAATTTGACTCTGTTTCCTATATATTTGATCAAGTCTTTATCAGAGAAATTTACTGTAAAAAAAAAAAAATTCCCCCAGTTTCCTGCTTCTCTTCTTATCTGGATTGTGTTTTTGTTACTGCAAAACTTTTAAAACCTCCTGTTATCAAAATTATCCTTTAACATGAACATCCTGTAATGTTCTCTATTTCTTGTTTGGCCATGGGTTCTTCTATTACCCACTGATCTGACAAGTAAAACTGTTCATGCTCCTTTAATTTGTTTATGATATCACCTTTATGTCTAAACTATGTACTCATTTTGACCTTATCTTTGTATATGATGTAAGATGTTGGTCTATATCTGATTTCTGCCAAACAGCTCTCTAGTTTTACCCTCAGTTTTTGTCAGATGGTGAATTCTTATGCCCAAAGCTTGGATCTTTGGGTTTATCAAACACTAGATGGTTGTTGTTATTTAGTATTTGATTCTTGTCAAATTATGTCAAATTTGATTCTTGTCATTTGTATTTAATTCTTCATGTCCCTTTTGGGGATTTCCTTGGCAAAGATACTGAAGTATTTTGTCTTTTCCTTCTCCAGCTCATTTTACAGATGAGAAACTGAGGCAAAGGAGATTTAGAAATATGCCTAGGGTCACATAGCTAGTAAGTTTCTGAGATCAGACTTGAATGCAGGGAAGATGAGTCTTCCTGACTCCAGGTCCAGTGTTCTACCCACTGACCCACATAGATGCTTCATTTTCATGATTACCACTTTATAATATACATTGAAATCTGGTAGTTCTCAGCCATCTTTCTTCAGTTTTTTTTTTCATTGATTCCCTTGATATTTTCAACCTTTTGTTCTTCCAGAGGAATTTTGTTATCATTTTTTCTAGCTTTATGAAATAATTATTTGGTTGTTTGATTGGTACAGTGCTGAATAAGTAAATTAATTTCAGTAGAATTGTCATTTTTATTATATTGGCTTGGTCTTCCTAAATAATGTTTCTCTAGGTATTTAATCTTTCTGTGTTTCAGTTGCCCCAAGTGAAGAAAAGGAAGAGATTGAATCATTCTATCTCTAAGAAAAGTCTAACAGTCTGTGAGTTATTATTTGCACATAAGGACAAACAGGTATCATGGTTCCCAGATGGATTGGAAGCTCCCTGAAAATAAGGATTCCCATCTAATCTAAACTTTGTTTCTCTCCTAAGTTGTCAAATCAGGCATTACAAACAGTAGGCACTATATAAAGGTGAGCTGAATTAAATTAATATAATTTAGAAAAATGGTGGGAGAAGATGGTGGAGTAAGTCAAAAAGCTTTTGGCTTTCCAAATTTCCTCCATAGAAAAAGACAGAACATTGATTCAGGGAATGTAGAGCAGCAGAAATAAATTGGAGTCAGAGTAAAGCAGTTGTTCTCCTAAAACAATCTAAGACCACCCCAGGAAAGAGTCTAGGGGCAGAAGCTGGCCCGAGTGAAGTACAAATGACTCCAGTTTGTTTATCCAGAATAAACTAATAAAAAACCCAGGGGGCAGCTGGGATTGGGAAATGGCTTCAGTCTCAGAAACTTTCTTTTTATGGACAGTATGGGGGGGAGGAGGCGGGTTAACCACTGAGTATCCTGAAGGACCTTCCACTGACAGATGCATCCTAGGGTAGGCTGTCACGAATGAGAGCGAGAGCTGTTAACACACCTGGTGAGTGCAGTAGCAGAGGGGCAAAAACTGGCCAGGGGACTTGCAGATGAACAGAGTTCCTGGTTTCAGTTTCAGGGAAGAAAAGGTAACTGTCGTCTGCAGCCACCTTAAGGCCAGAGTAAGACCATTTGCAGGAGCAGGGCCTCTAACCATGGTGTAGGAGTAGAAAGGAGAGTCCAAGGTTGAGCACTGGGACAGAGCACAGAAAATAACAATAAGAAGACCTGAAGCCTCGGACACAATTCCCCATATTTTGAGACTAGAACTTGATCACACCAATTGCTGCAAAAAATAAAATAAAGATAAGCAAGCAAAGGAAAAGGAACCCAACCATAAAAGCTACTGAGGGAGTAGAGAAGATCAGGGTTGATATTCAGAGGGAGATAATGAAATAAGAAGGGCCCATATTTTCGATGAGAAACCTCAAATGGTCCAACAGCAAAAAAAAAAAAAAAGATTTCTTAGAAATTTAAAAGGGCTTTAAAAATCAAATAAGAGAAATCAAAGAAAAGTTAGGGAGAAAATAAGAGCAATCCAAGAAAATCAAAGAAATTATGAAAAGCAAGTCAACCAACTTGAAATAGAAACAAAAATTGAAGGAAGAAAATAATTCCGTGAACACTAGAACTGGGCAAAGGAAAATTAATATCATCTAAGACATAAAGAAATAACAAAGCAAAATCAAAAGAATGAAAAAGTAGAAGCAAATATGAAATATCTCATCAGAAAAACAACTGATTTGGAGAACAGATTGAGGAGAAATAATATAAGAATAGGCAGACAGCCTGAAAATTATGATTTTAAAAAAGAATCTTGATACAATATTACAAGAAATTATCGAGGAAAATTGGCCTGATGTCTTAGAACAAGAAGACAAATCAGAAATAGAAAAAAAAATCCACTAATCCCCACCTGAAAGAAATTCCAAGAGGAAAACTTACAGGAATCTCACAACCAAGTGTCAAAGCTCCCATTAATGAGAAAATATTGGCAGCAACAGAAAAAAAAATTTAAATATTGTAGAGCTACAATAAGGATTACCCAGGACTTGTCAGCTATTATATCTGCAACATTGCAGACAAAGAAGCACTAGATTTGTTGTTAGAGGCGTTGGGTTCAAATTCTGCCTATGAGATGTGACCATGAGCTAAAATGCATCTGAGTCTCAGTTTTCTCACATATAAAATGGGCATAAGTTGGACCAGGAAAAGTTGGAGGGGAGAGAGGGAGAGAAGGAAGAGGATTTAGGAAAGGAGAGCAAGAACTCAATATGGCGGACATTTGTGGCAGTTTCCTGGATGTGGCACTTCCACTGAAGCTATGGACATATCTAGATCTTCACTGGTACCAGAAAAAGGTTCCCTCTCAAAGCTCCCTGCCCCCATCCTTAAAGCACTCAATATTTCTTGGACAAGTTTCTGAGATACAGTAAGACTTTGGGGATTTCATATTTCTTGGGCAAGTCCCATTGAAGTGGGTTATGGCTCAACAAATTGTGTTACATGAAAGCAAAGAAATATTATACCATAAGAAATTAGGAAGATGGCGAATAAAGAGAAACATGAGAAGACTTATGCGAACTGAAGTCAGATGAGTCAGAAAAAAAGTACAAACAATGATGAAAATAATATTCATTCAAAACAAGTGAAACTAAATGCTATCACAGGAGCCAGATTTGTTCTCAGAGGGGAAGGAGAGGCAACAAGTCCGACCCAGTTTCAGGCATAGCTACAAAGGGCTCGGGTATGTCTTTTTCCTCCTCTCCCTTGGTTCTCCCACATCAGGTCTGGGTTTCATAAGCAATGAGTTATCTCAGGCGGCAGAGGATGAGCTGGGGGGGGGGGGCTCATTGAGAGTAGAATTCATCTATACCCCCTGATGATAGAAGGTCAGTGCCAGGAGCTTCATCCTTAGAGATCTCTGAAGTGAGCAGGAAAATGAAATCCAGAGGAGAGAAGAGATTTCCCAGAATCACTGAATTGAACAGTCAAGATGCAGCTCAGCAGTTAATTAATCACCCCATTTACTCCAAGAATCCTTCCCATGATATACCTGAGAAGTGGTCAGTCATCCAACTTCCATATGAATCCCTCCTAGGAGGCAAAGCCCCCTACCTCCCAGGGCAGCCCATCCCCATTTTGGGGACTGCTAAGTCACAGAAGATTATCCTGGCACTGAGGATAACACCCTGGTACTCTGGGCTCTGCCCTTGAGGAAGACAATGAATTTGATCCTTCTTTCTCCTAAAAGTCTTTTAACTATTTGGAGACAGCTCTCACCTCCCCACAAGCTTTCTCTGGGATAACTAGTCCTAGTTATTTTAAAATGCTGTCCTGCACTGATGCATTATTGGAGGAATTGTGAACAAATCCAACCATTCTGGAGAGCAATCTGGAATTATGCCCGAAAAGTTATCAAACTGTGCCTACCCTTTGATCCAGCAGTGTTACTACTGGACTTATACCCCAAAGAGATACTAAAGAAGGGAAAGGGACCTGTATGTGCCAAAATGTTTGTGGCAGCCCTGTTTGTAGTGGCTAGAAACTGGAAAATGAATGGATGCCCATCCATTGGAGACTGGCTGGGTAAATTGTGGTATATGAATATTATGGAATATTATTGTTCTGTAAGGAATGACCAGCAGGATGAATACAGAGAGGACTGGCGAGACTTACATGAACTGATGCTAAGTGAAATGAGCAGAACCAGGAGATCATTATATACCTCCACAATGATACTGTTTGAGGATGTATTCTGATGGAAGTGGATTTCTTTGATAAAGAGAAGATCTAACTCAGTTTCAATTGATCAAAGATGGACAGAAGCAGCTACACGCAAAGAAAGAACACTGGGAAATGAATATAAACTGCTTACATTTTTGCTTTTCTTCCCGGGTTATTTTTACCTTCTGAATCCAACTCTCCCTGTGCAACAAGAGAACTGTTCGGTTCTGCAAACATATATTGTATCTATGATATACCGTAACCTATTTAACATGTAAAGGACTGCTTGCCATCTGGGGGAGGGGGTGGAGGGAGGAAGGGGAAAAATCGGAACAGAAGTGAGTGCAAGGGATAATGCTGTAAAAAATTACCCTGGCATGGGTTCTGTCAATAAAAAGTTATTTAAAAAATAAAATAAAATAAAATGCTGTCCTGGTCACCCTGCTGGAGATTCTCTCTGGTTTGTTTCTCTTTCCTGCCTTTGAGCCCAGATCTGATCCCAACCCTCCAAGGGAGGGCCAAGAGGACCTAGTTCCTGTAAAGTTTCTACTCACAGATCATCATGGTTGGGTCGGTGGCAGGATCAGAGGGAGGGGACTCCAGAGGAGGGGCAAGTTTGGGAAGAGAAAACGTGGACCCTGAGAGGTCCATAGCCCTCCTGTTTACGCCTGGCATGGCTCCCATCTGCAGCAGAAGGTGGGGCAGGTCTGCAGGGAGCATGGCAGATACACTGAGGGAGCACAAGAGGAGGCTTGGAGGGGGCTTGGGACCCTGGGAGGTCACTTCAGGGCCTTTAACAAAACATGGACCAGGAGATCATACCAACAGCTCCAGGGGACAACATGAGTCAGCACAAAAGGAATTGTCTTGGATTATTAGAGAGAAAACACAGCCCTGGGGTTAGCAGAGGAGCCTGGGTGCTCAAGCAATTGGGATAGCAGGCTCCTTCCCATCCCCAGAGCTAGCTCACTGCTGTCCTCAGAAGAGCTGCAATCAGAAATTAGGCAGAATGACCAGAAAATGGACAGTCCGGGGGTCAGGAGTGACGGCCGCCAGTGGCTGGCTGCCTTTCATTCGGAAGCCCTTTGCATTCAGTCAGAGAGAGTCTTAGCCCAGAGGAGAGGACATATTCCCATGGGCAGCAGACCATTCCACAGGCAGTCTCGGGAATTAAGGAGTTAAATTCAGCCCCCGCATCATTCCAGTTATAATGAGCCGGCAGAGGGAAAGGGCTCGTGTGCCTGGGTTAACATCCCTGACGCTTTTGATTATACTGGCCATTTGTTCATTTGAGGAGAATTTAATTTCCTGCATTAAAAACAAACCAGATCTCACATTACCCAGCAGGCTTTGTGGCCACCAACGACCTTGTCAGAAGCTCACATTTCATCCCCTGACAGCATTAACAGTTTGTATGCTCAGAGAATGAAGATGGGGGCAAAGGACTTCCAAAGGAGCCATTATACCTGAGCCACAGTAGTCTCTTAACTCTTTTAAGTTAGCATTTTCTCCTCCGTAATCTGAGAAGACCGGACTGGTTGAGTCAAAGCTCCCATCCTGCTCCACAGTCTATGTTCCCATCTCGGAATCTCCCAGAGAGAGTTCCTGTAACCGTTCAGTGATTCATGCTGCGAGATTCTGATCTCATGAAATCTCTGAAGCTCAGTTAAGAGTGAGAGATGGGGGGGGAGGGATAGACAGAAACAGAGAGAGGTCGAGAAATAGAGCTAGAGAGGGAGAGAAACAAAGAGACAAAAGCAAAGAGGAGGAGGAGGAAGGAGGGGAGGAAGAGAAGAGGCAGACAGAGACAGAGAGACAAAGAGAGACAGAGACAGAGAGAGAGAGAGAGATAGCCAGAGAGAGAGACAGAGAGGCAGAGAGAGAGACAGAGAGACAAAGAGAGACAGAGACAGAGAGAGAGATAGCCAGAGAGAGAGAGAGACAGAGAGACAAAGAGAGACAGAGGCAGAGAGAGAGAGAGATAGCCAGAGACAGAGAGACAGAGAGACAGAGAGAGAGAGAGAAGAGAGAGAGAGAGAGAGACAGAGAGACAAAGAGAGAGACAGAGAGACAAAGAGAGACAGAGGCAGAGAGAGAGAGAGAGAGAGAGAGAGAGATAGCCAGAGACAGAGAGAGAGACAAAGAGAGACAGACAGAGAGAGACAGAGAGAGAGAGAGAGAGAGAGAGAAGAGAGAGAGAGAGAGAGAGAGAGAGAGCCAGAGAGAGAGAGACAGAGAGGCAGAGAGGCAGAGAGACAAAGAAAGAGACAGAGAGACAAAGAGAGACAGAGAAAGAGAGAGAGACAGAGAGAGACAAAGAGAGAGACAGAGAGAGAGAGAGAGAAACAGACAGATAGACAGAGAGCTCAAAGCAGGACCAATCATCTATGATGTTCACTTGTAAGGTGTTTTAAGGTACACAAATATAAATATAAAAATATATGATACTATACACAGTGTCATTCTGTCATGTACATTAAAATTGTTTTTTAAAATGTGAAAGTTTATTTTTGAGGATCAAAGATAGAGCTTGATTACAATTTGTCACTTTCCCAAGTTCAGAATTATGATTTGCATTTTCTACCAGCAGTGGCCAGTTAAACAGGAACACCACGAAGCTAGCTTAAACACAGAAAATCGATTGCTCTGTTCTTGAGGATGAAACCGTTAGCCCACTGGCGAGCTCTTGATGCCCTCACGTATTATCTTTCTATTTTAGCTTAGCTTTTAGCTTTTCAGGGCACCGAGGAAACAAGGTTTTTGAAACCTCCCTTTGTCCACGTCTTACCTCCTAAATCAGGTCAAACTGAACTCTAAATAGACTAATCCAGAATCTCCAGGCAGAATCTCCACCCTGGACTTTCACACAGACACAGTTTCCAGAATTCCTCTTTTTTTCTGGATACATATTTCTGGACCTTGAGTCTACACTATATAAAGATCAGTTGATGCAACTGGAGGAGTCTAACGAAACACCTAGACACCAAAGACTCAATGACTGGGGGCACCAGGTGGTGCAGTGGTTAGAGCACCAGCCCTGAAGCCAGGAGGACCTGAGTTCAAATCTGGCCTCGGATACTTAACACTTCCTGGCTGTGTGACCCTGGGCAAGTCACTTAACCCCGATTTCCTAGGTGTGGGGGCGGGGAGCATTCTTCCAGCATTACCCCTATGGGAGAGAAATTAGACTTCTTTCTTTGTTTCCTAAAGTGAGAAAGTGGCAATGAAGGAAATTTAGACATAATGTAAGAGAGAGAAAACCTTCTCTTTTGCAATGAGAGAAATATGATCGAACGCTTTCATTATCACAATGAATACGATGGTTTCCACGGGAAAACCCATTAAAAGGTCACAGAGCTTGATCTTTTCACTTATCCTTAGACTCTGACTAAGTTGGTTCCTAGTCAGGGAAACCTTCAGGTTGCCATATATCCCATACCCTACAGTATAATGCAACAAGAAAGACTCACTAATGTTTTGCGAGCATTGAAGTGGATTCTGGGCATCACAAGGGGGAGATGAAACATCTGCCGTCTGATTAGAGATCAGGATGGAGCCCAGAATCACCACGGGCGAGCACTCCCGAGGAGGTCAGAATAAGGGGAAGACGTGGGAGACCCCGGCGCCCGACCGCCCAACATGGTATTCCCGCATCAGAGAAGACATAGTGCTCCATGAGGAAAGCAGAATCTCGGGAGCACAAAGGAAAAATGGGATGTGCAAATCTAGATTTCCAGCCCAAATGCAGAGATGGACTATTTGCACCCAACTTGTGGTAGAGCCTCCAAGCTTGCGTTGACCTGATCAATCACAGCTGAACACACTGCACCTCGCTCCCAATATTGTTATGTCATTGATCTTTTTTTGAGTATGAAGGATAAATAACAAGAGACTGAAGGCTCAAGATCAAAACCATGGAGAGGTCCTGGATTCTTTTCCTTCTCATTTCCTGGTCAGGTTTTCTTTTTTGAGCCAAAGTTGAGGCTGTTCAAAGACGGTTAGAGCGAGCAGATTTACCAGCTATAAAACGCATGGAGAGGTTTTGAGGGTATTCAAAATGTCCATCTTGATAGCCTAACGGTCAATGTAGTTGAAGCTGAAGTGGACAAATGGTCCTCTGGAGTGAGGGCTAGAAAACAGACAAGATTGCCTCTAAATGAGAGCTCCTGAAAGTAATACATGCACAGATTTAAGAAGTTCCATGGCCCAGCTTTTGAGATATGAACTCACTATTTGGTTAAAAAAACTGCTAGGAAAATTGGAAACTAGTACGGCAGAAATTAGGCGTTGACTCACATCTAACAACATATACTAAGATAAAGTCGAAATGGTTGATGATTTAGACATAAAGAGTGATATTATAAACAAATTAGAAGAACAAAGGATAGTTTACCTCTCAGATCTGTGGAGCAAGAAGGAATTTGTGACCAAAGAGGAACTGGAGATCATTATTGATCATAAAATAGATCATTTTGATTATATTAAGTGAAAAAGTTTTTGTATAAACAAAACTAATTATAGACAAGATTAGAAGGGAAGCAATAAGGTGGGAAAACATTTTTATATTCAAGAGTTCTGATAAAGGCCTTATTTCTAATATGTATAAAGAATTGACCCAAATTTTTAAGAATTCAAGCCATTCTCTAATTGATAAATGGTCAAGTCAAAGGATATGAACAGACAATTCTCAGATGAAGAAATTGAAACCATTTCTAATCACATGGAAAGGTGCTCCAAATCAGTACTGATCAGAGAAATGCACATTAAAACAACTCTGAGATAGCACTACACACCTCTCATATTGGAAATAAAAGATGACAAATGTTTGAGGGGATGTGGGAAAACTGGACACTGATACATTGACTATATGACCAACAGGCTGATTTCAGAGAGGCCTGGAGAGACTCACATGAACTGATATTGAGTGAAGTGAGCAGAACCAGGAGATCATTGTTCATGGCAACAGCAAGATTATATGATGATTAATTCTAATGGACATGGCCCTCTTCAACAGTGAGATGATTCAGGCCAGTTCCAATGGTCTTCCGATGGAGAGAGCCATCTACACCAAGAGACAGGACTGTGGGAACTGAGTGTGGCTCACAACATGGCATTTTCACTTTTTTTGTTGTTTTTTTGCTTGTATTTTATCTTCTTTCTCATGTTTTTTTCTGGTTTATTTGATTTTTCTTGTGCGGCATGATAATTGTATAAATGTGTATGCTTATATTGGATTTAGCATATATTTCTACCATGTTTAAGATATATTGGATCACTTGCCATCTAGGGGAAGGGATGGAGGGAAGTGGGGGAAAAATTGGAACACAAGGTTTTGCAAGGGTTAATGTCGAAGAATTATCCATGCATATACTTTGAAAAATAAAAAGCTTTAATTAAAAAAAAGTTCAATGAACTTGGAAAAAACCTATCTTCATTCTTATTCATCTCTAGCTAAAGTTTAGCATTTTCTTCAATTATGGAATATGGTGTTTTTGGTTAGATTTTTCTGGTTATACATGTATTCATTTTTTAACATATTTCCTTCTGAATCATATTGGGAGAGAAAAATCAGAACAAAAAGGAAAAATCACAAGAGGTAAAAGAAGAAAAAAGTGAACATAGCATGTGTGGCTTTACATTCAGTGCCCATAGCGCTCTCTCTGCATGCTGATGGCATTTTCTCTCCAAAGTTGGGATTCCTTTGATCACTGAGAAGAACTTTCAGAGCTGAAAATCGCATCTTCTCGCTCTTATTGTGCTCTGTGTATTCCTGGTTCTGCTTGTTTCACTCAGCATCACTTCTTGGGAATCTTTCCAGGCCTTTCTGTAATCCTTGTTGATCATATTTAATAGAACAATAGTATTCCATTACTTCCACAGACCATAACTTATTCCCCAGTGGATGGGTCTACTCACTCGCCAGTTCTTTGCCTCCACAAAAAGAGCCGCTACAAGCATGTTTGCACATGTGGGTCCTTTTCCCTCTTTTATGACTCCCTGGGATACAGACCCAGTAACAGCGCTGCTGGATCAAAGCCCCGTATTTTTTAATTCTTAGAAGAGGTCTATAACCTTCTGGAGCAGAGTAGTCCAGGACACAAAAGGGTAAGGCCCTGGGTCCCAAGCAAGGCCCTTATTTCAGCTCAGTGTCCATCACTTTTCCCAGTCCGAGTTGTAGAACATTAAGTATGAGAAGATCCACAATCCCAAAGCCCCTTCCAAAGGGCGAATGCCTTCCCTGATTCCTCTTCAGCTGGTCACGGAGCCTCTGTCTGAAGGTCAGGTGACCGGCAGCTCCCATCTCCAGAGGCAGCTGGCTGCATGGAAGGAAAGTTCTTTCCTGGTCTTCCTTCTCTCCATAGGACTCCCTCGTCCTGGGGATCTCCTGCAGATCTCTCCAGGCCCCCTTTCGTGTGACAGCCCTTCAGGTTCCGGAAGTGGCCGTTTCCTCCGGAACGACCATCCCACTTCCTTCAGTGGATCCTCATGGGACAGTCCTCTGGCCACCCTGGTCTGGACATCTCCAGCTTGCCCACCGTCCTCCCCCACAGCAGCATCTGTGCAGCCCTTTGGTTTCCGCAAGGAAGCGTCTCTTTGAGCTCCACCATCATGCACAAGGAAAGCTTTCATCCACAGGTTTGGCCTCTGAAACACGGATCACCCACAGAACCACACACCCGCCCAGCCCCCTCCCCCGATGCCTGAAATTACCCTATTAGTCATTCCTATATTTAGGGGTGGGAGGCACCTGCCTAAAAAATAAGGCAAGCTTCCAAGGGCCAAGTACTGACTGCACTGGAGCCCTGCGCCGGACGTGGGGGAAGGCACCGGGTCGGGTAAAACCTGGTCCCTGACCTCGGGAAGCTCCCGGTCTCACAGGGACACGACAAAGCCCTGCGATAAATAGTCCTAGTTCTCACGTGCTGTGGGCAGCGGAAGCTCTGGGGAAGAGATGGCATCTCCGCTCATTTTCTAACGGTTAGGTGAGAATTCAAGGCACAAAACGCTGAACAAAGGGCATTTCCTGCAGTGGAAGCAGTGTGAGCGGGGGCACATGTCCGTGCGTGTGGGCAACAGAGAGCGGAGCCAAGCTGGGCTGGTGCAGAAAGAGCACTGGGGGGATGAGGTGGGAAAATAGCACCCTCCAGATGGGGGGAGGGGGTACTTGGGCTCCAAGCAAAAAAAAACAGGCTCTTTTCTAGGCAGATGATAGGGAGCCATAGAAGGATTTGGGGCAAAAATGGTATTCCTCAGACCAAGCATAAAACGTCTTATTTGGCTGTGGATCGATTGAACTGGGGAGAGAAATCTAGAACTGGGAGAGAGCCGGGCATGGGTCTTTGGCAGTTGGGTCTGGAAGGAAGGACAAGGACATATGGACCGACCGTCCCTTCCCCGGGAGGCAGATACTGCAGAGACCTCCCCTGCCGCTCCCCAGGGCACAGTTCTCCCAGGCTCGGTCCCTGTGGAAGCCAAGAGTGGGAAGCAGCTGTTCCTGCCTTTCATCACTCTCTCATCTTGCAGCCAGTCCTTCACCCAGTAAAGCCCTGAGGCAAGGGAACCAGAAAGTGGTTAAAGTTATTGTTGCTGTTATTACCGGTCACCGGTATAATTTTAGTGGAAGCCCCTGCGTCAGGGCTGACAGGACGCTGGCCTTGGGGACAGGTGACTTTGGCCGAGGCTCATATCCCTCTCTCTGTGAGGGACGACGGGCCCGGTGGGAGGCCTTCCTGACCCTCCATTTCCTCCCCCAGCAAACACCAGTATTTATTTCTATACACTCACCTTCTCTTGGAGGGCCGCGAGGAAGCACGCCATGCATTTCTAAATGCTGGAAAAGTGGGTGTCATGTTATTACCGGAGGGGGAGAGAATGGGACAGAGAATGGCCGGCTTTTGGAGAAGCTGAGCCATGGTGAGGCTCTTGAGCAGCTGAGGGGGGAGAGTGAAGAGACCGTATATATTCCAAGGGGAAGAGCAAGGGGCCCAAAGCGGGAGGGAGGGACATGCAAAGCCCACTCTGCTCACTTCTCTGACCGTCTCCTTGGCTGACCCATCTGATTGCCCAGAAAGACTTGGGAATGGAACGAGGAGAGGGGCAAAGCACTCCTCCCCCATTTCTGAGCATCACCTCCATTCCGTATCCGCTCCATTGAGGAGCTCTGGAAAAGGCCTTTCTCCCTTCAAAACTTCAGGGACATCCTTTATCAATGAAGGTATCAGGCTGGAGGCTGGTTACCATATCCTTCTTATGCTCTTCAACCCAATAGGGACCCCAGAAGGCTACGTGCTGGTCAGCGTGAATAAGATCCCACCCATACAAGTTTTTTTATGAGGCACAGTGTCCCTCTGATAGTTCCCCCCCTTTGGAATGGCTTTCACTCCAATAATATGGTTTTTCACCCCCATAGTATGACTTTTACCGGTCAGGACCCCATAGCACTCACTTTCCCATTGAAGAATTCTGGGAAAGGTGTAGGGAACCCACTACCTGCCCCACTTCAGAACAGTTCTGTCTGTCATCTTTTCCTCCCATCCCGCCAAAACCCGGCTCCCAAATGTTTCCCCCTCGCTCTCACTGCTACATTCTGGGCTCCAGAACTGGCCCTTCTCTTGAGCACTCTTGAAATAAAGGAAGTCAAGGGTTCTGTCCTGCCTAAGCTGCTCTTCTCCCAGGCGAAATATTCCTTTGATACATCAGCGTTTGGTGGGATCTCGTGCCCTTTCATCATCTCCTTCCCCCGGACATTTGCAGTTTAACAATATTCAAAGAGTCACAGGAACCATGAGCTCCTTCAGATGTTTTTTTCTGCAAACAGAGCTCGTCTATCTGGCACAGCCCTTGTGGATTCACAACAGGGAGTCGGCTCCGGGCACTGAAGGTCAGATTCACTTTGTCTGAATATTGCAAGGGTGCCAGTGGGATAATCCGGCTCTACACGTTTCCTCCCTAACCACCACACGACCGGTCCGTGTTCTCTGCCCAACCCCATTCTGCTTCTTCATTAAAGTTCATCCTTTCTTTAACTCACAGCCTGCTCACACCCACAATGCACCTTCCTGTTGCCTTCTGTGGGATCGTCATCTTCAGTTCTTTGGAAATTGCTATTCTATGCCTTCCCCAAAATACAGTATTGACTCTGCCCTCCACTCGGACAGCCGGGCTTTTCTCAGAACATCTGCTCTCCAACCACTGCCTCCAACTTGTGAAGTTGATATGTTTTTTTTTTTTTTGGGGGGGGGGACAGGATTACCTAAGTACAAAGCACTGGGACTATTCAGCAGCTGGGCAGAGAAGCGCCACTTCCTCTTCCCCTGAAGCTCTGGCCTTCAGAAATGGCCGTCAGGACCTGGTTTAGCTTTGTCCTTTGGGGTTCTAGGAGCAGGAAGCAGAGTCTCAGTGGGGAGCTTATTCTGTGGTGTTCTTGGAACCCACAGTCCAGGCCAAGTGCTACAATCAGTCTAGCAGGAAGGTCCTAAAAAGCCAGAGTCCTGGGACCCAAGTCAGCAGGGAGCTTTGGCCTTGGAACTTGGTGAGACTGAGGCTATTTGGGAACTGAATTAATCTGTGAGCCTATTACCTCTCCTCTCCTCAATGACCATTATGTTCCCCCAGTGTTGGGAGGAGGGAATTTGTCATTTGTTTTCTCCAAACCTTTGGAATAAATATTCCTTTGAATAAGCTAATCTCGTTGTGAAATGCATAGAAGGAGTTGCCTGGACCCTAAAGTTGGGGGGGGAAATAATCTGTGGTGATTTGACTCAACACCCTCAAAGCCATTCAGGGTACTGGGGAACAGTATTAAGTCAAAGGGTAAAATGTTTCACATTTGGTTCTCGGGCAACAAGGGTTTATATTTTTGTTGAATTCATGGTTTTCCTTCTCAACAAAAAGAGTAACAGATTATTTATCAAAAGCTTTGCTAAAAGTTCAGAAAAACTATATATCCACATCATTTCCTACATCTGCTAGAATACTGTTTTCTAAAAAAAGAAAGTGAAGTGAATTTGGCAAACCCTGTTCCTAATATACCCATGCTGTGATTATTTTGTAATTACTCTTTCCCTATCTAGACCTAAAGTTACTATTTAATCTGTTCTAGAATTTTTCTAGGAATAAAAAGAATAGCTAACGTTTTTATAGCATTTACTATTTGCCAGCACTATGCTAAACACTTAACAGTTATTATCGCACTTGATCCTCCCAACAACCTTAGCGAGTCCTTGCGCGCTCTCCTCATTTTACAGATAAGGCAGTGAAGTGACTGGCTTAGGGCCGCCCAGCCAGTAAGTGTCTGAGGCTGGCTTTGAACTCGGATCTTCGGACTGCAGGCCAGGCATCTAATCCATTGCAGCGCCCCCTAGCTGCCCGTTGGCTCGCTGTTTGCCCTCTTCCTTCCGCAAGGGTTGGAGTGTGAGCCCCATTTATTTCCCTTGCTCTTTCCAGTATCACAGAGCAGGCTTATCAATAACATCTGGGGAGTCATTTGGTAACTGCCAAGGCAGATTAGTCAATCGAAGGGACTTGGATTCTTCCTGGTGATCTGGGTGCTTCCTTTACTCCCATCCCCTTACTCAGTTCGGTCCCGATTCCCTGTCACTCCATCATTTCAAGTGCAAAGTTCACTCTCCTTGGCAAAATCCGAGCTAAACTGCTCTGTCTCCTCTGTCGTCCTTGTCCTGCCCACATTAAGCAGAAACCCTCTCCCTTCTTTGCTCCTTTTTTTTTTTCCTTTTTAAACCCAAACTTCTTTTGGTTCCCAGCTTCACTTAACACTCTCAGCTCATTCTCAGATTTCAATCTCAAGATGTTGGTTTTTATGGAATTGTCTGGCCCTTAAATTCATTCTCTGTTCTCTGGCCCATCTTGTCTCCATTTCTTTTAAATCTACATCAGTCGGTGAGTTTCCTGTGCATCCACATCAATGTCTTCAGAGAATTTCTATTTTTCCTCTTTGTGGAACTTGTTTGCTTTTGTCCTCAGATTTCATGCTACAACATGTCTCCTTCCTCTTGGGCAGGTGTGCCTGAAGACATTTTAAACCAGGGAACCTTATTTATATTTCTTTTGCTCCATATGAAAGCTTCTTTCCCCAAATCTAGGGTCATAGTGTCATACAGACCCCAGACTTGCTCTTCTCTGGCACCGACTCTCAGAGGGAGATGGGGTCATTTCCTCCCGAGGTTAGAATCATTTCCATTCCAGCTGCCAGTCCCTCCCTATTAGCTAGAAAGCGATCCAGAATAGAACTTCCCTTGTTCCCTTCACCTTATGAGGGATGAAATTATCACTAAGTCAAGAAGCTATTTGCTGCTCTGTTCTTGGCACAGAGTTCCCACAGATGTCCAGATGCTATTTGTGCTTCTGTACCAGGCGCATGATATTTCCCAAACTCTCCATCTATTTCCTCTTTCCATGCAGGTGGCCTATAATTTACTCCAATGACAAAATCACTCTTGTTTCTCCCTCTGTTAACCTTCACCCAAATTTTCTCCCTCACGCTTCCTCAGTCCCTGGTTCCCAGACTTCCTCTTGAGGGTACCAGCTTAATATCCACCTTCCTTCACCCCTAATACCGATCTGATGTCTCTAATATGTGGTCTACCCTCCCAGAAACAAACTCCAGTAACAGTTTTTTGCAGCAAAATTCGTGATCGATTTTGCCTGTCTCCATTAGGATTTCTAATCAGTCTTGGTTGCTGCCCAAATGTGAGTTATGTGTGCAGGGATCCCGGAGGTCCCAGGTTTTACTACTGACTCCTTTTTGTGGTTGTTGTTTTTCCCTATTGTGAGCTTCAGAATATTCTAGCTGCTTTTCTTCTTCCTTCTCTGTCCCTACTGATGATGCTATCCCACTGGGGGAATGAAGGGCCAAGCTTCTCCCTCATTTTTATGTAAAAAGATATGTTATGTTCCTAACGTGTTCTCAGAAAAGGTCTGTTCCTCCATCCTGAGCAATGTCCTGGTTAACAGCAAACTGCTAGGAGTGAAGGTTTGGGGCAGAATTATACACCCTTGCCCCCTTGGCTCCAGTGAGGGCTGAAGTCCCCAATTGATGACACAGAAGGAGCAGCTTTCTGTTTATTTGTAGAACAGGACCTTTTGATTCAGACTGTGGTGTGTAATGCGTCCAGGGCAAGAGAAGTGGGCCAATGTCATAGACTCAATACTTAGAGTCTGTGGAGGCATTTAGCTGCCTCTGCAGTGGATAAAGGGGATGCTGAAGTCAAGAGGACCTGAGTTCAAATCTAGACAGCCTCAAATGCTTAATTTACTAGCTGGGTTACCCTGAACAAGTCACTTCACCCAACTGCCAATACCAAACGTCTGAGTTAACCCAGAAGGGCTCAGGACACCCTGAATCAATCGAGGACTCAGCCCTAGTCCAGGTCAGCAGCAAAAGGTTTCCCAGAAGGACCATAAATGCAGAGCCAGCACACAGGATGCCCAGAGCTAGTCTCAAGCTCAGGCCCCGGTCCGGAATCACACAGTCAGCCTTTAGAGGTCTCACTGAGCCCAGCAACACCAAGATGCCCAAAGTAAACAAATGGAAGAATGACTAAACAAAAAAAGAGAGAAAGAGCTTCTAGGAGGCTAAGAATGTCTAACTCAGAAAAGGAAAGTAATGCCCAAACTCCAGTGGTAGAAGCCACAAAGAAAAATGCAGCTCTGATTCTAATATCAATTAGAATTCCTAAAAGAAATAATGTAAGAATTAAAATAATATTATAAATCAAATGAGTAAGAGAAGAAAGTATAGAGGAAGATCAGAGCTATGGAGAAAAGACTTGGAAAAGTAATTTACACTTTAACACAAGAAGTAAAAAAACCTTGCCCAAATAAAGTGTTGCTGCTATTCACTTTATAGATGAGGAAACTGAGACAAAGGAGTGAAATGACTTGCCCAGAGTCACACAGCTAGGAAGTATATGAGATCAGATTTGAACCCAGGAAAATGAGTCTTCCTGATGCCAGGCCCAGAGCTTTATGCACCATATCACCTAACTACCCAAGTAATAAACCCAAGTAAAAAGCCCAAATAATAAATAAAAGTAGAATAGATGAAACAAGTTAATGACTTTATAAGATAATAATATTAAAATAAAGTGAAAAGAGACAATAATAGAAGAAAATGTAAGGTATTTCTTAAAAAAAAAAAACTGGCATGGAAAAAGATCATGATGAGAGTATTTAATAATCAGTAAGTGATCTGGGGCAGTTAGTGACCCATTGGATGGAGTGCTGGGACTGGAATCAGGAAGACCTGATTTCAGACATTTAATGGCTATATAACTCTGGACAAGTTTGCCTCAATTTCCTCATCTATAAAATAAGCTTAAGGAGGAAATGGCACACCATTCCAGTATCTCTGTCAAAAAAATCCCCCCCAAAAGTAGCATACAACTAAAGAACAACAATAGCATGACCTGAAGGTATAAAGAGAAAGAAGAACAAGAAGAAAGAAGGAGGAGGAGGAGGAGAAAGAGAGAGGGAGGGAAAAAAGGAGGGAGGAAGGGAGGAAGGGAGAAAGGAAGAAGGGAAGGAAGGAAGGAAGAAGGGAAGGAAGGAAGGAAGGAAGAAAGGAAGGAAGGAAGGAGGGAAGGAAGAAAGCAAGGAAGAAAGGAAGGAAGGAAGGAAGGGAGGGAGGGAGGAAAGAAGGATATGGATATAGTATTTCAAAAAAAAATCATCAAAAAAAAAAACTGCCTGAATCTCTTAGAAATAAAGGGCAAAGTGAAAACAGAAAGAATCTTCCATCACCTCCCCAAAATGAAAACTTCAGGAACAGAACAGCCACAGCATAGAGCTCTCAGGACAAAGGAAAAAAGACTGCAAACAGCCAGAAGAAAAGAGTTCAAGTACTGAGGAGATGCATTCAGAATCATACAAGATTTAGTTTCTATTACTACAAAGAAGCAGAGAGTTGGGAACAACGCTCCAAAAGTTATAAGCTTGTCCAGTAAATTTGACATGTCCAGTAAAATTGAATGGGGGAATTGACAATTTTCACATAATGAAATTAAATCCATCTATAGCATATTCAAAAATGCTCTGAGTCACTATTGATTAGAGAAATACAAATTAAAACAACTCTGAGGTACTACCTCACACTTCTCATATTGGCTAAGATGACAGGAAAAGATAATGATAATGGTGGAGGGAATGTGGGAAAACGGAGATACTAATGCATTGTTAGTAGAGTTGTAAACTGATCCAGCCATTCTGGAGAGTGATTTGAAACGATGCCCAAAGGGCTATAAAACCGTACATACCTTTTGATCCAGCAGTGTCTCAAGTGGGTCTGTATCCCGAAAAGATCATAAAGGAAGGAAAAGGACCCACATGTGCAAAAAATGTTTGTAGCAGCTCTTTGTGTGATAGCAAGGAACTGGAAAATAAGTAGATGCCCATCAACTGGGGAATGGCTGAGTAAGTTGTGGTATACGGAAGTAATGGAATATTGTTGTTCTATAAAAATGATAAACAGGCTGATTTTAGAATGGCCTGGAAGGATTTACACGAACTGATGCTGAGTGAAAGCAAAACCGGGAATTCATCGTAGACAGTAACAACAAGGTTGTATGATGATAACGTGAAAGACTCGGTTCTTCTCAGTGTTTCACTGACTTAAGACAATCCCAATAAACTTTGGGTAGAAATGCCATCTGCATTCAGAGAACTAGGGAGACTGGATGGATCAGCGCATGCTATTGGAGGGTGGGAGTGGAAGGGGCGGGGGACAGGCATTGTTTGAACCTTACATTAAACCCGGACAACGAAAAGGAAACAGAATCAGCAGAAAAATTTATGCCAAACAACAGCCTGGTAAAATGAACACCTAGGACTCTGCTCAGTGCAATGACCAACCATGATCGTAGCAGACTAGGGATTTAGAATGCCCCCCATCTGCTAACGGAGATGCTCGATTTGGGGCAGAGCCAACAGGAGCCTTTATTTTTCTTGACACTGAATATTTGTAGCAAGGAGTCTGCACATCTGTTTGGGCGAGGAGGTAGGAGGAGAAAGGATAGATCCTTAAATTTTATGTTCAATTTTCTGAAAATTAAAAAAAAAAAAAAAAAAACCATGAGACTCATTGATTCCCCCTCCTCCATCCCAGTCCTCAGTATGGTTCTTGGCACATAACAAGTGCTTCATTTTCCATTTATTTTCATTTCTCCTACTACATCCACTAGAAGCTGAGAAATCCACATTGAGGATGAGCAGCAAGCCAACAAAGTCATCCATGGCCATTTTCCCCACCAATAAATGCGCGCCGCGGTTTCGGGTTCTTAGCGCTTCCGTTCTCATTGGCTGGGATCGCTTTCACGTGGGTGAGTACTTTGCCAAGTTAGAAAATGCCTCTAGTAGACCCGCTGGGTAAGAACCATTGAATGGCCCGGCTGAATCGGGTAAAATGGAGTCGAAGCTTAGCGGCTCTCGGGCGTCCCCTGGACCAGCGCCCGCAGCTTGGGAGCCGCGGGACTGATGTGGTCCCACCTTCACCCTCAGGGTAGAGTGAGCCACCCAGCCGTGAGCTCCGAGGGTCAACTTACAGCCAAGCTTCTACAGGGGAGCCAGATGTTTTTAATGATCCCAGCCAACCTTCCAGCCGCACTCCAGGTTTGGCAAATTGCTGCCGTACCTTTTCTCCTTTGGTTCTGACGCGAATCCTGAGAGACGGAGATCGCCAGTATTTTCTCCACATTAGAGATAAGGAAACTGAGGCAAGGAAAGATTGAGGGGGACTCCCCTTACATGCAGAGCCCAGTCATGGATCAAATTTCGTCCCCCCAAACCGGCTCCTGTGGCTCCTCATCTCAGCGTTAGGGAGACTACGCAGGTCCAGCTAGTTATGCCTTTTCACGCTCGGGGAGATTTAGCAGCCTGACAGTGCTTGGGACAGAAATAGATTCCTCCTCCTAATGAATTCCTGCAGAAAGGCTTCCCGAGGTCTAATTGCCCCCAATCTTTCAACGATGGGACACGGCATCATTTTCCATACGATGAAATGAGAATAATTAACGGCATTGAAGGGCTTTAGCTGTCGTGCCCCAGAGACCGGCCTTGGGAAAGAATGGAGAGCTGACCCCTCTTCCTGTCCCTGCTCCAGGTTGTCTCTGAGCCCACAGGCAGAGAAGGGCCATCCTCACTGGGCACAGGGAGCTCCTCACAGATCCAGCTTCCCTTCTTCCAAGGGCCGGATTTCCTCAGAGTTTCACCGTCCAGGCAACAGTAGAAAATGGCAAGTCGATCCAGTAAAATAATACTCATCATTACTAAGAACGATGAGAATAAGAGAATCTATATAAAGCTTTCGAGGCGTTTGACCCGTGTTAATTCATTTGACCCTCACCCCAAGCCTGGGAAGCAGGTAGAAGTTATTATTATCCCATTTTACAGAGAAGGATTCCGAGGCAGGGAGAGTTAAGTAGATCCAGTAGATGTCTGAGGCAGGGTTCAAACTCATCTCTTCCTGACTCCAAGCCCCATGCTCTATCCACTGCAGCACCCGGCTGCTAAGCAGAGATTGTGCCAGAGCCGCCTTCCCAGAAGACGAGAGGCTCTCCCAAAGAACATTTTAAAGGCGCGTTGGAAAGAAGTCTCCACCATGAGGAAGTGATTAATTTACAATGAAACAACCAAGATCCTTTACCAGAACTATTTTTACTGTTCTTGGAAGCTTATTAAGCCTTTTTCTGAGCTATAATTAGCCCCAATATGTAGACACCGAGGCCTCAAGGAGGAAATGGGTTTGGCCAAGAGAGAAAAACCGCAAACCCCAAGAAGCCGTTTCTATCCCAAACTCTAAGAGGAAAACCAAGGAAATCATCAGAGATGATTCATTACATGTGAAGGAGCACATCATGGCAAGCACTCGGTGCCTTGGAGCTGCAGCACTCCCTAGGACCCGGGGCAGCCAACCTGGATGGCTCCAAGAACAAAAGAGCTCCGGGCCGGACCCGCGCCCACGCACTGCCCCCTGGCAGGACACCAGCCTTCCTCTCCCCCAGCCCCCAGGGTGGTCCCGGAGAGGGGATGTGGCCGCTGAGCAGGGCCATGTTTGTCATGGAGAGAGCCCCGCCCTCCCCAGTACAGCCTGGCTCCAAGAATCAGTAGAGCCGCATCCACTGGACAGACGGGAAGAACCTATTCCCCAGTACGCGAGCCCAGTGCTCCCCCACCAGCCACAGGCTGTCTCAGCTCCTCTGGGTTTAACTTCCTCCAAGTCTGCAGGAAACCTGTGGGTTCTGCTCTCCCAGGAGAGCTGGGTTCTTGTCTAGACTCCCTGAAGGGGAGGAAGGCATGGAAATCACGGGTAATGCGGAGAGGTCCTTCTCTCAGCAGCAGTACCGATCGCATGTGCGCTTTAGTGAGGTTTCAGGGAAATACATAGGAAATGGCTAGAAGGAGGTCCACAGAAGTCCATTCTACCGGGACCATCTTTTAGGCTTTGCTACGGCAGACAAAAAATCATTCGGGACGTTTTGCTTGGGAAGAAAAAGCGCCTGGAGAATATTAAGAATAGCTCTTATTACCATGGGAGCCCACCCCAAGGGACCTCGCTGTCTTACCTTTCCAAAGCTCCCCTTGCCGATGGCTCGGAGGATCTGGAAGTGGTCAAAGTTCACTAAAAAACAAAAGCAAAGACACTTAGTCAGATTTCAAGAGTCCATCCAAATATTGACTGTCTTCTTTCTAAAGAATCAGAATCCTTGAACCAGTCAGCTACTGTTGTCTCCCCATCAACAACTCTCCGCTCCCGGGCATTTTGCTGACAAAGGGCTGATGTGCTCAGAGATGTTCTTTCCAAATGCAGGAGTCTGGCCAAAGTTCTGACAGTCTGCTTTTAGCTCAGCAGCAGACTGACTCAAGACTAAATTACAGGACTTCCAGCCAACTCAGTGGCCTGAAGGGAAACAGACCACCTCGCTTCCAAGTGCCCACTCCACCAAAAACCCTTCAAATAACATTGAATAGTGAGCAAGAAATCCAATAAGAAGCCACGGGAAGTGAACTCTTACCTCTCAGAACGACACAAAATGCCAACCTGAAGCCCACCAGCAACAGGGAAAGGGGCCATTAATGGGCCAATGCAGGTAATCTGCCGGCAGAGCCAAGGACTCCAGAGACATGTAGCCTCTGAGGCTCCAGACTAAGGCGATTAGCACAGAGACTTCCCCTGAGGAAGTTCTTGGGTGTTTAGGAACCCGGAGATCAGCCATGGAAGCTATCAGGAATGGCATCAACAAGCAGGGGCAGAGTTTGGACAGGGGCACCCCTGGCACTCTTCCCAGAGATGCCAGAGGAGATCTGGAAGATCCCAAAGGCTCAGACTCTACAATCCAGAGAGCCCCAACCCCCCAGGAGGTGAAGATCAACCGGACCCAGAGAAGTGAGACCAAAAGTACAGCGGCCTGACTCTGCACAAAGTCCCCGCTCAAGTGCGAAGGCTGGAGCATGAGCAAACTGAAGAAGCCATCAAAAAAAGAACCAAAAACCACCATACAGTATAACCATAGTGATGGGCCAAAATCCAAACTAAAAGTAGAGGTCAAATAAAAAAGGGGGCAGGATTTTCCACAAGGATTTTCTTATGAAACAAGAGATAAGAAACTAAATAAAAGGTACAAAGAAAGAATTAAGAGGAGAAAATTAGCATAGAGATTAGTCAATATTACCTAAGTAAGGGACTCCCTAGTAATTAGACGAGATTAAATTAGACTAGACGGATATTAGAACAAAATCAAAGGTCTGAAAAAATGGAAGAAAATATATGTGCCATAAAGAAAATTACTGTTCTGCATAGTATAATGGATCAAGAAGAAATCATTTAAGAATGATTAGGTTTCCTGAAAACCATAATTTAACAATCTAGATACCATATTTTTTTAAAATATATAAACGAAGACTTCCCAGAGGCATTAGAACCAGACAGCAGTCAAGATAAAAAAGAATCTACCAATCACATACGGAAAGACACCCCAACGACACAGTGGCTAGCGTATGGAGAGTCGAGAAAACCTGCCTCCGACATTAACCAGCAAGTCATGTAATTTTGGCCCCAGTTTACACATCTGCAAAATGGAGCTAGTAATGCAACCTACCCCACAGCAAAAATCAAATGAGATGGTTCATAGAAATCCCTTTGTAAACTTTCAAGTAATATACAAATGCTAGCTGCTGTTGGCTTGCTATTACTGTTAGCAACCATAATAATTAAAAGTCTTAGAAATGTTGTGGGGAAAATTCTGAACATCCACTTCGAAGAAAAGCTGCGACATATATCCAAAGGGAATTCACAAGGCAATCGTACTGAAGACATGGCGGCTTCAACTCTAAAGAAGAAGAGAGCTTGGAAAGACAAGATTACAAGAAGCAAGAGACACAGACAGTAAAGCCCATTTACACAGCCGATCGTTTCATTGGCAAACCCTTTGTTGTTGTTCAGTCACTAGGGTTTTCTTGGCAAAGTGGCTTGTCATTTCCTTCTCCAGCTCATTTTACAGATGAGAAAACCGACGCAAAGGGTCACACAGCTAATAAGTGTCTGATTTGAACACAGGACTTGAATCTTCCTGACTCAAGGCTCAGTACTCCATCCACTACACCATCTAGCTGCCCCCAATTATACCCAAATGGAGTAAATGAATCTTTAGAGAAATAAAGGACTTTCAAGATTTTCTGGTAAAAAGGCCATAGCTGAGTTGAAACTTTAAAATTAAATAGTTACAGGGGAAAAAAGATTATTGACACTTTTTAATGCACAAAAGAGAACAGAAGGAAGTCTGAAAGGAAATGCAAATCAGCAGGACAGTTTTGAAAGTCACCTGCGGAATTTATTATGGACTTTTTAAAAAAGCAAGTGGTATAAAATGAAGGCTTATGGACTCCTGTAAAATCCTCTGGTTTGTGTTCTTCCAGGTATATAGGCACGTGCTAGTGGATGTGTGTGTGTGTGTGTGTGTGTGTGTGTGTGTGTGTGTGTATGAATGTTTATATAAGTTCAGAAAAAGAATATGTAATTTTTAAAAAGATGACAGATGTCCGTAGCAAAGAGAACTACTTGCAGATTCATAAGCCACAGAGTTTCTGGATATCTTCAGAAAGATAATTGTATCAACTCTATCATTCACACTTCCCATTTTCTTCTAGGGCCCAATGTGTGAAAATACTCTCCTTGCTCCAAGACATACAGAGATAAAAATTCAAATATATGTTTGAGGAGCATTAATAAATGACAGTCTGGCTGTCAAAGGCCTCAGCTTCCTAAACAACATGCAGACTTGGGGTCTGTACACTTTTTTGTATATTCATAGAAACACACACCTGACAGAAAGATAGATAGACAGATAGATGATGGATGAATGGATGGATGGATGGATGGATGGATAGATGGATGGGTGTCAATATAACTGATTTTGTTTGTAAAGCTATATATTTTATCATTCACAAACATGAATCTGAGAAGGGCTTCATAGGTTTCACCAGAGATGGTCACAGGGGTCCATTATGCAGAAAAAAAAAGGTTTATAACCCCTTAGCAAAACATGAAATTGTCAAAATCTACCAAACGTAGATTTTGACTCCTTTTCAAGACAAATAAAGAGCTTCCTTAACAAATGGGAATGGCCTCGGTTTAGTGAGGATATTTAACTCAGTGCTAGATGTTATCAGCCTGGGAGACCCGAGCACTCGGTGCGCCCCACCACTCACTCCATCTGTTCCGGGGCAGATTTTACCAAATACTACAGTCTGAGACGAACGAGGCAGGACCAACACAAGATCTGAGAAGAAGTCGCCAATTATAATTGACAAGGAGCAGAACAAAGAGTGGAGCCGTTTCTCCTGCCTGAGAAACAAGGCGCTCTGGTTCCACTTCTGCCCCTGGCCAGCCTCTGGACCCCCTCTACGGGCAATTTCACTAGGTCAGCATGAAAACTGGAGTTAATCGTCTCAGTTGGACTTTCCGAGAGGGCTGTGTTCATACAGCCCAGTGGAGGCGAGTCCTCTGAAATGGCAGCTTTTCCGACTAACCCAATTCTGCCGACAAAGCTGCCAACCAGGATTCTCTTGGGAGCGTCTCAAAGGTTTTGCAGCTCGCTCACCTCTCCCACGTCACAGAGGCATTTTAAACCGAGGCAGTAAGGTGGATGAGCAAAGGGAAAGGTCGTTTGCTGTTGGCCATTTCAGAATGTTGATGTACAGTTTTTCCTCCAGTCTTATTCACAAAGTTTATTTTTCAGAGCAGGCTATCAGAAGCTCTGTCGCTCCATGTCCCCTCAACCCTAATGTTCACTGCTTGGGGTCTTCCATCTGGGCAGACGCTGTGTAGGGGGCCCCATGATATTGATGCATAGGGCTGTGCCTCGAGCCGATGACCTGACCCCCAGCCCCTAGATGTCTGACTTCTTGAGCCCTGAATTATTGGACTCCCTCATCCCTTTACCTGACCAAGATTCTGGCCTCCAGCTGCTGTTCACTGACTCCCAGCCCCTCCCAGTTAGCTCTTCAGCCTATTTTGTCCCCCTCTGGGGGGCCACTCACACCCACAGTCAATTTTAGTAATAGTTCTGTTTCCCAGGCACTGTCTCCCAAGGAGACGGTAACTTTTCGAATCTGGCCTGTGTCTCTATCCTTACTCTAGTTAATTCACCCATGGAAGAATTCCTCCAGACTCTTGAGAGAGATTGGAGGAGGGGATGGGAGGTCACAGCAAGTCTAGGAACAAATGTCAGGAGAGCCCAGGACCTCACTCTCCATGAGAAAAAGCAAGGGGTTAAAGACCCAATGCATGAGAACATGGAGGCTTACGAGAGTCTCCAGCTCCTTCCTCTCTCCTATGGGCTTCTCTCTCACTCCAAGTGGGTATGTCCAAGAAGGAATAGGTGGTCGGTGTAATTCATTACAAAATTCAAAATATCTACAGACTACCTGGAGGGTGATGTACCGAGGCATATTGGGATTTATACAGATACAGTTTCAAAGCACCTTTTAAATAAAAAAGGACAAACAAGTGGGTCGATATTTATTACTCATGATTGGGCAAGCCTGGAACCTTTTTAATAAGACTTCCAATTTCTGGAGATAAAACCCTATCAGCTGGGAGAATCTCAGGAAAAATGTTCCAGTTTACTTCTCTCTCTCTCTCTCTCTCTCTCTCTCTCTCTCTCTCTCTCTCTCTCTCTCTCTCTCTCTCTCTCTCTCTCTCTCTCTCTCTCTCTCTCTCTCTCTCTCTCTCCCCCCTATCTTAATTAACTTATAGATTTATTGCTAAGACAATTTAAATTGCCAAAGGGATAATTAATGGGGAGGGGGCAAACAAATCAGTTTGGAAGAGCAAACATCTAGACCTTCAAGACAGAAGGAAAAAGAATGAATTGTATTTCTCATCATCAGTTTATGCTATAAAGCTAAAAAAAAAAAAAAAGTAAAGAAATGTAATGGAACAACCTAGCAATAAAGCTCAATAGATAGCCAGTGTTTTATAAACCTGAAAGAGGAACTGACTCAGGGAATAACTCCCCATGTGGCAAGAATTGCTGGAACTGTATGTCCACGATAAGCACAAAACTGATGAGCAAGAGCGAGCTTTTATTGGTGAAAGGGGGGCTTAGCTAATGATGACAAGAAAAGAAAATCAGTCTTCAATAATATCGAATATATGAATATATATATACACATATATATAGGAGAGAGCAAAAGGATGCTCAGGAGGGAACACAAACCAGCCAAGCATTGTTGACATCATTGTGCTAAATGTAACTTATATTCATTTAATTATTTAGATTTTTTTAATGATTTTTACCAACTTTTTACATTTTGAGTTCCAAATTCTTTCTATCCCATTCTCCCCAATTAACTAAAAGTGCAAGCGATATCATAGCAATTATACATGTGAAATCATGTAAAATGTATTTCTGTATTAGCCATATCACACACACACACACACACACACACACACACACAAATGAAAAAGTGAGGAAATTCTGATTTAGTTCCAGTTTGCACATGAGTTCATTCCGTCCTTCTCTGGTGGTGAAGACCATTTTTCCTCACAAGTTCTTTGGAATTATCTCGGATCATTGATACACATTCTTTTTTTTAAAACAAGCTAAACAGAATAGAGATTTGTGGCTACATACCTCATTCTCTCTTTTCTCTCTCCTTTATATATGAAAATGTTGGTGTTTGGATTTCTAATTTTTAAGAAAATGTATTATTATAAATGAATATGCAACCTGAATTTCTAAGACCTCTCCATTTTTAAAAGTTAGACCAGAACGGGGTGGGGGTGGGGGAGACTCCTCCAAAAAGGAGCTACCTGGGGGAGTTGTAGTAAAGATCAAAAGAACTAGGGAGGGTCTTTCTCTCTCTTTCCAGCCCACACTTTCCAGCCCACTGAGATGATCCTGAGGGTTTCTTCTGGTCACTGGCCATTGAGAACCACGTTCTGAGTGCATCCCTGCTCCAGGGAGAGGCTCTCCAGTCTATCTATTTGATAAGAATTATGTTGGTCTATAAAATCTTGGAGAGCAGGAAGATGGACCCAGAAGACTCGAAGCCAAACCTGGCATTTTTGTTCCTAGAAATTGCCTGCCTTTGTCCCACCCGACAGAACTGCAATACCGTGATCGACTCGTGCTCTCCCTAAATTGCTTCTGGTGCCGACCCTCATCCCGAGGAGAGCCAGGAGGACGCTGTGCATGTGGACAGAACGTCAGACTGCGGCCGTCCCCTGGGCCGCGGGAGCCGGGCTTTCGGAACAGTCCTGGGAGGCTTCGGCTGGAATAATAATAGAACGAGAACATATGTTCCTGGGGTGCCACGTGGTGTGAAGCACTTTCAAAGAAAAATACACACACACACACCACACACACACACACACACACACACACACACTTTTCGGGGATGGAAAGCACTGAGTCATCCCCGTGATTATTTTAGTCGCTTAAAACATTGCATCTGATCTTCACCACAGTCAGCTTGCGATGCAGACGTGGGGGCTCCTGCTCACCATTCTCTGAGATTCAGCCGAGGAAGTGACTCGGCTCCGTGAACGCTCTAGGGCTGCAGCGCCCTCTGAACTCTACTGTCGGTGCCCTTCCTTACACTGCGGGCAGCTAGACCCACCTGGTACCCTCTGGATCCCTGCTACCGTCAGTGCCCTTCCTTACACTGCGGGCAGCTAGACCCACCTGGTACCCTCTGGATCCCTGCTACCGTCAGTGCCCTTCCTTACACTGCGGGCAGCTAGACCCGCCTGGTACCCTCTGAACTTTACCGTCGGTGCCCTTCCTTACACTGTGGGCAGCTAGACCCGCCTGGTACCCTCTGGATTGCTTCTAACTCGGGTTCTTCAGACCAGGCTTCTGTGATTCATAGCCTTGTTCTCTTGATTCAAGAGAACTCTGGTTCCAAGAGGGGTTTTTGTTCCATGGAGCAGCTTCAGGACCCCTAAAATGCTGCCTCTCTTCCAAAATGCAAACCAGGCCCCTCTCTCCCTCCTCCCCACTCCTGGGCAGATTTCTCAAGTACTTGACCATGTGTGTATAGATATATAGATATAGATACACATATAATTATTACATATTGCGCGCGCACACACACACACACACACACACACACTGAAGGGCTCTCTCTAAAGCCTGTCCATCCACATCCGCGTGTTGGACAAAAAGCACTTGTCATCCACTCTGCTTCCCCATGTGGATGGTTAAGCCAAACCCTTGAGTGGCTGCGGCGGCACCGGGAGGTACTGCAGGATTCCTAGGCCGGGTAGCATCAGCACAATGTCATTCGCCAACAAATGTCTATGCGGGAGAAATGCTCCCTGAATCCGGAGCCTTTCTCCTTTGGACCCCGCCTTGGACGAGGGGCAGAAACTAAGAGTTAAGAGGCATCTGAGGGATTGGCGAGTCCTACCTCGTTTTTCATGGGAGGAGGATATGGAGACCACAAGCGTCCCGTTATTTGGAAGAACAGAGGTCTGAACCCAGGTCCAGAGCTCTTTCCCCTGCACTAGGATGAGAGGGAAACCACTTCTGGCAAGCGTCATTCTGCCTGTTTTAAGCTGACCTGGTGATGGTTGATGAGCAGCTCAGCTCCTGCACTCACCACTGGGGTGGTCACCTGGCCACCACCTGCTCGAAGGAGAGCCACTAAAGAAGCTCGTTGGGTTCAAAGCTTTTTCATTGCCGGCAGACAGTGCGCTCCCAGAACTCTCCGCCAACTGGATCCAGTGGATCAGCAGGCACCTATTACAAGGCCCCGGTGGAAGCCTCTGCTGTGTTTTCACTCTCAGTCAGTGGTGCCCCAGTGTAGACTCATGCCGGGCTCAGAGACTCGCTGAGAAGAGAAAGCAAGCCCCTTGTGGGCCGCCAGGGAGGGCGTTTCTTTTGCTTTATTTCAGGTTCTTTCGGTGTTTCCTCTCGCCCCCGCCTGATATGGCGCCCCGTGCTCCTCGGTGGTCACCCTTCATAAACGGTTGGTCTGACCCAACTGCTCCCACCCTATTTTCTCCGATGACATTCTCCATTTCTGCTGGGACTGAGGGATAATCCCATCGCTACTGGGAGGAACGTTGTCCGGGTAAAAATGCGGCAGATCTTTTCCATTTTCCACTGCTTGTTCTTCTAATTCCACTTTGAAGTGTTTGTGGACAGTTTGGGCTTGTCCAGAGCGGGCTCCCTCCGGCTCCATGACATGGTTTCCTGAGCCGTCTCTGCTCATCCCCTCCGGAGCCTCCTCTGTAACTGTCCCGTGTGTGCTGATCCGGCCCCCAGATCCCTCGCTTGCTAAGGAGCTTGGTGGGGCTCTGCCTGTGATCGCTCGGATGGTCTCTGATCACTCAAACTTCCAGGAGAGCCACCCCAGCTGGGCCCCGGCTTTCGGGAAGCAGCTTTCCAGCCAGACCATGCCCAGTGACTCAGGAGAAAGATGGGCCATGGACCAGTCATGTGATGGGCACGATTGGAATGAAACAACAGCCTGCACTTCCTGGTCATGAAACCCCCGCCTTGAGACATCTGAGATCTCCCCGCCCTCTAGGAAGTCTGCCCAGCTGGGCGGCTGCCCTGACCTCCGGGGCCTAACTCTAGCTGGGAGGAGGACTTTTCCTGGCCCTAAGCTGCCCCTCGCCCCATGCCGGGCACAGGCCGTGTGCTCCACCGGGCTCCCGGCTTGTCTCTGAGGGGGTGGGGTGGGGGTGAGGGTCACGGTCTGCACCCCGCAACCCTGACTGATGCTGGATCAGCTCTGAGACTTTCCCTTTCTTTTATACCTTGGCTGTGGCAGAAAGCAGGGCTGTGAAGCCTTGACCTGGGGCATGTGGGGGCCACAGGAACACGTTGCTGGGGGCTCCAAGAGGTCTTGGGGATTACCAGGTGTTTGCGGTTCCCTCTGACTCCTAAGTAGGTGTCCTTCCTCAGGCCCATCTCATCATTTGGGCTCAAAAGAGGGGCCAAAACAAGACTCGGGTCTCCTCCCTCCCTGGCCCCTCACTGTGGAGACCAGGGGATTTTCCTGTCCAGGCCAGACCGGGGAGGAGTGAGTGGCCACACTGGCCGGATGCCCTGGTCTCCCTTATCTCCGGCCCCTCCCATTCCGTACCTGCCAGTAGCCGGCTGATGACGGCCCAGGAATGTGTTCTCCCCTCCCTCCCAGGCTCTTTGTGGCCACCTTTCGAGACTGTCTGCGGGAAAGTGTGCGGGGAGTTCAGGGTGACCCTCTTTTCTGGGTCCACTTCTGCGTCTGTATGGATAAGGCGGGTAAGAAAGTGGGCCACCTCTTTTTTCTCAGTGCTCAGGGGGAGGCCGTGGACCAAAGCAGCCGCTGTCACAGCTTACAGCCAGGTGACAAATGGCCTGAGACTCTCTTTAAGCTCCTACAGTGGCTGTTGCTCCCAGGGGTCTCCTGGCCATGGGCAGATGTTCTCTCACTCAGTGAGAGGAAGCCCCTGTTCTCAAGGAGCTCCTGAGGGGAGCTCAGACAGACTAGATCTCCAGGATAAATCCAAGACTATCCCCAAAGGAGGTGCTGGGTTTAATTACAAGATGTCTCTGTCCTCTTCCCTGCCAGAAGGCCCTTCCTTCTGCCTCTGTTTCCCAGAATGCCCAGCTCCCTTCAGGAATCAGCCTGACCACCACCTTCCATGGGAGGCCCTTCCCAGGGTTCCCCACTGCTGGTGCTCCTCCTTCCTTGATCTGCTCTGCTGCACCTTGGATAAGCCCAATTACCTATGTTATCTCCGCCCTAGAATGTAAGCTCCTCCTGGGCAGGGACCATTTAGCTTGGCCCTTGTAGCCCCAGATTTGGTACACAATTAGCACTTCTGATTGATTAAAGTGCTTCAAAGCATTTATGGCACGCCTCAAAGCCCTTTACAAACGTCTGCTGCCACAGATATTATTCTTAATGCTGCAGTATCTTGGTTTTGTAGACCCCAGACTTTTTCTGTTTGTTTGTTTGTTTGTTTTTTTATTGTGAATGGCAACAGTTCCATGAAAAAGCAGGGGCTTAACTCTGGAGCCTTCATCCAAAGTCATGGACAGAAAAGCATGATGGGGGTGAGCAAGGCACATATTTACCCCAGGATGCTGCTGCTGTGCTCCCCATTTTACAGATAAGAAAACCAAGGCAGGCAGTGTTGAAGGGTCTTGTCTGGAGTCCTGACCCCAGGTGTAACACCCAAGTCTAACTCCCAAATGATGGGAAAAGAGCGAGCTTCTTGCTCTTCCCCAGACCCGGGGTCTCTCCATCTCAGCCAAAAAGCTCTCACTTGTTCTCAGCTCTGACTGGGCCAGCAGGCCTCCAAACAGACTGCGGACCTTGCCCAGACAGACTCCCCACCTTGGACTTCTGCTGCTGCTTTTTTGAACCCAAGACCAAAACTTTGCATTTATGGTGATTCTTCCCTTCCACATTTCTCCCCAGAGGCAGCCCCATCCCCTAGCTGCTCATTTGGTCATTCTGCTGGCTTGCAGAATGGTCCCTCCTGGCTTGCCGGTCCTCTGTCACTCTGCTCTCAACCCCCAGGAAATACCACGTGCTGCATTTTCACTGCCCCTTTCCTGATGCACACACGCATCTGCTCATCCAGAAAATCCCCATAGAGTGGAGACATTGGGAGCACCTGAGGCTTGAGGTGCCTTCCCTGTCCATCGGGCTTTTGGCCATTCTCTGCAGAAGCTACCTGGCCCAGGAGAGTCCATCATCTCGGGGGGAGGGGAAAGGACAATTCCTTCCACATTTGGGCTGCTAAAACTTGACTCTGAACCTCTCCAGCACTGAAAAATGAGAATAAGGTTTTCTTCCCTCCATAGGGCATAAAACCTGCCATTTGTCCACTCCACATTCATGCATGCTCCCCTTGGCTCAGTCCCCAAACAAAGCTGGGGGGCAGCAGAATTGAGGGAGAACCAGCTCTGAGCAGGGCAAGTACCCCAGAAACCACTCCCAGGGGGGCAGGTGCCCCAGAGCGAGCAATAATGGGAGGAAAAAGGTGGCCAAAGGGCCCTCCAGCCACTTCATCCCCAGGGAAGAGGGGGTCATCCATCCACTCAAGTCAGGGAGACAATGACAAGGAATTATCCTTGCCCTCCCCCCACACACACACAGTATCTTCCCTTCCCTGGGCACAGGCAATGAGTTTGCTTAGGTCTCCAAAGTCTCCACCACAAACCAAAGCCCTGAATGGAGGGGGCAGCCGACGTCAGCAACTCTGATCCTGGCAGGGAGGCGTCTGCCCAGAGCCCTCACAGGTGGTGGTCAGAGCCCCTGTGGCATCTCCTGCATTTTGGAGGTGAAGGAAATTGGGCCTAAGACCAGGGGCCGGCAAGGACCTGGGTCCCTGCTTCGGTGGTCCGACCACGTCACTTTACAGAGGAGGAAGCCGAGGCTCCCCGAGGGACGCCTCAGTCCAAGGCCGCCCAGCTGGTAAGTGCTGAGAGCCGCCTCCTCCAACCTGAGCCTGCAGCCTTTCAGAACCCTGTGCCTAAATGCATAAAACACAGATCATCACAAAGGAACTAATTCTATTAAAATAAAGGGGTGCTTCGGTTTTCTCCTGAAACTGATGGGCTCCCGGGCTCAAGGGGTTGTCTGGGAAATGCCTGAAAAACTCAATTATTCTAAAAGTGTCTGAGTGGCCAAGGTGGAGCGAAGGCAGCGTCGGCTTGGAGACAGGGAAACGTAGGTGGGCTGGTGAGCCCCTCGCCCTGGACAGCTGTTTTAGGCTCTCCGAGGTAGAGCATGTGCAGACCAGCATCAGCAGAGGGGCGTTCCTCCCCTGGGAGCCCTGTGTGGCTATGAAATCACAGGTTAGGAACAAACATAAATCCAGGTCAGTCATCATTGCCATGGCTGTGTGCAGTTTGTTAATAAACACTCTTTATTGGCGGATGGAGAAACGGATGGGATCACCACTAGTGACCCATGGCCTGTGTTAAGACTGTGACACAGGGACTAGACTAGCAGGCAGCCCGGGGCTGGAGCCAACTCGGATGAGCACGTGTGGGATCCCTTTTATCTGTGCCCCCCAATAACTTCCAGGCTCTTCTGGAGCGGTGAGAGCCCCCCTGGCCCAGACAGCCGGGCACCCGGAGGCATTTCCTCGGGCACTCTGCCCTACAGGATCGTTAGCTTTTACTGGTGAAGTTCTCAGGAAATTCCTGAATTTTACTCAAGGATGTCGTTCTGAAAGCTTTCCTGCACTCCAAGCCCTCCCACTTTCCACTGGCTGGGGCTCATTTTCCCGGTTTCTGCAGGAACGCTCTTGCGAGTAGGAGCTCCAGCCTGCATTAGTGGATTCGGAGGGTGCCGGGGCCAGAACAGAATCCTGAACCCCAGGCCCTGGTTTGTTGCTGATTATCCTTGGCCTGAGGCTCGAGGCTGAGAATTCCTCCCGTGAACATTTCCAGTCAATTCTACTTTGAAACTAAACATGGCAGCGGCTTCCTGGGATTGATAAATATTTGAAAAGTTCAGTTATTAAAATATTTATTTTTCAAGAGAAAGATTTTCCTTTCACAAAGCCGGCAACGGAAAATGGGTTTGCTGTGATAAAACTGGGTCGTCTTAATGCGAGGGCCGAGCGCTGAGTGGGAAGGGCCACTTCCCCACTGGTGTCTTTAATTCTGCTTCCATGTGGGCCAAGGGACTGAAATAGAACGTCCTGCATCTTTCATGGCTTTCCGCCGCCAAGGCCCAGGCTGCGTCCTTGGCCTGATCCATTTATGAAGAAGTGGGACCTGAGGGCCTCAGCCTTCGCCTTAGGGCGCTGTGGCCATCTTGGGCTCCGACTCCGGGTGCCCACGTTGGATCTTCCCAGAATCCTCCACTCACGCGGAACTCCCTCTGCCTCAGAAAGTGGCCCCCAGCAGCCGCTGAAAAGGGGCTCGTCCGTAAGGAAGCGCTGTCGGCCCTGTCTCTGGCTCAGCAAGAGCCAACTTTCACCAACGTCCCCGGTTTCTGGGACAACTGTCCCGTCGCCCCACGAGGCTGAGGGTTATTCGGCAGCAGCGTGTGAGCTGCTGGGGTCATCCACAGCCAAGCAAAACTGGGACTGAGCTTGGGGACGGCCCCTCTCCCCTTCACTGCCCGGAGCAGGTGGGGGCAGGGAGGGAGGGAGAGACATGGGGACTGGCACCTGCTCCGGGCAGTGAAGAGGAGAGGAGCCGTCCCCAAGCTCAGGACCAAAGAGGACTTAGGGGGCCTCCGTTTTACAGGTGAGGGAGAAGTGGGGGAAAGGGGGGAGCTCCTGCCTCCTGTCTGCTTCTGCTGTCCCTTGCCTGCCCTCCTGTCCCACACAGGTGGGGCTCTCTCTGTGCACGTGGGCTCCTTATTTCTTATCTTCTTCATCCATCTAGACTTTTGTGAATGAATGAAGTTGCTTATCTAAAGTCACTGTTTCATTCTTGGTGTTCAACTATCAAATTAACACCAAGATAGAAGCAGGTGAGTCTCTGAGGACTGATATGGATCCAACACCGCCTCTGATTAAGAGTCTGGCTATGGACCGTGTCCAAAAAACCAACAGAACCTCCAGGGACTAGCCCCACGGGCAGCAGAGACGGTCGCCACTGGCCCGGTGCCCACGGGATGACCCGTCTCGGGCTTGTTTCTCTAGGGCCGGAATGGGTGCGAGCCCCCAAGGGGCCCCGAGGAGCCGACAGGGGAAGGGCTTGCTCCCGCCCGGGCCCCGACTAAGCGGAAGCCCGCTCTGCCTTCCCACAGCCTCCGGACCTGCGGCAGTCACTGGAACACAAATGACTGGCGTCCACTGCGTGAAGCGCATCCAGAGGAGCCTGGGCAGGGCTGGGAGGTGAGAGCCATCCTCTGGGAGAGGTCTTCAGGGTCCCCGTGCCGGCTTCCCCGAAGGACATGGGCTGCCCTCTTCACCGACAGCCTTAGGAGACAGCCTGACCACGCTGGTGGAAATGTCGAGAAGGGATTCCCGCAGGTGCCCATGAGAGGCAGGGCGGTGTAAGGTTAGAGAGGAGACTCGTAGGTAGTGCCCCAAGGAGCCATTGCTCTAGCACCGGTACAGCACTCACAGTACTTGCCCCGAGTTCTAGAACTGCCAGAGTTTCGAGGGGGCAAACTCTGCTCTGACACCTCCAAAAGCCCAGTGAGCCCCTGAACACTCTGGATCCCACTTAGAAAACTTTCTAGCGCTTGTCACAGAAGCTGTAAACCATGTGTTACAAGGATGCGAACGAGGTGCCAACAACCCCGACATTCTCCCCCCACTGCTCTGTGTCCCCCCTCCTCAGGGCCTCCTCTTCCTCCCCCCCCCTTTTCTCTTCCTCCTTCACCAGAGGCATCAGGACACCCCAGGCATTAGTCAATGTCCCGTGAGCCTCAGAGGCCCAGAACCACAAAGCTGAATCTGGACCAGCAGCAAATATCTCTTTGTTCCTCAGATCTACCATTGCTCGGGAATCCCAGGCTTATTTTGCCTCTCGCTGAGGAGCCATAAATACAGGCTGAGCCTGGAGAAGCAGCTCAGGAAGAGGCGTCTTCACGTCCCAGAGAAGCCAAGGGGAAGAGCCTTCAGACAGTCCTAAGAATGAAGCCCTCGGCCCATCCTCTTGTAGGAGACCGGCTCTCCATTCGCGGATTATGGAATGTCAGACGGGAAGCGCTTTATCACCACACCAGAGCTCCCACACCAGGAGCAGACTGGATTTATACCAGGAAGGCAGAGCTGGTTAGGAAAACCATGAGCCTATTTGAATGTATCGATTATAAAAATAACAAAAATCACAAGATTAAAGTAATAGACGGAGAAAAAACTTTTGACAAAATACAAAGCCCATTTCTATTTTAAAAAATTCTAGAAAGCATAGGAATAAAGGGAGCTTTTTTAAAATTGATAGATAGTATCTGTATAAAAGCAAGGTCAAGCATTATCTGTAACAGGGATAAATCAGCAGCAGTGAAGCAAGGATGGCCATTATCACCACTCTTATCCCATACTTTACTAGAAATGATAGCTGGAGCGATAAAACAAGAAAAAGAAATTGAAGGAATTCGAAGAGGCAATGAGGAAATAAAACTATCACTTTTTGTAGATGTTTTTGAGAATGTAAACATCACTTTTTGTAGATGTTTACATTCTCAAAAAGAAAAAAATCCTCTTTAGTCTTAACAAGCAAACCAGACTGATGGCAACAAAATGCACTGAAAGCAAACATTTCTTCTCATTAGGAAAGGAGCCTATACATAATCCACTGAAAAACTAAATGAAATGATTAATAACTCTGGCAACGTTTCAGGATATAAAATAAACCCAGAAATAGCAGCAATATCTCTACACATTACCACCAAAACCCAGTAGGAAGAAAGAGAGAGAGAGAAAATACATTTGAAAAAACCGCAGGCAGTATAAAATATTTGGGAGTCTATCTGCCAAGACACATACAAAAACTATAGAAACACAATAACAAAGCACTCTTTACCAATACAGATATAAACAAGTGGGAAAATAGTAACTGCTCATAGGAAGGCTAATTCAATGTAATAAAAATGACAATTCTACCTAATTTATCCAGTTCCATGCCAATTATTTTGTAGAGCTAAGAAAAAAATAACAAAATTTATCTGGAAGAATAAAAGGTCAAGAATATCAAGGGAATCGATTTTAAAAAGTGAAAGGAAAGCAGTGTAGCAATACCAGGTTTCAAACTACACTACAAAGTGGTAAGAATCGAAATAACCTGGAACTAAGAAGTAGAATGGTCGATCAGTAGAATAGATTAGGTACCCAATATGCAATAATAAATGACCATAATTTGTGTTTGATAAACCTTTGGGGTTTGGGGGCAAGAGCTCACTATTCAACAAAACCTGCTAGGAAAACTGGAAAGCAGGCTGGCAGAAAATAGCAGACACAGACCAACAACTCGGACTCCATACCAAGATCCAATTAAAATGATTTAGACATAAAGAGTGACATCATAAACAGATTTATAAATAAGGAAGAGTTTATTATTTAACAAGAAGTAAAGAGAATTATAGAAGGTTAAATGGATGACTTTGATTACATTAAATGAAAATGTCTTTGTACAAACAAAACCAATGCAGCCGAAATTAGAAGGAAAGGAACAAACTGGAGGGGAAAGGAGTGGAAGTGTTTGCAGTTAGTTTTTCTGATAAAAGTCACATTTCTAAAATATACAGGGAACTGAGCCAAATTTATAGAAAAATAAAAAGCAACAACAGTCATTCCCCAATTGACAATCAAAGGATATGAACAGTTTTCAGAAGGAAAAAAAAATCAGATATCAAGTCATAAGAAAAAAAAGTTCTAAATCACAAATAAAGAAAAAATAAAACAACTCCAAGGTATTACCTCACATCCATCAGATCGACTAATATGATGTGAAAAGAAAACGACATGCTGGAGGGGATGTGGAAAAGCAAGAACATATTGCTGATAGAGTTGTGAAATGGTCCAATCATTCTGGAGAACAAGTTGAAACTGTGCTCAAGGAGCTATGTGAAGCTGTGCGCTCCCTTTGACCTAGCAACGTCACCACTAGGTCTGTATCTCAAAGAGACCAAAGAAAAAAGACCTCTAGGTACAAAAATATTTATAGCAGCTCTTTTTATAGTGGCCAAAAATGGGAACCTGAAGGATGTACATCAATTGGGGAAAGGATAAATGAGCTGATATAGAATAATGTTGTGTTGCAAGAAATGATGAAGGGCACGGTTTTGGAAAAACCATGGGAAGATTTATATAAGATGATACAAAATAAAGGGAGCAAGACAAGGAGAACAATGTATACAGTAAAAGCAATATCATAATGATGACCAGCTGTGAAAGATTTAGCTGCTCTGATCAAGGCAATTGCAAAGAACCCATGATGAAAAATGCTCTCTACCTCCAGAAAGAGAATTGATGAATTCTGAGTACCGATGGAAACACATTTTTTCTTTGTTTTTCTCACTTTTCCCCCCACAACATGGTTTAATGTGGAAATGTTTTATATGCCTTCATATATATAATGGGTATCATATTTCTTGCCTTCTCCATAAGTAGGGAAGGGGTTAAGAAGGAGAGAGAAAATTTGGAAATGAAAGTAAAAATTGTAAGTTTTAAAAATAGTCTTTTTGAAAGTGTAAACACCCAAACTTACTGAAACTTAGTTTTTGTGCCTTTTTTCATTTTTCTTTGCTAGAATGAGTAAGATTTTCAATCTCTGATAACAATAGTTTCCTGCTAGCAACAGCACTGGACAAACTGCCCCCACCCCAAGCCGTTTCTCCCAAAGTTACTGAACCTGTTTCATCCTTAGGTTGATTATGAGAAACTGCCCAGTTGCTTTCGGGTAATAGAGGCTGTGGAGGGTGTACAATGTGCCTTCCAGAACATGGCATCCAGGCTGGGCTTAGAGCCCCCTCAGCAGCATGGCTCCTCAGCCCATATGGAGGTGTTCCCAGGACAGAAGGAGTTTCTCTTTTCCACAATTCCTTGTCTTCCTGGGAAGGATGAATGGGAGGTTGGCAGCTGCTTCTGGCAGGAATCAGGACGGGTTCCCTCCCTTCAGGTGGTGTCCAGATGTCTTCTGCTCCCTGTTCTTGGCTCAGGGGAGGACGCACCCATTGAGGAAGGCAGGAGAATGAAGGAGGGACGCAGAGGCCATGTTGGTCAGCAATAAGCCAGGGCATGGGAGTCGCCCGGTCTCCAGTCATCAGAGGGAGAGGTGGGAAGGTTTGAGGGGCACGCCCATCTTTCCAAGGAAAGAACTGGGGAAGATTTTAAAAGCCCAAAGCATCCCCTGGCACCCCCATCTGGGAAGGTTTTTGTTTCCGGAAATGCCCTTTTGCTGTGCAGAGTGCCACTGGGGGTGGGATTTAGGGAAGTGAAGGAAATGATGGCGGTGGGGGTTCCAGTTGGAGCAGTGACCAGATTTGACTGTCATCCCTAAAGTCTTCAGCCCCTCGGTCTTACTTCTCTCAGCTCCCCTTGTGAGGGGCACAAGACTCCCTCCAGGGTCCTGATTGGAGGAAGACTAGTCCCAGCTCACCTTTATTGGATAATCAGGGGATGAGCAGCAAGGAACTAAAGATGCCGCAGAGCCCCCCCGACTGCTGCAGAGCCCCCCTGACTGCTGCAGAGCCCCCCCGACTGCTGCAGAACCCCCCTGACTGCTGCAGAGCCCCCCCGACTGCTGCAGAGCCCCCCTGACTGCTGCAGAGCCCCCCGACTGCTGCAGAGCCCCCCCGACTGCTGCAGAGCCCCCCCGACTGCTGCAGAGCAGTCTGACCCGACTCCGGCCACCTTCCGGTCTCTCCCATCCTTCCCTTCTCGGGGAACGCTTGGCTACAATCCTGGCTGCCAGGCTCCCGCAGGGCTCCATGGGAGGCCAGCCCCAGAGGCTTCCCTGGACCGGCCTCCGGTAAGAGAAAGCTTTGACTTCAGAGCCTCTGAGCCCATTCCAGCCGGAGGTCCGGCCGACGGGGCAGGAGGGACATTGGCCCTTTTTTGTGGCCGGTGGCCTGGTCCGGGGCAGAGCGAGGTCTTTCACAAAACAGAAGATCCCTGCAACGTCAGCCTGAAGATCTCTGGGGGCGACATTTGGATGGACACCTACCAGTAAGTGCCTTGTGAAATCTGAGGGCCATGGCCCTTGGTTGCTTCCCAACATTGAACATCCAGGGCATTTCAATGGGCTGCTTGAGTCGAGTAAAACAGGCGCCCGAGGCAAGCGGGGCCAACTCCGGGTGACGACAGAGACCGTCGCCTGGGAAGGGGGAGCCCCGAGGGGCCCAGGCCTTCCCCGGCACTCCCAGCCCCCAATCAGGGACGCATCCCAACAGCCACCATCTCGTGTTGGAACTGGTACAGGGACAGTGCGCTCTCTCCAGGGGGAAGAGTCCCCCGTCTGTTCTCTGCCGTTTTAGAGAGAGCGCATTTTCCTGTGGAACCCCTGGCCTAGTACCCCAAGTTCTGGCCTTATCGGGTCACAAATAAATCTTGAAGACTCCTCCCCAAATCACTCCCTTGGCTCTTCCCTCCCATTCCAAGGCCCTCTGGGAGTCTCAGAATACAGTTCTTGTGTTGGTTTTACAAAAGGGGGGTCCCCAGGACCCCACGTGAGCATTTAAAGTGAAAATGCATTTGCTGAATGGGCCAGTCTTCATTCCTCCCAACTGAAAAGGATGAAGGATTCAAAGTAAGCAGTAAATAATTAATGCCATCGTTCCCCCACTCTGCTCCCTCCTCTAGCATCCTCTGGGCGAGGGTCCCTTCCGCTTCACGGCCCCACCCTGTGCTCTGGCCTCTCCTGGACTCCACTCGCCAGGTCCCCACCCACGGGAGGGAAAGAAGGGGGATTCGGGGATGTTCCAGGCAACTGCTAGAGCCGAAGCTTTGGGTCTCCTGCAGATCCCTGCTCCACACTACGGCGGGGTTAGGGCACTCTTGGCACAAGGTGGGTGGGGAGGCTCCTGGGGGCAGGATGCAAAGGGAGCTGGATGCCCCTAAGCCCAGGCAAGTTTCGACTCTTCCCTCCGACCATCCTGAGGGGTCTGCGACCCTGGAGAAGTCCCTACCCTCCTCAGGTTCCAGCCAAACACCCCCCCCTCACTGGGGAGAGGTTCCCTTTCAAGTCCTCCGCCTTCCCAGCGCCTGGCAGGCTCCGGCCGGGTACCTGGGGGGGGGGGGAGGAGCCAGATCCCAGGGCTGTGTGCCATTATGTTCTCCTGGGGGGGGGGGGCAGATCCCAGGGCTGTGTGCCATTATGTTCTCCTGGGGGGGGGGGGGGGGAGCCAGATCCCAGGGCTGTGTGCAATTATGTTGGGAGGGGCAGATCCTGGGCTGAGCCCAAAGGCTCCGTCTCCCAGAGAGCCCCCAGAACTGACACGACCAATTTCTGGCCCTCCAGAATACCAGCAGGCCGGGAGGGTGGATGTGATTCTGCAGACAATCTCATCAGCAGAACGAGAGCAAACACGGGTAGGGGAGGGGGAGCGGAACCGGCCCAGCTAGAGCCCGGGGCTCCTGCTTTGCCTGATTCGGGGGACCAAGCTCAGCCGGGAAGCCCCCGGGCTTTGGGGGGACACAGCGGCAACTCCTCCCCCGCTGGGAAGGAAGGTTAAGCCCCACACCTTGGTTCCCGCGTTCCAATGCAGAGAGCCCGCCATGCCCCTCTTCTCCCGCTTCGGGAGGAGAGCTAGAACGGGCTTCGGGGTTACCTAGTCCAGGTAGAGACATGGGCTAGTGGAGATGGAGGATCTTGGAGGATCTTGGATGGATCCAGATCATGAGAAGAGAGAGGGGGAGGACTTGAACTCAGAGCCTCGGAAGCCAAATCTGGGGGGGGGGGGCTGGGGGTGGGGAGTCTCTGGCAAATGATCCCAGGACCTTGGGGAGCCCCTCCCTCTCCCCGCTCTGGGCCGGAGTGTCGGACTTCTCACGGGGATGTTCTCCACCGCCTACCCGAGATGGGGCGAGATGGGGCGCAGGGTGACAGTGAGAAGGGCGCAGCGAGCAGCCCCGAGGCGGGGGCTCCGGGCCGTCCGGGCACCCGCCAAGCCCATTTCCCCCGTGGGCGTGTGCTCTCGAGGCAGAGCCGGGGCCACCTCCAGCGAATGCCCGAGCGGGCTTTCCAAGCAGCCCCGGGAAGGGGCCGCGGGCCCTCGGCTCTGTCTGTGGGTACCCGAGCCCCCGCGGGACAGCGCCCACGCGAGAAGCTCCTGTGTCAGTGCAGTCCCCGCTCATCAGTGGCCCTTTCTGTAGAGAAGAGGAGCTGGAGAATGGGGGGAAGCCCGCAAAATGGGCGAGGGAGTCGGGGTGCCCGAGAATGGCAGAACTCCCGCCTGCAGGAACCGCGGAGCGCTGGCTTCCGAAAAGCGGGAAAGACCCACGGGAGGGAAGAAGCGGAGACCCCGGCCGGCCGCGGCGAGAGCGGGGATGGTCGGCTGGGGCGGACCGTCGGCTCCCAGAAATCCCGTGATCCCGCGCGGTTCCCAAGAGCTTTGCGGGGAAAGGCCGAACCACCAGAAACTGCTGTGGCCACCGAGGGCGCATCGAGGGCGCGAAGCCCCGGTCCCGTCTGCTTTTTCTGTCCCGGGCTTCTTTCCCTTCGGGCCTGAGGTTTCTTACACTACGTGACCAACAGGGAAGCGCAGCAGGAAGGCCCGGCCGTGCTTAATCTGGAGCAGGGTGCGGGCTAGCGGGAGAGGGGGGAGAGGGGGGAGAGAAAAATTGGGGGCCAAAACCTCGCAGAAATGCACGGGGGAAACACATGCTGCTGAGAGTGTTGTAAAGCGTGCATTAAAATAGAGGACAGCTGGGGAAAGAATAAGGGCCATGGATGGACAGAAGGGGCCCGAAGTTTTCCTCTCCTCTCTCCTCTCCTCCTCTTCTCTTCTCTTCTCTTCTCTTCTCTTCTCTTCTCTTCTCTTCTCTTCTCTTCTCTTCTCTTCTCTTCTCTCTGTCTCTCTGTCTCTCTGTCTCTCTCTGTGTCTCTGTCTCTCTGTCTCCCTTTCCCTCCCTCCCTTCTCTTTCTGTCTCTCTCTGTCTCTGTCTCTGTCTCTCTCTGTCTCTCTCTCTCTCTGTGTTTCTCTCTCTCTGTCTCTGTCTCTCTCCCTCTCTGTCTCTGTCTCTGTCTCTCTCTCTCTCTCTCTCTGTCTCTCTCTGTGTGTCTCTCTCTGTCTCTCTGTCTCCCTTTCCCTCCCTCCCTTCTCTCTCTGTCTCTCTCTGTCTCTGTCTCTGTCTCTCTCTCTCTCTGTGTTTCTCTCTCTCTGTCTCTGTCTCTCTCCCTCTCTGTCTCTGTCTCTGTCTCTCTCTCTCTCTCTCTCTGTCTCTCTCTGTGTGTCTCTCTCTGTCTCTCTGTCTCCCTTTCCCTCCCTCCCTTCTCTCTCTGTCTCTCTCTGTCTCTGTCTCTGTCTCTCTCTCTCTCTGTGTTTCTCTCTCTCTGTCTCTGTCTCTCTCCCTCTCTGTCTCTGTCTCTGTCTCTCTCTCTCTCTCTCTCTGTCTCTCTCTGTGTGTCTCTCTCTGTCTCTCTGTCTCCCTTTCCCTCCCTCCCTTCTCTCTCTGTCTCTCTCTGTCTCTCTCTGTCTCTGTCTCTCTCTGTCTCTCTCTCTCTCTATCTCTCTCCCTCTCTGTCTCTGTCTCTCTCTTTCCCACAGTGACATACGCCCAAGCCCAGCAGATGCAGTCACATTTCCACTTCCACACATGTACCATATGCACATGAACACGCTGAAATGACCATACACATACACACATACTCGAACACCTCACACACACACTTGCATTCATGTGCACGCACACGCTAAGATGCACACGCCCCCTACCTCAACCCCCACCCAAACGTATACACACACGCTCAAATACACGCTCGTGGGCACAAACACACATCCCCCCAAATGCGCACACTCCCCGTGACCCAGCCCAGGCCCATAAGCCACGGCCAGATTGTCAGCCCTTGCATCCACGCTGAGCTTTGCAAAGCTCAGCCCCTGGCGGTTCCTTCCCCTAGATCTACCTGAAAGGGGAGAAGAGTAGCTTGGAGAGCAAGGAGGGTTGCTATGGAAACCAGAGTCGGCACATCCCGGCTGACCTGGGGGCGGGTGCTCCCCCACATGCATGCACACACAAATCCCTGTTTCCTTCGGGGCCTCGGTGGACCCGGGGATGTCATTAAGGTGAACCTCTGCCCTCCCCCCACACACACACAGGTCACACGTCCCGCCCCCCCCATCAGCTGCCATGGAAGCGGCCCCCCACTCTGGGCACAGAGCAGCGCGTGGGATGGAACCTTTGCCCTTCTCTGTTCTCACTGAACAGTCATAATAATTCTAACAGCCGGGGATGGACGCTTGAAGAATAATTAAGGACTTTTCTCACAATAGCCCTGGGGCAAGGGCAGGATTCTTTCTCCCATTTTACAGATGAGGAAACTGAGGTCCTGACAAGGCTCCAGAGGGCACAATCCCCTCCCACTGTGCTTCTGACTCAGCTGCAGCCCCAGCCGGAACATCCATCTTCCCCTGTGGTCTTCTCACTAGCGAACATCCACCCATCATCCTGTCCCTTCTCCCGGGGTGAGCCCCTTGCAGGGACCCGAGCCGCTGGCCTTCATCCTCCTCCTCGCAGTATTTCTGATTCTCCGCACTTCAGCATCGTGACCCGTGTGGGATGTAAGCCCTCAAGGACAGAGATTCATTTTTTGGGGGGGAAAACTTTCATCCTGAGCCACTTAACAAATGCTTGCCGCCTTGTCTTGCCACAATAGGGAGGAAGAGCCACTGAAGTCAGCGGGGAAGTCCCTGGGTAAGTCAATCAACAGCATTGGTTGGGCGCCTCCCATGGGCCCAGAACTCTTCTGGGTCATCCCTGGGCCTCCGTTCCCTCGGCTGTGAAACAGGAATACGAATAGCACCCAGCTCCTGTGGCAGTGGGGGGGGGGGTCTCTTGAGCCTCTGGTTTTATATTAACAGGGGAAGATGCACTTTTACACTTCCCATGCAATGTGAAGCCATGATCATTAAATCCTTTGCTCCTGTAGCCACCCTGTGAGGTGGGGACAGTGACAGGAGGCTGAGGATTTAGGAAACTAGCTGCTGGAGCCAGAGCAGCCGAGCCAGGTAGAGCTGAGAGACCAGGGAGCCTGGGGGAAGAAGGCTTTATCAGGGAGGACAGACCCTACAGAGGAGTTTTTAGTGGGTGCCCCCAGGCCCACTTTGGTCCAGATGCCGGCGCCATTCTGCCTACGAAGCCCCCCGCGGAAACATGGCACAGAGGCCAAGACCTTGGGAGGGCGGAGGGCAAGGCAGACTATCATGGACCCTCCGTTCCATCCAAAGCCCCAGGGAGGTGAAGAATACAACACTGGATCTGCATTGTTCTAGGAAGTCCATGGAGCTTGGGAAGGAACAGTCCATGAGGAGGAAGAGAACTAGGGCTTCTAATTCCTGCCTAGGACACAGGTCAGTGCCTTCTCTGCTCCTCAGTTTCCCCCCTTTTAAAAGAAGAGAAGAAAATGACAAAATCCCCAAATCCTTTTGATTCTGCATCTGTGCACCAAACCACGTTGGGTCTCAGGGATGCAGAGACGCATCCTACCCTGAGCCTGCCTTCAGGAAGCTCGCAACCTACCTCCTGAGCCCGAAAGGACCAAACTCCTCCTTTTCCAGGGGAAGAAACTGGAGGGAGACTTGTCAAACCCAGCTCAACGCTGCAGGGGTGGGAGCAGCTTTCACTCCTAAAGCCCCGGGCTCGGGGGACCCAGACTCCGACCCAGTGGCATTTACCGAGAGAACTTTTCTGGAAAGCAACTCGGAAGAAACCTGCTTTCATTTCTCAGCATTTTCTGGAAAGCTGTCAGAGTGTGAAGTGCTTCTCATCCTCCGGGAACAGAGAGCTGCCTTCCTGAGAAATGGAAAACTCCATTCACACAGACCCTGGGGAGGTCTCCTCTGAGCTCTAGACTCAGGAGGACACTCGTTGTCAAGCCTTGAAATCCCAACTGTCTCTAGTTCTGTCTGCCATGAACCAAGCATGCTGAAGAGATGGATCAGGTGGAAGCGCAGCAAGGACAGGATCCGGCCCCGTTGAATGAAACGTGCTTCCTTTACTAGACACTAGACATGTAAGCAGATTTCAGTTTAATGCCAAAAAAAAAAAAAAAAACCTCATACAATCAACAGAGGGTCGATTCCACAGTAAGGTAATGATTTCCCCATCTGGGAAGGTCATTGAGAGAAAACTGAACAGCAGCTTGTCTAAGATGTTTCTAAGGTGACTATAGGTCAGGTAACACTGACCTCGATGTCCTGGGGGTCCTTCAAGGTCAAGACTCCAGAGAGTAAAACCTTTTCTCTGAGGTTGGTGCTGTGTACATAGTTAAACACCATCATCGACTTAAAAGAGTTCCTTGTCACAAAGGATTCAGTGTTTGCCACGGTCCGTGGGGAACGCCACAAACCTAACGCGTGGTTCCAAAACTGTTCATTATGTACTTAAGCCAAGAGGAAAATTACTTTGGTTTCAAGATTTGAATCACTGAAACAATGTGCTTATTGGATAGAAGTCACCGAAGAGCGTGTAAGGGAGCACCACAATTCGCAGGGACATACGAGGGATGCTGGTCTTAGCAATTCAGATAGATACCAACCTTGCCCACAACTGCCCTGAACCAGAGTAAGGATGTGATTCCCTTCTGGCTGACCAAGAGGAAAACCTTACAGGAAGAGACCACAGGAAAGTTTCTCAGCTCAGAACGAATAAACAAAGAGCAGCACCGTGCTTGTGATCCATCCTCTAAAGATTGAGACTATACAATGTCTCCTTAGTAAAAAGTATCCCAGCAACTAATGACATTATGTAAGGTGACTAATAATTAGAACATAACGAAGGACTGACAATTAGAAAATGACAAAAGAGTGATAATTACAAAATTTCTCATGCTTAGTTATAAAAGCAGAAGTATCCGGAGCTGGAACCTTTCATTCGATTGGTACTGCTTCTTTGTGGGAGGTACAGCAGACAACACAAAGGCAGTTGGAGCATGATCCACCAGCTCTGAAGAGTGTTTTTCTTTTTATGAAGATCTGCAGCTATCCCAGAAATGTGTGTGTGTCTGTTTGGTGGGATGTTTGTGACCTCTTCTCTGTGATGTTAATCCCCTGGACACACACACACACATACACACACACACACACACACACACACACACACACACACACACACACACACACACACACACACACATCCTTAATAATCTGTTTTTTTTTCTTTTTGAGTTGATGGATTAAAAAACAATCAGGTCACTCTCCTTTTATTGGTGACAAAATGATCCTCAGAGCACTGAACCATCTCTGGCCTTATAATCAGCACTTTCCTCCTTAGCTTTCTAGGAGCTGCCAGTTCTTTTACTTAACTCTACACGCCACTGAGGACTTTTCCTGGAAGCTTCCCTTCTGAATGAGTGTGGCCATGGACATCACAGGATCATAAGATTTGAAAGTGGAAAGGACTCAGAGAGCATGGAGTCCAATTGTCTCTGAACGAAAGTGAAGTCTAGGAAGGTCACCCAGCCAGCTGAACCACACCTTCAGACCATGAATCTTATTCTTGTAGGAAGAGTGATTTCCTTTACAAACATATCTCTATGGAGACCTGCCACCTTCTATGGCCACAGGAAGAATCCAGAAGTCACCTCAGTCTGCCTGGAGATCACGCAAGCTGCTCAGGAAGAAGAGGGGAGCCACCCAAAGGGTGCTGGGGGGGGACTAGCAGCACTTTAACGGCATCAAGGGGCAGCTGGGGTCTTCCTTTGTTCCTCGGTGCTCGATGTGGAGAAATAGGTATGGGGGTGATGGACCAAAAAAGGTTTCCCCGCCTTCTCTACCCATGGGCTCACACCCTCTGCTTCCATGTGAAACAAAAGGAACAAATAAATGAGGCGGTTGTCAAGGGGCAAGAGAGTTTCCATTTGAAAAATGAAAAGAAAAACTGGATGAAGGGGTTGCAGTGGGGGGGGATTGATGAGGTCTGAGTCTCAAATATGGGGTTTCCCTCTGGGAAGGAAAGAGAGAAAGCCAACTTGGCTGGACCTTAGAGAGTGGGGAGAGTCGCACTGATGACTCTGAAAGTCGGGGTTGACATGACCTTGGGATGGACTTTCAAAGCCAAAGGGGAATTCATATTTGATTCTGGAGGCAACAGGAGAGGAAGGAAGAAGCACTTATATAGGCCTCTTATGTGCCTGGCACTGAGTTAAGCCTTCCCACAGATACGATCCCAGTTACAGAGAAAGGCTCTCCTTGGAGGGGCTGAGAAGACGGAGAACGGGCGAGCTCTGTGCCCGAGAGAGGTCACTTTGGCAGCTGGGTAGAACACGGAGGAGGATGGCGATGGGGAGGACTTGGGGCAAGGAGATCCATTATAGACCAACTTCAGTAAATGCCTACAAACAGTGGCATTGTGGCCTTGGGGAAGCAAATAAACACCCCACGGTCCCTGCCGCCCAAGAGCTTCCAATCAACTAAGAGGCGATTAGATGTGAAGGCCAAAAACCAAGATCCTAACTCAGAAATAGAGGGAGGAGAGGAGAAGTGAGGAAAGAAGGCGAGAGGAGAGGAGATGGAGGAGGAGGAGGAGGGAGGGTCGTTTGGGCCGGTCCTGAAGGAGGTTAAGAGTTTATCAGGAAGACTTTGGTGGAGAGGAAGGCATGGTTCCCCCCCTTATCTATAAATATCCATCTCATTGTTTTGCCAAACCGCCCAAAACATTTCAGTGCTTTTCAGTGAAGTTGAATGTCCTCCGTGTTTCACAGTTAAATGCAACCATCTATAAACTTCCTGGGACACCGGGTCCTAATAGGCAGTTAACTTTAATGAAAGAATTGTATATTTTAAACTGGCCTTAATAGACCCATCAGCCTTTCTATGGCAGCTTGTTAAATATTAATCCTGGCTTCTCTTATTCCACTGGCAGGGAAAGGAAGGTTGCTATAGTTTCATTGTTACTGGAAGCTGGGAAGGTTTTAATGTGTTTACTTCCTGACCAAAGGGCACATACACGTACGTCAGTGGAGCCCCAAAACACGTGCACTTGAAACATAAACCTCATTAAGATTCGTTCCAAGAAGGAAAACAAAACAGCGGATTCTGGTGACAAAAATTTACTGGAAGACAAGGTCACAAGCTGCCAAGTGTGTCCCCTTGCTGGTCATATAAAAGGATGTCAGGAGATCTTGAAGGATGTCCCTGGGGCATCTCCCATGCTTCCCACACCAAGACTCTCAGCAAAACCCTTCTTTTCTTCAGGGTTAAAAGGCAAATCTTAAAAAACTAAATGGCTTCTGTGAGATTTCAGGATAACTACCATCCAGCCCAGCTCAGAGAATGGCTTTTTTTTTGGTCTTTTGTTTTTGTATTCTCTTTTTTATTATTAAAGTTTTTTTTTTAATTTTCAATATATGCATGGATAATTTTTCAACATTGATCCTTACATAGCTTTGTGTTCCAAATTTTCTCCTCCTTCCCCCTTCCCTCCTGCCTAAATGGCAGGTAATCCAATACATGTTATACATGTTAAAATATATGTTAAATCTAACATATGTAAACATATTTGTACAATTATCTTGCTACACAAGAAAGATCAGATCAAAAAGGAAAGAAAATGAATAAGAAAACAAAATGCCAATCTACAGCAACAAAAAGAGCGAACATGCTATGTTGTAATCCACGCTCAGTTCCCACAGTCCTCTCTCTGGGTGCAGATGGCTCTCTTAATCAAAAGATCATTGGAAGTGGCCCCGGCCATCAGAAGTGATCATCGTATGATCTTGCTGTTTCCATGTATAATGATCTCCTGGCCCTGCTCATTTCACTGAGCATCAGTTCATATCAGTCTCTCCAGGCCTCTCTGAAATCATCCTGCTGGTCGTTTCTTATAGAACAGTAATATTCCATAACACTCATAGACCACGACTTATTCAGCCATTCTCCAGCTGATGGGCAGACGCTCGGTTTCCAATTTCTTGCTACTACAAAAAGGGCTGCTGCAAACACATGGGGGTCCCTTTCCCTTCTTTAGTATCTCGTTGGGATAGAAGCTCAGTAGTAACACTGCTGGATCGAAGGGTCTGCACAGTTTGATAACTTTTTGAGCACAGTTCCAAACTGCTCTCCAGAATGCCAGCTCAGAGAATATGAAGTGAAGGTAAGATTGCAAAGACAATGGGCCCGCCTGATCTAGAGGGCAGGGATGGAAGACCATCCCCCAGAGTCCCAACGAGCCTGTCCCAAAGATAGAAGCAGAGATAAGAAAGGAGGAAGACATGTGGAATAGGGCTCCAGAAATTAATGGGCAACAGCTCAGTTCCCCAAGCATGCATTTAAGTGCCTGCTCTGTGCCTGGGGCCAGAGATGCAAAAGATTAGTGTTCTCAGAGAGCTCACGGTCCATCAATAGGGGAATCACACAAACAACTCTGGAAATCTCAGAGATATTCCAAGCAAACTGGGAAAGATCTGAAATGGTGGGAAGGGAGGGACCTCCTGCAGAAGGTAACATCATCCATGTGTCAAAGGGAAGGAGGGAGAGCAGTGCAGTCCTGGAGAACAGAGATGAGAAATGGAGGGTTGGGATTAAGGAGGAGGAGGAGGAGAGAAGAGGAAGCTCTGGGAATAAACTTTATTGTTTTAGTGAAATATGAGATAAGTCTCAGGTGAGAGAGTAGGGGACTTGTGCTGGGGAAGGCTTGAGGAGGGATGGAAGAGATGCTACAAAAGGTGGATTGCAAATCAAATGGGGGAGGGAAGTAAAAAGGACAGCCTTGCTGCATTGAGGGCCCAAGTGATATTGTAGCGTTTAAATTGATAATGTGATGTTCTCTGGCTCTCTTCTGAAACAAATGAATAGGAGTGAAAGCAGCAGATGGAGGGAATACTCTAAGGATGGAGTCTAGAAGAGCAAAATTGTCAATAAGATACAGAGACAAGGCATTCAAAGGTAAAACCTACGAGAGAGTGGAACTAATTCTCTAAGAGGTCAAGATGGAGAAGGGAGACAATGAAATATCTAAGATCCAAGAGGGGAACTCAAAGATCCTCCATGGGTGACATCTACACAAACCCCAGCAATAACATTGGGAGAAATGGCAGTGACATATGCATTTGTTTCTATAAATGGAGGGATTTTTGCTGGGAATTTAGGACCAAGTCATCATCCCCAGAAATTATAGATGATTTTTAAGGAATTTGGGCTCACTGATCATTACAGATTATATAAGGAAAATCGAGAAATTTGCAATACACATCATTGCACATTGCAATGCACAAGATGCAAACATTTAGCACTTCTCAAAGACCTATTATGTTGTGGCTAGAATAATGCATCAGAAGCTTGCTGTCTTCCACAGGCTAATTGAAGACAAAACTAATTGAAGACTGAAAAACGCAGACCTCAAAATGTTCTTCAGAATTAGGTAAAAAAAACTGTACGGTACCAGACCATTGTCACAGACAAAACTGTTGTTGCCCATAATAGCCCCCAACAAATGATTGATTCATAAAAATTTAAGAGCATTGATTTTAAGAGTTATTACTATACCAAATACTCATAATCTCCAGACTAAGCAGAAAAAAGACTTTCCAAACATAGAGGAAAAGAAAGATGAGAAGGGGGGGAGAACAACAACAAGAAAAGGGAGAAGAAGAAGATGATGATGATGATGACGACATCAAAATCATGTAAAAGGAGGTACCCACCACCATCCCCATCCTGTCTACTTCTAGAGTAGTTCTGAGGATGCTCTTAATGTGTCTGCAGAAAACAAGCTCAAGTTCCCCTGTTTTTACTTAATTCCAGAAGGCAGGTATAGTATCCAGATATTGTATTAATAACCCTATGAGAATAACACCAGAGAGCCACATGTTCCAGGACCTTTGCTATCTGAATACCCCACTGAAAATGGTATGAACGAGGTAACAAGAACTCACATATACAGCACGCATGTCATAAGAGTTGCAAAGAACTTTACATGTTTTATGTCCTTTGAAAGATGCAAGGACAAGAGACAAAATGTCATGAGTGGGGAAAAGCTAGTGGGCCAGTGTGACTGGAACAGAAAGTATGTGAAAAGGAGTCATGTAAAATAAAACCCAAAATAAGCCAGGGAACAGATTGTGGAGGGCTTGAAATGTCAGTTTAAAAGGATCCAAGAAAAAAGTCAGTGATAAAACTTATGGCTTTGAGCACTGAGTTACAAAGGCACAAAGGATGGATGATGAACAAGATGCGATCTGGACAAGACAAGGAGGTCAGTTTGATGACCGTCTGTCTAAGATTTGTGCAATGAAAAGTGATCAGAATGTAGTTCTAGAACTTTGCTTAATTTAAAAAGATCCAAGCATGTAAAAGGAAATGTGGAATAATGTGGTGTAGTAAAACTGTAGACTGATATAAGAAAGTTTAGAAATAGTCAAGAGAGAAATGTACTAGAAATTATTTTAGTGAGGATCAATGGAGAGACAAGCAGAAAAAACCTTATGGGAATATGCTACAAACTACCTGGACAGAAGGAGGAATTAGATGAGTCCTACAGTATGTAACAAACCTGGCAAAGAAACATGATATTTCAGTGATGGGGAGATTCAGATCAGATTTAAACAACTCTTGGAATTCTTCTTCAATCAAAACCAAATCAGCTGATGCTGCATTTGTGATTTTGCTTTAAGGATAGTTGCATTCTTGAAAATGTGGACGAAGTGAGGAAGATTCCTATTCTCAAACTGCTTCCACTGAGCAAGAAGGAAATGAAATAAAGGACAAACAACAATTCCGTGATAAAGTGAATAACAGAAGAAACAAAAACTGGGTTTTGTCTAAATTTGGAAAAGCAGATTACCTGGGATTTGGAGGAAATGTAGGTAGGATCCAATGTTTAATATTTTGCAGGGAAACTCTTAAGAATGAAGTCCTAATGACCAGCAGGATGAATACAGAGAGGACTGGAGAGACTTACATGAACTGATGCTTAGTGAAATGAGCAGAACCAGGAGATCATTATGTACCTCAACAATTGATACTGTTTGAGGTTGTATTCTGATGGAAGTGGATCTCTTCGATAAAGAGAGATAATTCAGTTTCAATTGATCAAAGATGGACAGAAGCAGCTACACCCAAAGAAAGAACACTGGGAAATGAATATAAACTGCTTGTATTTTTGTTTTTCTTCCCGGGTTATTTCTGAATCCAATTCTCCCTGTGCAACAAGAGAACTGTTCGGTTCTGCACACACATATTATCTAGGATATATTGAAACCTATTTAACATGTAACGGACTGCTTGCCATCTGGGGGAGGGGGTGGAGGGAGGGAGGGGGAAAATCGGAACAGAAGTGAGTGCAAGGGATAATGCTGTAAAAAATTACCCTGGCATGAGTTCTATCAATAAAAAGTTATTAAAAAAAAAAAAAAAAAAAAGAATGAAGTCCTAAAGGCACGAGGAAAAATTATTCCAGGGAAGTAGAAAATGGAAGCTTCCTAAAGAGATTAATGTGGAAATTCATCCTGGGAATTCATCAACCAACTCATGTTTTTAAAAAGAATATGGAGAAGAGGAAAGCAAGGGCAGGGAAGTGAAACTGTCTATGGAACAACAGCATGTGTCTGAAGTAGACAATAGGAGCCACAAATTCCAAAACGCACTGAGCCTGTTAACCAGAGAAAGGGTGATTAGATAGACTAGGGGCAAGAGAGGGAACAAAGAAGAGATAGGACCACCTCCCAGGGTTGATGGATTGATGACAAATGGACAATGGTAAGAAGATTAAACGACTTGATCTTTATTTTGTTTAGTTTTGCATTTGCACAAAAATAAATCTTTGGCTTTAGCGTTAAATTAGGAGTTAGGGTTAGAATTAGGAAAAACAGGAGACAAAATGTTAACATAAAGTTAAAAAAACAAAGATGTGATCAGAATGTAGTTCCAGTGAACATTTTTACTTCACTTCAGTGAGTTCAAGATGCCAGCGATGGATGAATTACATCTGAGAGTATTGAAAGAAATGTAATTGCTGGTTTGGTACTGATGACCTTTGAAATAATTTGAAGAATGACAGTTCTAGCAGAATAGAAAAAAGCAAATGTCATATCCGCCTTTAAGATGGAGAGAATCATAAAATAATAGATTGAGAGCTACAAGGAAACAGCGGCCATTGAGTCCAACCCACCCTTTCAGCCCAGTGACTTTCTGCCTCTTTCCAGTGTCATGGCAGCAACAGCCAGCCAAAGTAACAAGCATCAGCCGCTCAGGAGCTGAGCGGGGACAACCCCACAGCACTTCAGACTGAACTTCTGGGAATAACAGGTGCCAGGGGGATAACCCCATAGCGGCCCTGCTGGTATGAAGGCAGACAACCCTGTATCAACAGCAGGGCAATCCTGCCAGAGCTGGAGCAGATCCCACAACAGCAATGCAGCAACTATCAGGCAAGACAGGACACTAGACAGTATAGGGTGGGGAGCGAGGGAGGAGCCTATACAGTAAGTCTACCAAGTCCAAGGGAAAGAGCATAGAATCCAGCTTGAACCTGTTCTGACTACCCAAAAGTCACTTGGCACAGACTTAGGCTGCTGAACCATGAACTGTGCAGTGTGAGAGGATGCTGAGATGCTTTGAGATCCAGTCCCCAAGGACACCACCATCGGAGAGGAGGGAGTCAGAAAGTGAATAATAATGGAAAATAAGGGGGTTGTGGCAAAGACTGAAATTACCAAAGATCCAAGGAAAAAGAAGACATGAAAAACTTAGATATAAACAAATCAACAGAAAACATACTAAATATATTTTTGACACCCCCCCATATATATATATATATATATGGGGGGGTGTCAAAAACTATTAATAAAACAACTGGATAGATCTCTAGAAGCAAAGCAAAGTTTATTTATGCATCGCACCCGTTGAGCAGACAATCGAGGGGAGGAAGCACCATAGGGGGCAGGGTCGGCACTCTTATCCCTAACGCAAATTCCCCCTCCCACCACAGACCCTCATCCTTATTGACTGAGGATCTTACATTCTAAACGCGGGAACTATCCAAGAAATTGAACTTGACCAACAAGTACATAGTTGCCCATATTTGGCTGAAAGAGGGAGGATAACAGGAAAGGGGGCTTAAGTATGCCTTTAGGGGGATGACAGGGAGGAGACTTTAAGTATGTCTTTAAGAAGATAGCAGGAAGGGGCTTTTGTCTTTAAGAAGATAGCAGGGAGGAGACATTTAAGTATGCCCTTGACTTAATGCTTAAAGTCCTTCAGGCCTACTCAGACTTTGAAATAGATGAAAGCTAACTCGATTTTCACAATTGTTTTGAAAGAGCTCACCTTATCTCGTTCATATATATTTCCTAGATTTAGTTAGTAACTGAATTCAGGCATCTATGAATAAATAATACAAACAAAGGAAAATGATCCAACACTGGATGAGACAGAGGACTTTGTGGGATGTGAGGAGAACATGGAACCACAACGTGCTATTTCCCGGTGACTCGCAAAAGAAATGAGAATTATCAAAGAAAAATTATGGCCCGTGCAACAAAAACAATAGGCAGACTAGAAAAACTAGAATCTGCCATGGCAAGCCTCACCAAAGAAACAAAAGAAAGAACAATAAACTGGAAACACAAATACACAAAAATGAAGAACGATTTAAAGGAAGAGAAGCAAGAAACAAGAAAATTAAAACCAAGCAAAACATACCGATTTTGCCGACAAGATGTACAGAGACAACCTAAGACTCCTAAAAGAATATCACGAGACAAAAAACTTAACATCACAATGAAGGAGATATAGAAAAAATATATACATCCAGAACTTTCAAACATAGAAAATGAAACACCAGTTGAAAGATTTCACAAGTCACAAACATCAAGAAACACAGCGGTTAAATTCAACAATTTAATTCAGGACCAAGTTGTGTAAGCCATCAGGAAAAAAAAAATAATAATTCATCAAATACAAAGGAAAAGACGTTTGAATAACACAAGACTATTGTGCATCCCACTAGAAAAGGAGAAGGAAATGGAATGTGGGCTCTAAAGAGCATAAAAGCTGAAGATGCAGCCCAGAGTGACCTGCTCTATAAATAGGATCTTAACCACACATGAAAAGAAGATGGATGTTTAAGAAGGAAGGGGAGTTAAAGCATGGTTAGACAGAAAACAAGAACTAAAGAGATTATTCCAAACAGCAGAAATGCAGGAGGGAATAAATGCAGCAGCCGAGGATGGCAGCCACAGGGAGAGCAGAGAGGATAGTAGGGAGTTCCTTTCTAAATGGCTGAGCCAGGCTTTGGAGATTGGGGGCGGGGATGGGGGTGGGGGAACACAACTAAAGAGGCAGGTACGGTGCATTAGGACCAAATCTAATGGCACTCTGCCTCCAGGTGAATTAATGTTTTATGGAACTACATTATAACGAGGGAGGGGGGAGCAGAAGTGATCCCAGTGGTCGCAGAAAGAGAAGAGCGTACAGGGCACTGGGTAAGGAAGAGGCAAGAAGGGTTAAACAAAGAAGGGGAAGGGAGGAGCCCTTGCTTTGGTGGTGGGAGGAGTTTCCAGTGAAGAACGTTCCTGCAGGTGACAAGAGATTGTCTGTGACGTGAGATGAGGGCCTTGTACTTGGGGAATTTGGTGCTTAAAAAGTCCCACTTTGGGGAGGGAAGAGTTAGAACTCCTGGGGGCAACTGACACCTGCGGAGGGGGATGGAAGAGCATGGAGGGGTGTGGAAGAGCATGGAGGGGGCGATCTTGAGGCAAATGGGGGAAAGAGCGGCGATCATTGGTGGGTTTCCTAATCAGCTCTCATCCTGTGGAGCAGTAATTGACATTGTTCTGGGACGGAGACTCAACGGAAAAGGGGAATCTCCAAAGGAGAGGCAGAAGCCCCACCCCAGGAGACAGGGTAGAAGGGATACCCTGGATGTTTCTGTCACGAGGAATACAGAGAAAAGAGAGAGACCAGATAATTATAAGGGACAAAAAGCAGAGAATGGCGCTAAAATGAGCAAAAAGAGAAGAAGAGAAATGAGGAGAGGGAGGGCAATTCTTTTAGGAAAGAGGAGCAAAAAATAACATTTTCAGAACTAAAGTAGACCAGTTGAAGGCGAGGAGAGAAAGGGTGAGACTACTTAACTGAGAAGGGAAGAAAGGGGAAGGCCCGGCCAACCAGGTAACAACAGAGGTCCTTCTGTTGAGGTCTAGCTTTGGGGTACCTAAATGAAATTAGGGTTAAGGTCTAGTGGCAGGTTTGGGGTACAGATTCGACGCAAGGGGGTCTAGTAGCAGCAAGAGTTCCCAATAAAAGCATTTATTGGCTCGGAGAGCTAGAGTGATAAAAGAAGTTTATTATTGGATAAGCAAAGTTAAAGTATAGGCGAAGGTAGAGATAAGGAGGGCACTGGACAAAGGGTCCAGTGGACAGAGGGTCCTCACATGGTAGCCATGTTTGGAATTTCTGCCAAGAGGGGTTCCCAGCGTGGCCTTTTTATAATAGGAGACTTAGCTCGAGGGGCTTTGGGGTATAGCCCCAAAGTTGGCTTAGATCCGGGAGGAGGTGGGACAGGTCCGGATCTTCTATTGGAATTCAAAGGGACCAGGATTTGTGAGTTAAAGGGTAATTTACATTCACTAGGAGGGGATGGGAATCTAGAAACTAATCTTTCCCACATCACTTGGATGGGGGATTGGCCAAACAAATTGTGGTACGGGGATGTGACGGACTGTTACCGGCCGGCGAGAAGCGACGTGGGGGATAGAGACAAGGCCGGAAAGACCCCTGCGGACGGATGCAGAACGAAGCCAGCGGGACCAAGAAAAGAAGCTACCTGCTAACAACGGCCACATAAATGGAAACGACCAAGCCCCACGCCGGTGCTGCAGCACTGACAAGATCCAGCAGGGTCTGAAGGAGTAGATGTGAGAGCCACGACCAGCCCCGTCCTTCCGGAGGCAGGAGGGCCACGCGCGCTCCCCGCAGCTCCGAGTCTCTGCCTCGGCCAGCGGGGCCGGCTTCTTTCCTCTCTGAAAGCGCTACTTTGTCATAGGGGACGGCTGTCTGGGGAGTGGGGGAGGGAGCGGGGGCAGAGGAAGGAATACTTGGGAAAACCGTGGCGGAAAAAACAGAAGAAAGGAAAACAGAAAAGAAAAGCGCCCACTTCTGAGACAAAGTTCCGGATTGCCGAGGGCGACGTTCTGGTGGGAATGCCGAGCGTTCTTAATGGCCAGAAGGATTCTGGGAATCTGCTTGGGCGCAAGAAGTTTGGGTAAAATGGAGTGAGGAATTCATTCATTAGCTTTCAGCTCCCTGCCTAGACTTGTCTGAAGCTACACACAGGCCAAAGCCAAATTAGCTGAGCTTCCCAGGGAGCTCTCCCGCGTGCCCCAGGGCCGCCCGCTTCATGTACGAGCATCCACCGCTGGGTCCCGGGAACTACTTGGGGCTTTGCCCTGGAGCGGTTCACAGGCTGGAGTCTGTCAATGAATCAATCAACAAGCCAGCAAGAGAGGGAAAGGAGGAACAGAAGGAGGGAGGGAGCAAAGGGAGGGGGAGAGGAGAAAAGGGGGAGCAAAGGGGAGAGGAGGGAGAGAGCAAAGGGAAGAGGAGAGGAGAAGGGGGGAAGCAAAGAGGGAGAGAGGAGAGGAGGGAGGGAGCAAGGGGAAAGGGAGAAGAGGAGAGGGGAGCAAAGGATGGGGGGAGAGCAAAGAGAAGGAGAGAGAGGGGGGAAGGGGAAGAAAGAACCCTGCATCTTGCTTCCACCTGGATTGCCAAATAGATGCACAAGCAAAGGTAGATTTGAGACAAGTGGTGAGGAGTAAAAACAGAGCAACCTGAGAACCACCGTAATAATGGCAATAGGAGTATTTAGCTCGCATTTCTAGAGCACCTCATTTGTGCCCCAGACTGCACTAAGCACGTTACAAACATAACGTTGGATCTTCCCAATTCTGGGAAGGAGGGGCTACAGTGACCCCCATTTTACAGAGAGAGAAACTAAGGCAAACTGAGATTAAGTGAGTGGCCCGGCTCGGCCGGCTAGTGGGTCTCCAAGGCTGGATGCGGCTCTTGTGGCCCGCCCTCCGTCCTCGCTGCTCAGGATTACCAGCCCTCCGGCTCCGGGGAAGTCTCAGTTGATCCATAACGGTCTCTTACAGCCTAGTCCTAAAGAAAGCGTTTTGAGCTGAAGGCGTGTGACGACTGTGATGGGGGCTATTCCTGCGCCGTTCTGGGTCGGGGGCCCTAATTCGTCACGGCGCAGAAAGGACAGATGGAAAGCCTGCCTGTGACACCCCACGGCCGAGTCTGAAGCGCCCAGTGTCCGCGGATCAGGCTCCCCACAAGTTCCACGTCTCCCAAAACAAAGGGAAGAGATCTGCCCTCAGGCAGCTTCCGCCCCGGAGCGCAGGAGCCACCGAGGGAAGGGGGAGGACCCAGCAATTCCCCAAAAAGGGGAGGGAGAGGGGTGGCTCAGTCTGGGCAAAGGCTTGGAGGTGGGCAGCGCCGGCCAGTTAGTCTGGAGTCCGGCTGGAAGGGGCGATGCCCCAGCCAGGGAGCCGCGGGGTCGGGGCAAGTCACAGATCGGGACGCCCGGAGGCGGTCCTCAGGTGGGCGACTGTGCTGGGAATGAAGGAGGCACTTCAGAGGCTTTCTGGGCGTGAAAGGGGAGGGGCAGCCATCCCGCTCCACACTGCCCAGAGCGCCCCAGAGGCCGAGGCACCATCTGTTGGGAGGGACATTGAGAAGACCCCCGCAAAGGGGGTTCCCTGCTGGCCCGACCCCTGGGGGGCTGAGCCCAGGCAGGCCTGGAGAGGCCCGCGGGGTGTTTTGGGAGAAGCCGGCCAGGTTTCGTGGGGAAAGGACCCATGCTGACAAAAAGCAGATGGGGGGAGGGGGCAAGGTGGGGGAGGGAGCGTAAGCCTTGGAGTCTAGCTCCTCACACACACTCACACTCACACACACTCACGCCTCCTCAACAAAGACTTAGGGAACGCAGCAGACTGAATTCTGATCAGTCACTCCTGAGTCATTTCTGAGTCACAGGGAGCCAGCCCCGCGTGGTTTAGGGAGACAGACAGAGAGGTCTAACCATAGCACGTGGCTGTAGCCATGGCCGTGACTGTGGCTGTGACCGTGACTGTGGCCGGGGCCAAGGCCAGAAGAGACTGAGAGACCCCAGGATATCCTGAGTGCACCAACTCGTACTCTCTGGCAATTCTGGCTCAAGAAATAACTACAGAATGAGAGCTTGGCTCCCGGGCTCAGGAGCTGCCCTCCAGGCTCCCGGCATCATGGGCACTGGTGGTGAGCTCCCAGAGCCTGCAGTGTGCCAGGGACCTGTGCCCAGGGATGGGTGCCACTGGAAATGAATGCAAAAGAAGGAAGGAGGTGGGATTTAAGTGACCGTGGCCCCCCCCTCGATGCAGGAGCTGCTGGGCTCGGGGCCTGAGAGTGGAGGGATTCTGTTCCCCGCCTCCTTCTGACCAGCAGTTACTGTTGGCACGCCTTCCCTCCTCTTCCCCTGGGACGCCATCTCCCTGGCGCTCCTCTGCCAGGGGGGCTCCCTGGTCTCCGGGCAGGAGTTCTGGCCGCCCCTCTGTAGCCCTACGCCAGCCTCTCAGATAAGGAGCACCGACCAGCCTCCAGCACCCCGAAGGGCCTGAGCGTGCCCGCCTCCCGCTCCCTTGAGAAGGGTCCCTCACTCCTTCCATCTTTCCTTGCCCGGGAAGGGTCAAATCCCAGGGGAAGTCCAGCAGGAAGGTGGCACAGGAAACGGGGCAGGGGCATTTCCAGCCACCCCAGTCCTGTTAAACAAGGGAAGCTGGGGGCGAAGCCCCCCTCCGTGCCGGCCAGCTGGGCTTCGCTTGCTTCCCTCACCCGTCCTCTCCCCATTCTGGAGGGGCTTCTGTGTCGCAATCACAAAGGAGAGCGATTTCTCAGCCCCTGGCAGGGAAGGCAGCCAGGCTCTATTTATAAACGCATTGGCAAAGTCCTGAAAAGCCTCTGCTTGCCTAAAGCTGCTTCTCCCTCCCCATTTGCAGAGGCTGGACCCCGGCAGACCTGCAGCCCAGCTGTGCCTTTCATGTGCCAGGGCACAGGCTGTATCTAGGAAATGCCTTTAAATCTGGGCCCAGACGCAAACTGCCTGGAGAGCAGGGACAGATCATCCCTTGGAGCTCTTTAGTCCAGCCCCACATTTCTCCAGGGAAGGAAACTGAGGCTGGGAGGGAGGAGTTGGCTCCTGAGCCAGCGAGAGGGCCCAGGGGTGGGCCTCGGGCTTCTGACTCCTGAACCATTCTAAGGCATGGGGGGGGGGGAGGAGAGGAAATGTGGGAAGAAAGCTGACGTGGGGCATCCACAGTCACAAACAGCCTCTCTCTGCCATTCTCCAGTCCTGCCGGAGGGACATGTCCAAAGTCACGGCTCCTAAGGGCCGGAGCTCCGCTGGAGCCCTCACAAAGGCCCCAGACACGACAGGGACGGCCGCAGTGTCCTGCCAGCCCCCAAAGCTCCCCCAGAAGCAGGCTTGGCCCAAGGGAGCACGGGGCTGGGCCCGGCAACTCTGGAGCCCTTGTCTCTGAAGGGGGCAGGAGCGTGGATGGGGCTTCGGGTCTTTGTGAATGAACATGAGAGAAGCCACCATCTTGGCGATGGGGTGGACATGAGTCCCCCAGAGCCAGAGTAGGTGAGAGCCCCCTGAACCCAGGCCGGGTGGGGGCGGGGAGAGGTAGGCCAGCCGGCAGCACCGAGTCAGACCAAGGGAAGGGTGCTCAGGGTCTCGGGCTGCAAGCTGAGCACGACGGACCTGCAGCCTCCGGGACTGACTTGGCAAAAGCATCTCACTCCCTTGTGCTCTTTGGGTGGGAGCCATTTGGGAGCCAGGAAAGGCAAGATGGGGGGGGGGGATATCAAAGAAACCCCATGTCCTGAAAACAAGGCTTTCACCACACTGGCCCCGCCAATGAATCGGCTGCTGACAGGAGCCTGAAGCGGAGGAATTAGAAGTCTTTGCCTCCATTCATCTCCACAGGCAACTGCAGACACGTGCGGCTAAAGATAGCTGATGGCGGCAGCGGGGGGTGTCTGAGAAGGCCGGGGGCTCTCAGGCTCTTCAGAGGCAGGGGCTGCGGGGGCACCTCCCCGAGACCGGCAGCATAGTCCTTCCAAAGTGGGGCCAGCCCGGGCCGGGCAGGGGCCGCGGGGGCACCTCCCCGAGACCGGCAGCATAGTCCTTCCAAAGTGGGGCCGGCCCGGGCCGGGCAGGGGCCGCGGGGGCACCTCCCCGAGACCGGCAGTGTGGGGCAGCAGTCCTTCTGAAGTGGGGCCAGCCCGGGCTGGGCGGGCATCTCAGACATGGGGAGGATCCCCAAGGTCCTAGCTGCTGAAGGCTCTGGAAGGGGGTGGGGCTTCTCAAGAACTGGAGTCTGGGTAGGGGCCACAAGGGAAGCTCATGTGGACCCTGGGGGAGGCCCGGCTGCTTCATCCGGGAGGTTCCTGGCCAGGGGCTCAGTGCTTCCTCTGGAAGCTCCCCTTCTCTCAGCTTTGTTGCTGGAGATGAGAGTGAGTGACTCCCGCCTCGGGAGCGGACTGGCTTCCCCAGCTGAGGAGGGGCATGAGTCACCACGCGCAGGGAGCTGAGACCCAGCGAAAGGAGCCGCTCACCTGTGTGTAGCCACACACGACTCCTGGGGACGCGGATGTGCACATCACCTCCCTGTGGCTCACAATCACTCCGGGAGGGAGCAGAGCTTGTGTGTAAGCTCATCCCCATTTCTTGGATGAGAAAACAGAGGCTCAGAAAGAAGTGACTTGCCAAGGTCGCACGCATAAAAGTTTTTGTTATTGATAGACATTTATTGAGTGCCTGCTGTATACCAGGCACTGTGCCTAGAACTAAAGAATGGACCAGATCCTGACATCAAAAGCCATCCTTAGGAAGAAGGGGGGTAGGAATTCCTACTTCAGAGTATGGACGGACAAATTTCAAAGGTCAGTTCTTTGGGCAAGACACTGTCCTTACACCCCGGGGACAGTCGGGGGAACCTCCGGGAGCACACGGTCTGCTAAGGGAAGGACCTGAGCATGAATGAATCTAGCCTAACACACAAGGTGATGGGGGCAGAAGGCAGAGTCAGCTCCTGGGGCCAAGGAAAATCGGCTGGAAAGAGCCGCTGGAAGCAGGAGTGGCCACAGAGCAGGAGCCCAGAGAAGGCTTCTTGGAAGAGGGGTCCCCGACAAAGCTCCGAAGGCAGAGAAAGAGTCCGGGGGGTGAAACTGTCTTACATGGAAGGGGTGGGGGGAGGGCATATTGGGAGATGCGTGAGAGGTTTTTTTTTTAAGCCTTAGGAAAACCAAGAGGTCTGTGCTTAGGGACTTAGTGTTGCCCCCCCCTGCATTTGTGAGTGAGCAGGCTGACGACCCCCTGGGTAAAGGACCCGCCTGAGGCTGCGGTTGGGGCAGACAACCAATCTCCTCCCTCCCAAGCATTCTCCCTGGGTCTGCAACGACCAGACAGGCTCATGATGAGAGATCTGGGCTCTGACCCTGGAAGCCCGGCCCCTTTCCCCGATGGCCCCTTTCAGATCAGCCAAAGCTCCTGGTTGGCTGCCCAACAAAGCAAGAACAATCTAACTCTACAACTAGTAGGATAGGGTCAGAAGCACCCATTTCATAGAGGAGAAAACTGAGGCAGGGGGTGGTGTTCAGTGATTCAGCCCCAAAGAAACAGCTGGTAAATGCCTGAGGTAAAATGGCCTCAAACTTCCCTAGAAGCACCGGATCCCAAAAGGGCGGGTGAGAGTCTGTCCCTGCCCTGGTCCGACCTGCCCTGGCGCGCCGCGGCCACCGAGACCCAAGAAGGACCCGATAAGCTGAAGGGCGCTCAGAACAATGAGATCAGTAACTCGGTCCATGGGTCCAGCGATGGGAGCATTAGGCGGTGGAAAACTCGAGGGGATGCGAGAGCCGGCTACGGGGTCACTATTCCGGGGGCAAAAGTGGGGGAAGCTTCAGAAAGCGAGATTGCAAACTGAAGCAAGGGAAAGTTTCCCAGCAGAAGCGCTGCTCCGAAGGGAGGGAGCAAGGTCTCCGTCCCCAGAGGTATCCAAAGGCATGTGGCCCCTCACCAGGCGTGTGTAAAAACGTCAGAAGCAGCTCTCATCGGGTCTTCGGCCTCCCGAGCTGGCCAGCCTTCGGTCTCTTGCACAAGATGACTCCCTGACGTGCCTGTGCAAGAGGGCCCAGGGCCAGGGCGAGGGGAGGCTCAGCGGTTGCTCCCGACACAACCAGTGCGAGCGCGAGCATCCCTCACCTCCCGCCTGGGAAAGAGCTCTGGCCCAGGCCCGTCTGCCGGGGGGCGGAGAACTCTGTTTCGGCAGAAGTGGCTCACACTCTCGAGTGGGAGAAAGAAGCCATTATCAGAGCAGAGGCAAATTGCTATTTTAAACCCTCCTTCACAGCGAGAGTACGGCTTTATTTCGGTGCTTTTTGCAAACGCCATTTGCGTACACTCTCCGTTGAAAAATCCCATGTTTAGGCTTTAATAAGTCACAGAATTGTTTGTTTTGCAAAAAATATTCATGTTTGGCAGATTCCAGAACTGTTTGGGGGGTTCCTGGCTTTGTAGACACGTGTTGGAAGGGCCTAGACCCCGCTCTCATGGTGGCCCCACCCAGGGGGGCTCAGGGTCGGGTCCCCCAGAACAGAGGCGAGTCCTGCTGGGTCACCTGAAACTGGCTCAGTCAGGACAGAGGACAGCTCCGGATCCCGCCCTTATCGTGATGGTTTCAATGTCCCTCGTAGGGTTTCTGGCTTCATTCCCTTTTCCCTCTCATCAGATCCACAGAGAACAGATGCAAAGAGCACTGGGACTGGGAGTTACACGGCCTGGGTCCAAATCCCAACTCTACCCCAACTGTGATTTTGAACAAGTCCCTCCTTCGTGGGCCTCGGGCCCTGTGATCCCTCACCCTCAGAGACGAGATCCCGGCCTTCCATCTCAGCCTCTCGTCCCCAGGCTCGACTCCAGGCTCGCATCGCCGGCTGCCCCTTCCAGTCCGAGGGCCCATGGACATCGCGACCGCCATAGACAGTCCCTCCCTCTGATGTACAATGTACACAAAACTCTCCTGAGCTTCCTCTTCCTGGCCGCCCCGCCATCGTCCCATCACCCCGGCTTCATCCTCACTCTCTCCTATGCCCCGGATGCAAACGGTTATTTGGCTTTCATTAATGTCTCTCCAGTATCCCTCCTCCCTCCCCAGACGCTCATAAGCTACGGAGGGAGGGGTCCGCCTGCCTTAGATCTCTCCCTCTACTCCAGTCCATTCTCCATGCAGTTGCCCAAAGGTGTCACATTCTACCCAAAAACACACTCACACTCATTCACAGACACACACTCACACTCACTCTCACACATACTCACACAGACACAATTACACACACACACACTCACACACACAGATACACTCACACTCACTCATTCTCACACACACATACACACTCACACACAGACAGACACAATCACACACACTCACACAGAGACACAATCACACACAGACACAGACAGACACACACACTCACATTCATACACACACACAGACATAATCACTCTCATACACACTCACACACTCACACTCATACACACACAGACACACTTGCACTCACACACACAGACACAATCACACACACACACACACACACACACACACACACACACACACACTCCAGTGTTTCCCTACTCCCGCCACGATCAGATATAACATCCCGGTAGTTTCATAACCTGCCCCTCCATCTTTCCTGGCTTGTTCCATTTTGTCCCAGCGCCGATGGCCTCGGGGCCACTGCTCAAACTAGGCTCTCCCGCGTCTCCCCGTCATCTCCTCGTCCTGCTTCCTTCAAGTCTCGGGTACAAGAAGACTTTCCTGGTGCCTTGTTCTGACTCCCTCTGAAAATTTCCCGCTTTTGTCGCACGCCCTGTCTCTCTATCCTTACTGACATGGTTTCTGCCTCATCAGCTCCGTGCCTCCGAGGGGCGTCTTTTGCCCTCCCGTGTGTCCCTAATGGTTAGCGCAGTGCTTGGCATATGATAAATGGTGATCAGTAAAACGATGAATAGAATTCATTCTTTAGTAAGTTCTGTGATTATATAACAACACAATAAATCAGACGAGATGACAATTACATTGATAATTACGTATCTAGTGCATGATTATTAATAAAGGCACCTAATAAGTGGTTGTTGACTGCCTGCCCGGGCTCTCGAAGCTCGCCTCTTCAATCATCCCCTTTCACTTACCTTCCAATGGCGCCTTGTCTGCTGCCAGCCAACATGCCCAGGGCTCCCCATCCTCCGGGGCCTTTCTCTTGGCCCCGTCATCCCCTCTGTCTCCTCACTCTCCCAGCCAAACCCCTCTCCTCGCCTCGGACTCGTCTTCACCTCCTTCTCCTTTGGCTTCCTCTCCAGTCTCTCTTGGCAATCTCAGGGGGAAAGTCCGACGAGCTTTTCTCACACTCCCATCTTCTCCACTCACCTGCAGCGTCCGATAGCGACCCAGGCCTTGGCCCTAAGTTCATGCCGAGCAGCACCCCCTCCTCCGGATCCCCACAGCTTCTCGTCAAAGGATCCAAGCATTCTGGATTCCCCCCTCCTGGGGAACTCGGGGTTCCCCCCTCCTGGGGAACTCGGGATTCCCTCCTCCTGGGGAATTCGGGATTCCCTCTTTCTGGGGAATTCGGGATTCCCTCTTTCTGGGGAATTTGATATTCCCTATTCCCTAGGCACTGAGGACTATGCCAGGTCCTGGGATGCTTAGGGAAAAACTGCCCTGGAGAAGTTTCTAATCTCCTGGGGGCTTATGACCTGCAAACCTAGCACCCCTCCATCCCCTTCTCTCTCCCCCTTTGCACACACATACACGTGTGCACCTACAAATCCCTTCTACATGTATGTGCATGCACACACACACGTGTCCACACAGATACGGGAAAATCTGAGGAGCAGGGACAGTAAAAACAGCGGCTCAGGAAAGGACAGTGACGGCCCGTGGGCCAACGTTTCAAGGAAGTTAGGATGCGAAGGGCCATTTTCCAAGGTCTTTTTACATGAGGACGAGATGTGGGATTTGTAAAAAAAAAACCTTAGAAAATGCTACTGAAATGTGGGCTATTGCTGTCGTTACTGTGCAATTAACCAGATGAGACAGAGCTACTCTTTGCCCCGTTGCCTTCCCAGGACCCCTCAAGTCGTCTCCTCATTCATCCATTCCCTTGCACTCAGACGGCCTCCCCCTCCTCTCCTGCCTCAAGGCTCCTCCTCAACAGTCTCTGAATCAACATTGCAGAGGCACAGATCCCATCTCCTCCATTGGCTCCCTCTTGCTTCTGGGATCGGATACAAACTTCTCTGGGCTCTTGAAAGCCTTGCACGGTGTTGCTCCGGTCTAGTATTTGAGAACACATGGTCACCGTTGCCTCCTGGGCACTCTCGCAGCCAGTCCTCCCCTGGTCCCCATCAACCACGTTCTACTTCCCTCCTCCATCCAGACTGTTCACCATAACACCCGGGGGGGGGGGTGCTCCCTCTGTCTCCCCGTCTCTGCCTCTGTCTCCCTCCCTTCCTCTCCTCACCCTCTCTGTCTCCGTCTTTCTCCCTATCTCTGGGTGTCTGAGTGTTTCTCTGTCTGTCTCTTTCTCCCTCCCTCTGTCAGTCTGTCTGTCTGTCTCTGTCTCCCTCACTCCCCTTCCTCCACTAAACTTCCAGCTCTTACTTGAGGCTTTTCTTGGTCCTGTCTTTGTTCTGTCCCGACCAAAACCATCTTATTCTGCCTTCTAGAAATCTTGTTTGGGCTTTTCTTTGGACACTTATTAGAACGAAGGCTCCTTGAGGCCGGGAGCAAATTCACTCCGTGCTTCTGACCCCGGTGGCCAGGGCATCGCCTGGCACACAGTAGGCACCTCATACATTCCTGACGAATCGGAACAAGTGTTCGGTTTAGAAGAAAAGTATCAGGAGCCGCCGTTGAGCTCTGGGGAGAGAGACGGACCAACATCTCAGCAGCACCGGGAACAAATGACACACTTAACAGCATTGACTGAGCACTTCCTCTGGCCTTAGCCTGCACTAAGTGAGCTCTGCAACGGCCACAGCCCGGCTCTCCAGGAACTCGCCCCCTTTGGGGGAAGACATAAGAGTAACTTTGGCTTCAGGGCTGAGGAAGAGGATCACTGACCGGGGAGAGGATCGCTGACCCAGGGGAGGACCACTGACCTGGGAGAGGATCAGTGACCCAGGAGAGGGTCATCACTGACCCAGGGGAGGACCACTGACCCAGGAGAGGATCACTGACCCGGGAGAGGATCATCACTGACCCGGGGGAGGACCACTGACCCAGGAAAGGATCACTGACCGGGGAGAGGATCGCTGACCCAGGGGAGGACCACTGACCTGGGAGAGGATCAGTGACCCGGGAGAGGGTCATCACTGACCCAGGGGAGGACCACTGACCCAGGAGAGGATCACTGACCCGGGAGAGGATCATTGACCCAGGGGAGGACCACTGACCTGGGAGAGGATCATTGACCCAGGAGAGGATCACTGACCTGGGAGAGGATCACTGACCCGGGAGAGGACCACTGATCTGGGACAGTCCTTAGCTTAAGCCACAAGTTAGGTGCCATGGGCCAAGTAGAGAGGCAGGTCTGGAGGCAACTCCTGGTGGTCTTCCCTCCCATGGGAAGGGACAGAGTTGGTGACTCCCATTCTCCTCCAAATGGCCCAGACAGCTTCCAGCAGATAGCAGGGGGAGAGGCTGGTGCCTCGGGTCATTACCCAGGAGCTGCAGGGCCTGCAAGGGATTCAAATCCCTCTTCCCCAGGTGAACTACATTCTCGGGTGCTAAAAAAGCTCCTGGAAGTGATTAATGAGCCCTTGTTGTGCCCTTTGAAAGACTGAGAGGAAGGAGGGGCAGCGCAGAGCCGGAGGAGGGCAAATGTCCTGGTTTTCTAAAAGAGAAGGAGAAGAAAGTCCTCAGACTCCGGGCCAGGGAGTATCTGGGAATATCCGGGAGCATAAGATCAGAAGGACCCGTGACCCTGGCCCAGACGGCTGGAGATCTGAAGCCCCTCAGGAAAGCTGGGCCCGGGCTGGGCTGGTTGTGTGATGGCATCCTCGCAGGGTCTACAATGGCAAAAAGGCCCAGATTCTGAGCCGGAAGGGGCCCAGAGGCAGTCTGGTCCAAGGTGACCTGACATCGGGCCCTCCTCCGGGAGGAGGGGATTCCTTTGCCTCCATGCATCCCCTCCCACTTAGGGAGAGCTCCAGAGGAAGACCGCGTTGCTTTTTCTGCTCCCCGTGTCCATCCTGAAGAGCAGCTGCCAGCTCTAAGCCAGGCTCAGGCTCCAGATGGGGGACCATGAGCCTCGAGGCTCCCTTCAGTGGCCATTGTGGCCGCTCCCCTGGAGGTGGGGAGCCCCCCTTTTTCAGCCCCATCTCTAATGGAACCTGCCCCGTCTCACACGCAGGGAGTCCTCTCGTACAGCCAAGGCTAAGTCCGGTTCTCCTCTCGACCAAAGGGCCCTCTCCTCCTTCCCTTCGAGCATGTGGACAGTGAGATGGGCGAGGGGTGGGGCCTGCAGTCAGCAGTTCCTTGTTCAGTCCTTTCTCGATGAGATTTGGTGTAATGTTCTCTCTAAAATGTAATCTTCTCTTGTTGGGGTTTCCTGGGGGTCTCTGGGGCAGCCTTCGTTTCAGCGCAGTGATCACCACCCGAGCAGCCAGGGGTTAAAGTCCGGATCCTTGATTGTCTCTTTCCAGGTCTTGTCTCCTTTCCTGGGGCCTGGTTAGCTTCTTAGAGGCTGATTTCTCTCCTTGGTTCCCAGAGCTTGAGCTCCCGCCTCCTTCTCTGGCCTCTGACTCTCCCCAACTCCAAGGGTTTGTGCTTCAGCCTCCAGTCACCACAAAGGTGGACGATGGAGTGAATCTGTCTCCTCCTCCGAGCCTGGGCTTCTGTGTCTGGCCCTGACAGCTCCTCCTTATATGCCCCACACTGAGCACACACCAATCATTCTATCACTGGGAAACCATTATTTGTTGTAGGATTAAATTGATGCTAAACTAGATTTAACCATTGACTCCTTAATTCCACTTAGTGCCTTGTTTCAGGTTCTGGCCCATAACCATTTGGCCTTTCTTTCTCCAGCTCATTTTACAGAGGAAGAAACTGAGGCAAGGAGGGGGAAGTGTTTTGCCCAGGATTTGAACTCAGGTGTTCCTGATTCTAGTCTTGGCGCTTTATCTCCTGTTCACCCAGCTGCCTGAGGCAAAAAGACCTCCATTCAAATTCTATCCCAGATACTGACCCTTGAATTTTATCCTTATTTTATCCTCTGCTTGCCTCAGTTTCCTCAACTGTAAGATAAGGTTGATCATAGCACCCACCTCCAAGGTGAGGAGTGAATGAGATAACACACAGAAAGCGATTTGTAAATCTACAAAAAATTAAGTTCTTACACAGTCCCAGCGCTCAGCTAAAGGCAACAGTCGTGTTCCCCATCATTATACCCCGTCAAAATTCCTGGAACTTGGGGCCTGCAGACCCTTGCTCTGCCAGCTGGGCATCTGCCTGGCGCCACGGGCAATCTGACGAGCAGACCATCTCGGTCCTCATCCTAGCATCTAGTAAGTGCCTAATAAATGCGCGTTGCTCTGGCGATCATGTTAAACAGCACTGAGGCAAACACTGATCCCCGGGGCTCGCCACCGGAGACCTGCCGCCACTTTCTCAGCCAAGCCTTGAGGACTTCTTTAGTTCCGTCGTTCAGCAGGTACAAATCTCCCTCATTTAACTACGGGTTAGCCCTCTCCTCCTTATATTTCTCCTAAGAACGTCAGGAGCGACGGTCAGACGCTTTGTTAAAATCTAAGAAAGCTAAATTTGCGGCACTGCCTTGTTCTCCCAGACGGAACTCGGCTAGAAATAACCCCTGGGGGAGTCTGGCACTGCCTGGGCCTAATGTGCCAGGGAAGACAGCGCAGCTGGACCCTGAGGGAGGGAGGCGGCAAATGGAAACAAGGCTGGGAAGGGAAGAGAGCCCGGCCAAGCCTTCCGAGAGGAGGCCATTTCCAGGCCTTCCTGGAGGGGGAAGGGTGCGGCCTAAGGGTGCCAAAGCATCCTGTTCTGGATTGGGGGGGGCTGCCCTTGAGCTTTTAGCCGAGCCGTCCCCGCACAGGGGCTGGATCCTGGGATTTTGTATCCACGCACGGAACTCAACAAGCACCAACTACAGAAGGAATTTGGGGAGGGGTCGGAGGGTCAGGCCTGCTGAAAGCTCTGGGCAATGAGAGAGGCAGAGAATGGGAAGCGATGGCAAGAGCACGGACAGCAGTTCTCAGGGCTCTGGCACGAGGAATCCACGGAAGCATCTGAGCCCTCATGGGAGGAGACTGTGGCCGCGCTTATGGCGACACTGACATCTCCATTTCACTCGGATGAGGATCAGGAGGGACAGAGACAGAGACTGAGACAGAGCAGTTTAAGCTCCCCGAAGTGACCTTATTTCAGTCACCCTCTCAGCCTCGCTGAGCTGGCCCGGCATCACCATCTATGATCGTCATGGCCAAGGGCAAGGCTGCGAGGTCCATCTCTAGGGGAACCACCCGGAGGGCACAGACCCCCACGGCAAGAGGGTCTCGGGGCATCTGGGTTTCTGTTTTCTATCCCATATCCCCCACAGCTCTTTAATGACTTTTGTGCGTCCCGCCTCCCTCCTCATCCCTCCCAGTTCCCAGCCAAGAGCCCTCAGTCCCAGAGAGAGCCAGGGCTCCCACTGCCAGCACCCAGCAGTCTTCATGGACCGCAGCCGTAGCCGGCACCTCCTCGTCTCCTTAGGGCGCAGGGGGGACAGAGCCCTTCCAGGACCGGGATTTCTCTCCCTCCTGCAGGCAGATCCCGCCTTGCCCGTGACCATGACGATCATAGAGGGGGATGTCGGGGCCGGAGTCTCCGGAGGGCCTTGGTCTCAGCAGGAGAGTCACCACAGGAAGGGCAGAAATGGAGGGTCTCATTCCCAGTCCTCCCAGCCCGTATATACCGTAGTATGATTACATCATCACGGTGGGGACTCGGGTCCACCATGTTCCGATTTATAAATGACAGAGACTAAGAAGGGTCAGTTTTTAGAAGACGAAATCCAAGGGTGAGAGCCGCGAGAAACAGCGCTCGGACTCTCCGATAATGAAGGAGCAAATATCAGACCCGCACTCACCCCGACCGCGCTCGTCGGGTGGGGGAAACGGCAAACGCTGGCGCGGCCGGGAGACCACGGCTCTGCCGAAGCCGGAGAGGGATTGGGGACTGTCACACGCCACTAACAAAGCCCTCCTCGGACCCCGACGGTGCGACCGAGTCCGCTTCCAAGCCCAAGACCAAGGAATGAGCGAAACGATGCACGAAAGCATCCACGACCGCTCTTTCCACAGGGACCAAGCCCTGGCTAAGGGGCGACCTGCCCTGGGGATGGAGCGGAGGGAGCGCTAGTGTGATACATGGCCGAGAAGCCTAGAAACCTTGCAGGACACGAGGCAGAGGCGGGAGAAACGCGTGCGGTGGCAACAGCACCACAAAAGACAAACGCATTCGAAAGATTAGGAAATGGAGGACGATTCCAGGCGCCCCTGATGAAGAAACGCTCCTTTCCTCAGGTAGAAAGCTGATCCACTAGGAAGCAGACTGAGACGAGGGTTGTTTGGGATGGTTTTTTTTTTTTTTTTTTTGTTTTTTGTTTTTTTTGACGCGGCTAATGAAGGGATTTGTTTTATTTGACTCTGCATGTTTATAATGAGGGCTTTATTTTCCTTTATTTCTCAGTGGGGGTGGAGGGGGAGGGAGGAGGGAGAGAATTCCAAACCGAAAATAAAATTTAAATTAATTTAAAATGAAATAAAAACCGTCTAATCCGGGGCTCTTTTCCAGCCTCATTAGAATTGTTCCCTTCATGCATTCAGCAATGCAGCCGAACTGGCCCACGAAGGATATTCCACACCCGGTCTCCGCCCCTTGGCACGTGGGTGTCTCCGGCTTGACCCCTTCCCTCCCAGTCTCCCCTCTGAAAACCCCTCATTTCTCTATCATAGCAGCTTTGTGCTGATTCTTCTGCCTGGACCCCAGTTCCCCCCCACATAAAATGAGGGGCTGGGCTGGGTGACTTCCCAGGCCTCTCTGGCCAGCTCTGTCTGAAGACCTCTCCTGGAGGAGAAGCCAACAGCTCCCGAGCCATCCGCCTTATGGGATAATGGCTTTCCCTGACAGAGCCCAAACTGCCCTCGGGCTGCCTCGGGACCAAGGGCTGAGGAACTGCTCCCGTCCTCCCTCCTCTCGGCTGAATGTGCCCACGGCTTTCCACTCTCCTCGTGGGCCACGGTCTCAGGCCAGCCTTCCCGACCGCCCTTCCTGGCCCTTCGGTGACGTTCCACCAGAGCAGCGGAGGCCGCAGGCCTAGGCACTGGGGACCACCGAGCAAAGGCCGTTGGATGGGGCCGAATTTGCAGCTCGAACATTTTCAGGGAAATGTCTGCTTTTCTTCTGCGTTTACCTCAGGCCTGTGCTCGGAGGTCACCGATGTAATGAAGAGTCAGTCAGGGGATGGCCCCTCTCTCATCTCCGCGCCCTTGCACTGCAGAGGGCACTCCCTGCCCCGCCCCCACAGAGCCCCAGACCCAGAGCTGGGACAAACCCCCCTCCCAGCTGCAAACGGCCCCCTCCTGAGCTACCTCTGGCATCCATCCTACAGGTAACTCTACGTGCCCCCTGCCTTTCGTTCCGCTGTAATTCCTATGGGGCTGGTTTCATCCGTTCCAAGTTTGGAACACACGCCGGCCCCTCCTGCGCCCTTCATAATGGCTGCCCGCCCCACGCTGCCACAGAGCAGTTCATCAGAAGTGGCTTAATTCAGGTCCAACCGGTTTAAGAACATGTGTCCACTGTTCCTGAACCTGAAGCAAGGCAGGAAGCCAGTTTCACACACACACACACACACACACACACAGCAACATCTGAGTGAAAAAAGCAGGGGCTGATGGGATGGAGGGGGACTGGTGGGGGAGTCTAGGGAGAGAAAACCAAGTCTGATGGCTTTGTTTTTGCATTTGATGAAGATTAGCTGTCTGTTAGAGCCTAATTATCTGCCTAGAATCACTACTAGTCTTCAGGGTGGATTTAATTTCAATTCAACTGATTCCAATCTTGATCATTTACATTGCTCCTCAAGGAATTTAATGCATTTAGTTGACAGAAAAAGCCCACAGTGATTTGGGGGCCACTTTGGGCTCCTCGTTTCCACAATAAGGATCTTCAAGACCATTCCCAGTCTCTGCTGATAAAAGGCTCGGGGGCTTTGCTTTGCCCCGAGCTGAGAGAAGTGGTGGAAGGATCATGTTTCCTGTACCTGAAATCTTAGAAGGGGAAAAAGAAAAAGGCTCTGTTAAGGAGACTCATCCCAAGAATGGAAAAGCTTTGGAGCGGGCCGCCCGATGGGGCTGTGGCCGAGGGGCCCAGAATCCGGGGCTGGGGTCTTGGGCTAGCTCCAAAACTAGCAGAAGAAAAAAGATTTCCTCCCAAAATTCGCCGAGGCAGAAAGCTGATGAATAAGGGAGATGGAATGGGGGTGGGGGAAAGACTCTCCCCTTGGGGAGCTCTGTAACACTCAATTTTATGTGGACTTGGAAGCAAAGGGGGAAAGGGGCCCTGCCCTGTCTCGTGACAGTTGACCCACCGGAGTCTGCAGTTTGTCTCCCCCTGCCTGGCCATGGCACCCGCCGGTACTGAAAGTTGGGTGGAAGGGAGGAGTCCCTGGGCTTTGGTCTCAGCTCCACCTGCAAATGGACTGGCCAGTTTGTCAGAATGCTTCTTTGCAAGGCCGACAGGCCCAAGAGGCTGCTCTCCTTTTAGCTCCAAGAGTTACAGAGACATGAAAAAAATTATGGGAAACAAATCCATTCCAATCAGCTGAGGAACAGCTAAGCAAGCTGAAGCACGTGAGGGTAACAGGATATGAGATAATGAGCATGAAGGACACAGAGAGTCCCGGGGAGACTTGGAAGAGGCTGAGGGAAGAAAGGGCTAGGAAACCAATTCAAACCAATGGCACCATGATGATCCCACCAGTGGAAACAACAACAGGTATTCCTGCCGGCCAGGGTGAACCCCGGAGCAAAGAGCCAAAAAGCTGCCTCTTCCCAGCTCCTTCCTTGTAAAGGTGGAGGCCACAGGTGGGAAACTTTATCTCTGAAGGGGGAACTCTGCGACCTCTGAGTTACTTCTGCTGCCTTCTCTGGAAGGGACATATTATAAAATGGGGGTGATTGAAAAACAAAGGCTAGCCGTATGTTTTCCTTCACTTCCTGTGATCGGTCTGTTCCGATGTAATTTTGCCAAGACCAAGAAACTAGTTTTCAAAATGTGGCGACTACAATCTCATGAAGCAGGATCCCCTGAGACTAAAACCAAATAAGAGGCGGCTTTAAATTCAGTCCAAGAAACATTTACAAGAACCTCCCGTGTGCCCATCACTGTGCTAAGTAATGGAAACACAAAGGTAGGGATGGAGAAAGCCCTGCACCAAGTGGCTCACGTTTCCCTCCGTGGGAGGTTCTTCTTGTGGATGTGGAGGTAGCACTTTAGGGAGAGAAAACAATCCTGTCTGATGAGAACATAGAGGAGGAGAAATCCATGCAAATTAAGATGGAAAAGGCAACGATGAATTCCCTGGAAAGCCATTCTCACTAGACCCTATTAGCAATTAACACATTATCAGAGATTATGTGACAGTGAAGTTGGGAAGGGAGAGGGGGAAAATAACTGGAGAGAGAGAGAGAGAGAAAGCAGAAATGATCACAGACTCAGAGAATGTCAGAGCGGGAAGGGGCCTCGGAAGTCCTCACACGGCCTGCCCGTCTCTGCCCCCATTCCCACCTCTTAATTTCAGAATAGTAATCAAATGTATACATATATTGGATTTAACATCTATTTTAACATGTATTAGGTTACCTGCCAGCTAGGGGAGGGGGAGGGGAAGGAGGGGAGAAGTTTTTGCAAGGGTCAGTGCTGAAAAAAACAGGTATATCATTTGTCAATAAAAAGCTATAATAAAAATTAAAAAAGAGAATAATAAATCAAATCATATTGCCAGTCATGTGGCTCCTCCCACCATCGCAGGCACTTCCCAAACAGAATTCCTTTTCCTGGCCACACACACACACACACACACACACACACACACAGAGAGACACACAGACACACACACACAAACACACACACATACACACACACAATCACACAATCACACAATCACACACACAAAATGCTCTCCTTTGAGGAGAGGGACTGTCTGCTTTCTTATGTGCATCCCCAGGGCTGAGCCAGACTTTAACCAACGCTCGTCTCTTCCTTCACCCATCCACTTCAACCCACATTTGAATAAGCATCTGGGCCCTAAAACTGCTCAAATGTCCATAGCAGAAGACCTCAAGTCAGAGAGCGCTCCCAATCTCCTCCATTCTACCACAGCTCCAGGAAAATCTGTGAGGAGCCGCTGGGTGACGCTGCAGTGGATAGAGTGCCAGCCCTGGAGGCCAGTTAGGTGGCGCTGTCGTGGACACCATGTCTGAAGTAAGGAAAACTCACCTCTGTGAATTCATATCTGGCCTCAGACACTTATCATAAGACTCTGAACAAGTCATTTCACCCTGTCTGCCTCAGTTTCCTCATCTGTAAAATGAACTGGAGTAGGAAATGGCAAATCGCTCCAGTATTCTTGCTAAGAAAACCCCCAAAAGTCAGACAATTGAAACAACTCATCAACAATAAAGCAAAAAGCTCACTTTTCAAAGGTCCTGTTTGTCCCTTCAGAAATGACTTTTCTTTCTTTATCTCAACCAGATGACAGCTGTTGGGGCGGAGGAATAGGAGGAGCAGTAGGGGGGCAGGGAGGATTCAAAATATAAGTTTTCATGACTTTCTCAAATATGTATTTTAATCCATCTTTAATCACTTTCCTTCCCAGCCTAAGTCCCGCATTCACCCTCTCGAACTCCCAGTCTGGTTCTGACAGAGTTGGAGGGCAGCTTCCATTTAAAATAGAATCACAGGCAAATGACTTCATTTGCAAGGGACTTAGTGAAGATGACAGAGTGGGAAGGTGAGGAGAAATGTCAGCTCAAAAAAACACTTCTTTCTTTGAAATGAATTAGATGATAAAATCATAGATTTAGAGCCGGAAGAGACCTCAGAAGCCCCCGAGTCCAAGATTGAAATTCTGCAAATAAGGAAACTGAGGTAGAGGGCATGATTCATCCAGGATCACACAATTAGCAGTCGTCTGAGGCAGGATTTGAATTCTGGTCTTGATTCTAGATCTGGTCCTTTACTCATGGAGCCATTTCATTGCCTTTACATTAAGCATGATTTCATCAGGATGGCAGCTCCCCTCAATGCCACGGCATCCTTATCCAATGCAATCAGCAAATTGTGTTAGGCTCTCTCTGTCTGGCCCTGCACTAAGGATGGGCCCAAGGCATACGCTGCCAGAGACGCAGAGATAAATGGGAGGGGAGCACTAAGCCTGCGGGGTCCGGAAAGGCTGCCTAGAGGAGGGGGCCGGATAACAAGTATGACATATGACTATAGATGCACTGTGCAACCTGAGAAGGAAGGCAGGAAGAGGGAGGCAGGAAGAAAAGCATTCTGGGCAGAGAGGCTGACTAGGAAAAAAAGTATGGAGGAGGGCAACGCGGTGGCAAAATCCGAAACCAGCCGGCAGACCAGTCTGGGGGGATGGTGGGGTTCGTGACGAGGAGGGTAGAAGAGGCTGGGCGGATGAGTGGGAGCCAGAAGTTTATCACCGACCCAGAGGCAGAGGAAGTTTATCACCGATCCCAGAGACAGTGGGAGCCACTTTTTCTCTGAGGAGGGACTGACATGATCAGAAAGTCCCATGGCAGTGATGTGGAGAAGGGAGACTGAAGCCCCCCAACCAGCAGCAGCAGGTCACCGGGTCCTTGTCCCTCATGGGGCAGAGGAGGCTTCAAGTGGGAAGACAAAGTCAGTGGGTGGCAGTTCTGACCCAAAACCCAGTATTTCCCCCTCCACTACACTGCAGCTCTTTAGACCTGGAGCAATGAGGACCTACAAGAATCGGGGTTCTTCCCATGAACGGTCACTGAAAGCAAACCCCTAACACTCCTCGAAGGCAGATTCGTGGCTCTGAACCACCTTGGTCTTGGGCAAGACAGAACTTTTTAGCTTTCGCTAACTTGTCTGCACAAGAGGGATAAAAAGTATTCTTCTTGTTTACCATATATTTCTACCATGTTTAACATATATTGGATTACTTGCCATCTAGGGGAAGGAGTGGGGGAAAGGGGGAAAAAATTGGAACACAAGGTTTTGCAAGGATTAATGTTGAAAAATTATATACATATATATATATATGTTTTGAAAATAAAAGACTTTAATTTTAAAAAATACAAAAAAAAAAAGAGGAAAAAAATACCCTCCTTACATCTCTTTGAGGATCCAGAACCACGTAGTGGATAGAACCATGTAGGGTGGAAGCAGAGGGAAAGGCCCAGAACACATCCTAAAGGGAGAGAGCTGCCAGGGACTCCAGCTCGGGGGGAGCCCAGGCTGGCGGGGACTGAACGGGGAGGAATCTCTCAGGTAAATGGGGGGAAGAGGCGCTCTGAATGAGCCCGACCTGCTGCTGGGATTTCGGGGGACACGGATGCCTGAGAAATGGCAGTTTTCTTCTGTTTTTCTGCAGAGAATCGTCTTGGAGCTAGAAAGGGCAGAACAAAAGTGGCTCATGGGAAGTTAACCCCCAAATTGAGGAGGGGCAGCAGCAAGTGAACCCCTAAGTGTCTTTGAGGGGTTGGGGTCCCCTTGCCAAGTGTCTTTAAGGATTGAAGGAGAACATGGGACTGCAGAGTCACTGCCGGGGACCTGTAGGAGAATGTGGCAAGTGAGAGAGCGGCCACGGGCAAAGATCATCCTGGATGGCCAAAAAAAAGGAGGGAGAAGACCGTGTACAAACAAGAGGCCAGTGAACTTGACCATGACGCCTGGCAAGACAGTGAAGGCGGGGCAAGAAGTCCCGAGAGGGACCGTGGAGCCGGAGCCGCCCGACCCTGGCAAACAGCGTTCGACCGGTGCTTACTGGGGGGTGTCTGATAGAACGCAGGCTCCTGGAGGGCAGGGGTTGTTTTTGCCTCAGGGCCGAGCACCCAGTAGGACTCAGAACTTGTCATCAGGCGCATTCAGTTAAGAAGGCCGCCCTCGTCACTGCTTCGCGACAACGCGGCAGGAGGTGTCCCCAGGGTGCTCGTGATCGGGCCCTTGGAACATGTTCATCAACAGCTTAGACGAAAGCATGAGTAGTGAGGTCTCCGGGTGTGCCGGGAGCCAGAGGGAGCAGAGGCTAGCTCACTAAAGGACGCTGGGTGAGGGCTCGGAGGTCAATGGCCTGGAACGGTGGGCACAGACGCAGCGGGATGGGCGGGGCTGCCACCGCAGGCCAAGGTCCCCCGACACTGGAGCCATCCAAGCTGCTTGGGAGGAGGCCATGGAGGGGCCTTTGTCCAGGTTTTCTATGGGCCCTGAGGTCCTTTCCAGCCCAAGGAGACAATGTGTGCAATGAACCACAAAATGCTCAGATATCCGGGCCATCAGAGCGCCGTCATTTCATCAACGAACAAAACTGCCATCGGGGATCCTTCAGCCGAGCGGTCCGAATTACGGGACAGACCTTTGCCAGGAAGGGGCGCTGCCCCCGTGAGCCCGGCTGCCTGGGGAAGGGGACGGCAGCTCCTCCAGGAAGTCTCACCGACTGGGGGGCTGCAAGCGGGCCCGAGCCACTCTGCTCCTCACAACGGTAGAGCAGGATTCCAGAGGCCGCCCACCCCGGGAGGGCAGAGGGAGACGTTTCCTTTTTGCTCACAGCCTGAGCACACATTTGTGAAAGAGGTTCTATTGTTCTTGCTTTCTCAAAGGGGCCAGATAAAAACAGGAAGCTGGGGAGAACATCTCTGGGGATGTGCCAGAACTTTCTGTCACTCGGCCTTCCTTCTACAAGGAGGGCAGGAGGTTCTTCTGCCCTCACATTCTCCCCCAAACAATGAGAGCCCCGAGCTCCTGGAGGCAGGGGCACGAAGGCCCTTCTGCTTTCTTTCTTCCTCCCTGGGTACAGGTAAGAAAATAGCAATCCTCTACTTATCACTGCCTAGCTGTGTGACCCTAGCCAAGTCACTTACCCCCAATTATCTCAGCAAATAAAATAAAATAAAATAAAATAAGTAGCAATCCTGAGGAAAAGAGCTTCTTTCCAGCTCGGGTCAATCTCACAGATGAGGTCTGGATGACAGGGCAGCAAAAGCCAACAGGACCCCAAAAGGCTTACTCTTCATCATCAGGTAGGCAGGGCCTCCACCACTACAGATTGCAGCCCCTCTTGGACGGAGCAGACTGCCTTCAGGAGCGTCTCTGGGGGACAAATCCCTCATCCGAGGCCCGCTTCTGGGAAGGAGCCGACCGTCTGTCCAGGTTCAGGATATCCCAGGGCCTGGGCTCCTCTGGAGGCATTTTCAAGATGTTTGTTCATCCCTGGGCCACGAAGAAGACGTACGACTGGTCGAGTTCAGCAGCCTTTATGAAATGCTGCGGGAGAGGCAAGAACGTGGTTCGGCCCTCAAGGAGGCCCCCAAGGGAGAGTCTAATGGGGACCGTGGAGGATCATGGTCCCAGAGTGTGACTGGGGGGCACTCTTGGGACCACCTCCTCTCCTTTCGGTCACCGGTTGGGGCTCAAAGGTGGACCCGGCTCCTTAATGACCTAGATCCGGTCGGGCTTCTCTGGCAAGTTTTGTGTAAAATAGGACCAGGAGCTATGATAAAGTCGGGCCAAATTCAGTCCCCAGGAGTCCCTCCCTCAATAATAATGATGCTCATTCCCAAGGGCCGTAATGTTACCCTGAGGAAGGTCCTCCCAACATGGCTAGCCCTCTACGCAGAAGAGGAAACTGAGACTGAGACAGATCAGCTGACCAGCGCAGGGCCACAGAGCTAGCAAACAGGAGAGGAGAGGTTTTTACCCGGGTGTCCACGCCCAGGGCTTCAGCCAACACCCCACAGTCTCCCCTCTCTTCCTCAGACCTGCGCAAAGCTGTCAATTCTTACATTATTTCCAAAATAGTTGGCTAATTTTTTTTTAAGAAAAAGAGGCTTATTTTTAGCATTCTAAAATGTACATCCAGATGGACAGATCTAAGATGGAGCTGAAACATGCTACACTAAAAAATTGTCCTATAAAGTACAAAGTTCATCCTTTACCAACTTTTTCGGGAATGGCTCTGGGCGGGGGACTCCTCCATCTCAGACTGCTGGGGGCTGGGAGAGCTGACCACCCCCGCCCCAGCTGCGGAGGTGACGGCCTGGGCTTCCGAGAACACATCTCGCCACCTAACTGGGGCACTGAGGAAAGGGCGGTGACATTTTCCCAAGACACTGTGTCTATCTATACACAGGGCTTGGAAAGAAATGCAGACACCAGCCACAAAAACTCACCTTTAAATAGGTCTTAGTTCCCTCACCGGCACCCTGGGAAGTGAGTCCATTGTTATTACTCATTCTCATTTTTCAAAAAAGAAGCTGTTGACATCTCTATTCAAATCAATGTTTGGATTACTCAAATTGATTGTACCCCAACTCACCCCACCCCACCCAAAGAAGCTCTCCTCACAACTCCTGAAGTCACCTCAGCCGCTTCCCAGCCGGCAGCTGCTCCCCTCACCTTTGGGGAGTTCTGCTTCCTCCAAAAGCTTCAGTGTCCCCAGAGTCATTTTTAATGATTTTATCTTTTTTTTTTTAATGATTTATCTTTTTTTATTTTTGGTGATAGTTTTCATTTCTTCTTTTGACAATTATTCCTATCCCCTGACTAATTCACTATTAAAGAATGACTTAATCTTACCTATATGTTGATATCAATTCTGTATGTAATTTGGATGGTAAAATTTTGTCAGGGATTATAGAAGCACAGAATTCAATGTCAGAAGGGAGTAGGACATCCTCGTGATGATCTTTGGGGGCTTGCATCAGAGTGAAGGGAATGCTGGGGCTCAAGACATGCTGGGTTCTTGGTCCCTGCTCTGACCTTCAGGATGTCATACAGAATAGGTTCACATCATGGTGGGCAATAGGGCCATCTGTTTTTTTTTTTTTTTTAAATAGGTCAGGGAGATATCTCAGGTTCATCTGATTCTCTTCTTATTTCTGATATCACAGTAATGGCGGTATCAGTCACCCAGGTTACACAAGAGATAGTTTCCCATATGGATGATTCCAAATAGAGTCCCAGGCAGCAGTAAAATCCAATTCTAAAACAGAAAAAGTCTCGTCTCAAAAACCTAAGCCCAGAAAATCAGCACTTCTTCTGGACTGCCACTGAGACTATTTTGTTTTCTTAATACATTTTTTTCTAAGTAATCACTTATGTCCTTTAAATTTTCTTTAAATTCAATCATTCCTCCTTAGCTGTTAGTTGCTTTCAAAAACTCAGTTTTGTTCGTTTATTACACTGATTTTTAGTTTTAGCTATTTCTCATTAGATTCACAAAATTTCTTCTTTTGTTCATAGTGTAGGGCTAATTTTATTTCCTACTTTTCCAAACTTCATGGTTACTGCTTTATTCTCTTCCTATTTTATTAATATATCCCTGTGGAGAATTTTTCCTCTGTCCTATAAAGTTGCATATTCATTCTTTGCATTCTCTTTAAAATTTTATTGTTCCTCTGATAGTTCTTTGATATTCTTAGTCTCCAGATGGATCTTTATCTTTTGCTCATGTTTTCTATATAGACATTTGGATGAGTTATAGCATATGAAGAATGTGTTATATTTCTGCTTTTCTATTAATTAGAGAGAAATACAAACTGAACCCACTCTGAAGCGTCACTTTTCTTTTACTGAAAAAGATATAAACAGTAGATGTTGGAGGGACTGCAGGAAGATAAGCATAGAAATACACTGTCCCGAGGAGGAGGAATCGGCCCGACCATTGTGGGAAACAATTTTGAATTGTGTAAGAAAGTGACTGTAGACTGGCTAAATGAATCTTGGCATATGAGGAAAATGGAATATCCTCCTGCCAGAAGAAATGACGATTATGAAAAACTCAGTGAAACTGGAAAAGTCTTGGATGTGCCGGTGCAGAGGACAGAACGCAGAGCCACAAGAGCAAGACACAACAGCTGAGAGAATTTTTGTAAGAGGCACATCAAGTGCTCACTTCTGGCTGGCCCCGGAGGGCTGCTCTTGTAATAATTGTGACTATGGAACTTTTTGTCACTTGCGTCAGGCCCATCCAATGATTTTGCTTAATTGTTTCCTGTTTTTAAAAGATGAAGTTTTAGGGAGGAAGGAAGGGAGACACGTTGAAAAGTGGTTAGACAATAAGTCATAATCCATCAATAAAATCATGTTTAAGGAGTTGAATTATTCTCTTTTAATACCTGGGTTTCAGAGAAAACAAAGATTTAGGACTGGAGAGCCCTAGAGCTGGGGGGGAGGGGCACTCAATGGCCCAGATTTGACATCCCATTTGTCTAGATACTCCTGTAAAAGTTTAGTCCAGCAGCAGCTTAGCTCTCCTTTGGGAGGCAGAGGCAGGAACACAAATCCTGGGGGAAGGTGGTGTTTGATGGGGGGAAGAGACCCCGGCCCCCACTGACGAAACACGTGGTGACTGCACCCAGCTGAACGGGAGGAACACGCCTCCCGATTGGTCAAATGGAGGCGGTCCCCCCAGAATCGCTGCCGTGGTCACCAAGGACACCGAGAACGATGCCCGCCCGCACTATTTCTTCAAGCTGGAATTTACCTGACGCTTGGTTAAATTACCTTCCTCCTCCTTATTTTTTATAAATTTTACGTAATCAATTTGAAGCATTAATTGGCTTTTTTATTTAAGAAAATCGTCACAAGGTCTCCGAGGTCTCCATGGCAACCAGTTGGAACCGGTAAATGCAAGTACAGCCGCACAACAGTGAAACTGCTTGAAATATCCTCAGAAGCAACATTGAAAAAGAAAATAGTAATAAGAGAACGCTGGCGGATTCGGAACACCAAATTAAGTGTTACTAACCTAAAACAGGGGAACAGTGCTCTGGGGCACTGGCTCCTTCCTTGAATACCTCGCGTCCCCTTCCCAAGAGGTTTCGGAAGGAAGCTGGTTCACCTCATCTCAGCATTATGGAGCTCTGTGCCCCCATCGCCCTCCCTCTCCTGTCAAGCCGTGCTTTCTCCGAGCACCTCCGGGCGGCTGACCAACAACAGCGCCCCCAGCAGGCCTGACTCAGGCACCACAGTCAGGTTCTTCTCCCTTCTCCTGACACATTACAGGATACAATGTTGCAGCGTGTGGCTCTGGGAATTGCAGCCCTGACATCCTGTCCCCCGCTGCCAGGCCCAGGAGAACAGTGTGGAGATCGGACTGTGAAGGAAGAATGGAGCGTCAGCACCCACTGGCCAGACCCCTTAATTACTTTTTGAATACAGAACTCAGAGAGGTGGCAAGTTTGTAGTCTCCTGGGAGCAGAAGTGGGCGGCTAAGGGGCTTGGTGGATGGGAAACCGGGCCAGGAGGCGGGCAAGACTATTTTCCCAAGTCTGAATTCAGCCTCAGACGCTCACTAGCTGCGTGACAAATCATGTGACCTTCCCTTCCTCAGTTTCCTCCTCTGTAAAAAGTGCTGGAGAAGGAGACGGCAAGCCCCTCCACCATCTCTGCCAAGAAAACCCCAATTCTTCGGTCACCGAGAATTGGACATGACTGAAACGACCGAGCAACAAAGAACAAATAAATTCTATGACTGTATTCTTTCTGCTTTCTTAATGAACTCCTATGTTTTGGAATGTAACACACTGCTGCACAGGGAGAAGAATCCTGGCTCAAATGGCTGAAAATAGCCTCTATGTTAAGTCCCTTAATTTTGGCTGTTAGCTGCCTCAGAGGTTGGTTGTGCAAAAGTAAATGCCGGCTTCTCCCGGTCTCATTTACCTGTGACGTACCACCACCCAGGAGGCAGGGAGGGAGGAACGGGCTCATGTCCAGGCCAGAGCACCCCTGGCTGCCCGGGATTCATTCCCCTTCCAGAGCTCAGGGCTCAGGGAACCCCCACAGCTCAGAAAAGTCTCTAAAGCAGAGCATCCATGGGCAAATTCTGCGCCGTACCACCAGCCAATTCCTAGACCTGATTTCCTGCTCTGAACTTGAAAGCGCTTGTGGGAGCTCATTGTGTAGCCAGTCCGAGCTCTGCTTCCTGGCCAGTTCAATTTGTCTAAGACAAGCAGCCGGCCCTCAGGCCCGATCCTGACTGAGGGGCAGAGCCAGGATTCCAATCCAGGTCTTGCTCCAAATCCCATCCTTCTCTCCCCATGGCTTTCCTGGCTGCACCTTTTGAAAATGCACAAGGTTACCACTGGTCCTGCGTGGGGGAGATTAGATATCAGAGACTTCTTGCCATCAGGATGCAGGACCTACTTATCCTTGCTAGGTCCTCCAAGAGGTGATCCTTAACATGCTTTTCAGCTCAGCACAGTAAGCGTTTAATAAGTGCTCCTTAACTGGCTGATTGGCTGGCCAGAACGGCGGGCAGTCACCCTCCCTGGGCGTACCTTGGGCCCTGACACAAACCGCACTTCACCTCCATGTTTCCGCTTGGAATAAACACCATTGTGTACTCTGAAATTTACCCACGGTAGCGCTGGTCCTTGGTTTATGTCTTTTGATTTGCCGGGATGGCTAAATTATTTATCAGCATCAAAGAGCTGGCCTTCTTTCCCACTGACACCAGACGCTAGTGAAGGAGAAAGGCCCGGCCCAGCTCCTCCAGATGCCTGTACGTGAAAATTACGGATTTCAACTAGTTTGGAAAATGCAAATTTCAAAAAAAGCATCATGTGAGCCTTTTGATTTAAACTCTGCCCTTTCTGGGTGCTAGGTTTGGACCCAAGCATGGGATTCTCTCTGAGCTTGAAATGCAGGAACCGAACATTCCTAGGTAGGAGACAGAGGGCACCCTGGCCTTGGCATCCAACCCAAAGCCCATGCCAGTCTCCCCTGGCACCTTCTTCCCTGCCTTGGGCTTCCTGGTTTCCTTCAATCCCCAACTAAAATCACACTTTCAAAGAAGCCTTTCTGACCCTTTTAACGCCAGGGTCCTCCTGCTGCTGATTGTCCCCGGTAATCCTCTCTCTCCTTTGTAGCTCGTTCCTGGCATCCCATTCAGGAGCTCCTGGAGAACATAAACTGGCTTTTGCCTTAATCTCAAATCTTAGCGTTGTTAGTGAATGCTTGCGGACTGACTCCCCGTTAGCACTTGGAACTGGACCAAAACCCCTGGACCAAAGGAGACCGGGGAAGTTTCGGGGAAAGGCTCAGGATGGCTTGGCAGAAAGTAAATGGAGCCCCGACCTGACTTCGGTGCTGAATTCATTGTGCCTACCAGGGATGATGAAAGTTCACTTATTTATGAGAGGCAAGGAGGGAAAAGGAGAGGAAGCCAGCCTGTGGGACCCACGCTTTCACTGCAGATGCAGGGACTGGCCCCTCTCCGGAACACGGAGCCGCTTGCTCGGCTCTGCTTGAGAGCACGCCAATGTGATCGTGTTGAAAGGGTCTCGGAAGGGAGAGCCCAAGGCATTCTAGAGGCCTGTGGCAAGGCCGGCTCGGGCTTCTCACGCCCAGGAGGGAGACCCGGCCCACACTGGGACTGAGCACCCGAGCCCAAGTGGGCTCAGATAGCTGCCAGAGTACTCAAAGAGGCTGGAGGGCGGGGGGAGAGGCTCCCTCTACAGATGCGGAGAGAGGTTTGTCATCAATCAGACTGGAGCTCCACATCATTTCTCCACTCGAATCCCCAGGCAAGCAAGTCCAATCAGCTCCAGGGATGGGTTTTGCCTTCTAAGCCCCAGACAATCCATCACAAGTGACACCCTGCCTGCGAATGACAGGCCCCCCGCCTGCAAGTGACACAGCCCTAAATACAGACCCAGGAGGCAGGGAGGGAGGAACGGGCTCATGTCCAGGCCAGAGCACCCCTGGCTGCCTGGGATTCATTCCCCTTCCAGAGCTCGGGGCTCAGGGAACCCCCACAGCTCAGAAAAGTCTCTAAGGCAGAGCATCCATGGGCAAATTCTGCAGGTGAGCCAGGAGGCGCCGTGCCCCGGGGCAGGAGAGGGAGGCAGTGGGGGTGGGGGGTCAGCTCCTGCCAAATAACTGGGGTGGCCCATTCTGTGCACCCCTTCCCTTAAGCTGAATGGGTTTGAGTGCCCAAGGGGGGGCAGGACAAAGAAAGGAGAGGGAGAAGGAGGAAAAGAGATTGAGAAAGACAGAGACGAGGCAGAGAGAGACAGACACAGAGACAATGAGAGGAACAAGAGACAGAGAGATGGAGAGACAGAATGAGAGAGGAAAGAGAGACAGACACACACAGAGACAGAGACAGAGACAGAGAGGGGAAAGAGACAGGGAGATAGAGACAGAGACAGAGAGGGGAAAGAGACAGGGAGATAGAGACAGAGACAGAAAGATGGAAAAAGAGAGAGACAGACGGAGAGAGGGAGGCAGAGAGAGGAGAGAAAGAGATAGAGACAGAGACAGAAACTGAGATAGAGAGGAGAGACAGAAACTGAGATAGAGAGGAGAGACAGATAGAGACAGAGATGGAGACAGTATAAGACAGAGACAAAAAGAGAGAAGAGAGAGAGAAATGACCAAGTGCGCCCAGATCCTGGGAAGAGAAAGCGGGACTCCAAAAGTGGGACAAAAGAGCCGAACGCACAGTGCAGCCTCAGAGCCCCCCGGACCTTCCACATGCCAGGCCAAGTAAGTTAGAGTGCCCCCCCACCCCGCCGCCGCCGCCGCCGCTGCAGCCCCCGCGGGACCGTCCTTGCCAGCCGGCCGCCGCCCAGTGCCCACCGCCCGGTGCCCGCCGCCCGGTGCCCGCTGCCCGCCACCCGCTGCCCGGCGTCCGGGCGCACTCACCATCTTCGCGCTCGTCGAACACCGGCCTCTTGGCCGCGGCGCCCGCGGAGGACGAGACGGACGCTCCCATCCTTTTCTTCCACTTGCTCCAGTGAAACATTGGCGGCCAAGGCGAGCTGGCATCCCCGCCCGCCCGCCCGCCCTCCTGCCCTCCCTCCCTGTGGCTGCTGCGGGCACAGCCGGCTGCCTGGCCCCTCCCGGAGGGAGCTGCCCCTGAGCGAGCCGGGAGTGGAGCGTGCGTGGGGTGTGAGTGTGAGTGTGTGTGTGATGTGTCCGCGCGCGCGCGTGTCTGTGTGTGAGAGCGCGGGGGCGAGCACCAGCCAGAGAGGCACCGGGCCGCTCTGCGGCTCCTGCCCAGCCCAGCCCCAGCTCCGGCCGCACACTCTGGGCGAGCCGACTAAGCCTGGGGCAGGCGGAGCGGAGGCAGGGCGGAGGGAGGGAAGGAGGAGGGGCCCCGGCCTGCCCCGCCCCGCCCCCGCCCGGCACCCGAAGGGAGGGGAGATTAGGGAGCACGGCGAGCAGCCTGCGTCCCTCCCCCCCGCTGAGTCCTCCCGGGTCTGTCGCCCCCCTTCCCCGCCTTCTCCTCTTTCCCAGCCCCCATGCCCTCCTCTCCCTTCTCTCCCCCTGCCCTGCCTCCCGGCTTCCGCCTTCTCGCTCCCCGTTCCCCTTTTTTCCTTCCCCCTGCCCCTCTTCCCTTCCCAACCCCAGCTCCCAGCGCCGGAGCGCGGCCCGCAGCTAGTTAGAAAGAAATCCCCCGGAGCCCGTTTGCAGAGCGAGCCCACTCACGAGGCTCAGCCTTCCTGCCCCCTCTCGGGGCAAACTCGCCCCCAGGCTGGAAGTCGTACCTGGGAGGCACCTTGGAGCGTTTCCAGTTCCACCCCTCCCCCATCTGGCATCGGGAGAAACTGAGGAAGCCAAATGAGAGTCAGAGAATTACCCCCTGTCACACAGCAAGAAAGTGGCAGAATGTGCCCTTTAACGGGGGTTTCTGAGGCTCCCGGCCAGGAGGCCTCCTGGTCCCTGCCGGAGCATCCAAGCTCGGGGGGCTCCGTGGGCACTGGGCAAGCCCCAGCAGGCCCGGACTTGGGTAGAAGAAGGGGGCTTAGGGAAAAGCGGGAAGACTGATCTTCTGTTCCTCCAGCCCCGAGGGAGCAACGTGAAACACTAGCCCAACTTCAGCCTCTTGCCTCAGTCTTTCCAGAGTCCCTTGGGCCCAAGTGCAGGAGACAGAGAGACCGGGCATTTGGACACTTGGCCCTGGCAGAAGAGACTGGAGGCTGCCCTTGTATGTCCTGCAGAACTAAACTGGGAATGTGATTCTGGCTCTCCTGAGGTTGGATCAAGAGCCTCAGCCCTAGTCCTTCGCTCCCTGCCACCCCAAGCTGGAGAGGCAAGTGGCAGTAGTGTCCAAACTTGTCTCTTTTTCTAGCGGGGGAGTCCATTTCCCCCCCTTTGCTAGTGCACAAAGATCAGCCTCTTAGGTCCCATGGGCAAGCCCTGGCTCCCAGTCTCCTCCCCCGAAACCCAAAGGCCATTCTACCGAAGGTTCACTTTGACCCCGGTACCTGTAGATTGATTCCGGGCACTCTTGCCAAAGGTCTCTTCCGTGGGCAGTGAGGCACCGCAGTTCAGCCAACGAGGACTGGGTGGACCCAATAGTGACAGAAAAGCTTTCCCTGCCCTGTAGGAGCCACATTTGTTCCCGAAGTTTATGGTGCCAGAGGAGATCAGCATCTCCGGAAGGGACCTCCTATAGCTGGGCTCCCTCCTCGGGTGCCAAAAACTCCCTCGGTGATCTGCGGTGTCAACAGACCTTCCCTGTGGCACCCGGGCCACACCTAGACCACATCTTGGGTAGAGCGTGTAGGTAGAAAATGAGCATGACTACCCACACTAGTGTGGAAAGGCAAATGAAAAGGGGCCATCTTCTGAGAATGAAAAATCAGATTCTGAACCTGTGCTCTGCTATTTACTGCCTTTGTGATTCTGGGCAAGTTCCTGACCCACCCAACCCTTCCCTTCCTCCTCAGTAGAATTAGGCTTTTGCATTTGGATGGTCCCTAAGATCCTCCCCTTCTTGCTCTAAAGACTAGGAACTCCAGCCCAGACTCTATGAGAGAGTAGAGGAAGGACCACAGTACTGGAATGAAAGTGACAGCTTCTGAAAGACCTCTTCTTGCTTTTCCATGAGCTCCTTGAGGGCTTAATTTTTTACCTTGGCATCCTCAGTACTTAGGGAAGGGCCTGGCACTATGTAAATACTAGATAAATGTGTGGTGGATGGAATTATTTTCCTTAGAAAGCAATGTTAATAGCAATTGGGCTGGTTTTTAACTACTGAGTTACTTGTTCCTAGTTACTAGTCCTTGTTTACCTGCCCAGATGTCTTTATCAGTAACCAGGTGAGCCCTCTCAGTAAATCTTTCAATGAAACATTGTATGTATAGACACTAAGGCTAAAACCAAGGATAAGTAGCAGAAGAATATATGGCTCAATAACTTCAGATGAAAATTCTCCTGGAGTTTATTGCAAAATGTCTCCCACACCCTCTTCCCCATCACTAATTCTCTTCAGCAATGAGTAAGTGCTGGGCAAAGCAAGAGTCAGCCTGACATGGAGATCGTGCTCAATATGTCATCACCTTGATGTTTTAATTTTCAAGTTTTACTCTCTATTGCAGGAGTACAAAGCATGCTGCCTAAAACTCAGTTTCCTTTTCTTCAGTCCCTAATGTAAAATAAATTGTTTCAGAAATTGGGTTGTGGGTTTTTTCCTCTGATTTTTCCCAGTGGAGTACAAGTAACATGTTTTAGGATACCTACTCTAATGGGATGACACCTCCCACATGCTTTATTATCCTAAGAGAGAACTGGGAATTCTAAACATTAAAAAAGTTGCATTCATGTCACTAAAAGTAGAAAAAAGACATTTCTTCCCAAACCCAAAGACAGGAAACAAACCAAATTAAGACTGACAGAATCCATAGGACATTTTCATAAAGGAACCGAAAGTTTGACTCACCTAGAAATTCAATTGTTAGACAGAAGCTTCAATATTAATGAATCTTATAAGCAGTGAGGAAATTAAAGGAATTGAAGAGATTAAGACAGAGAGCAGTTAACTTTAGATCCCGAGTGAACCACACTGGTTGCATCTTGTAACTCAATTCTAGAGCTACCCCACAATATATTCAGTTATGGGTCTGGTCCAGTTGCTGTTTTGGAAGAAAACATTATTCAGTTGTGGAATTAGGAGAAAATCTTTCTTTCCTTTTTTCCTTCCTTCCTTCCTTCCTTCCTTCCTTCCTTCCTTTTTTCCTTCCTTCCTTCCTTTTTTCCTTCCTTTCTTCCTTCCTTCCTTCCTTCCTTCCTTCCTTCTTTCCTTCCTTCTTTCCTTTTCTTTTTTTCTTTCAAGTCTTCTTTCACAAAATGCCTAACATGGAAATGTTTAAATGATTGAAAATGTATAACTTTATATCAGATTGCCTACTATCTCTGGGAGGGAAGAAGGAAAGGAGTAATTTAGAACTCAAAACTTTTTTTAACGTTAAAAAATTAGTTTTAAAATATTATTTTTAATAAGTAAAAGAAAGGCCAGAAGTTCCTTCAAAAGGATTTTTTTTTCTTTTTTAACATGGATGTTCTTAGATCATGAATTGAGCTGTTAAAAGATGATAAAAATAAATATAGGAAAACAAATATTTGAGGGGTATATTTTATTTTAAAACAGATAATGATAACTTTATTATAAAAGGAGTGAGTTTTAATCTGAAAAGAGTTTGACTATAACTCATAAAAATTAAGAAAATGTTTAAGGAGATTTAAAGATGTAACCCTCAATATATCAATATAAGTCAAGTCTCAGGTATTTGCTTAGGTTTGAAACCCCCAGATTGGGTTAGTTTTAATTTATAAGAAAAGAATAAATGATATGTAAGTGTTAGGAAAACATGAGAAATTAGTTAGGTTTCAACTATATCTCTCCTTTTCTATTCATAAGCAAATATCTGTACTAAAAACTAAACTACTGAGAGCAGTAGAAGTTTTATCAGTATAATGAATAGATTGATACTGGAACATCTCTGAGTTCCTATAATAGGATACAAGCATGAAAAATCTTACAATTTTAATCTGTATTGTCAAATTATAATGAAAGGATGATATCTTCCAAAAGAGGGAATTAGACAAAATAATATCATAAAGATATATTTTTTGTATTGATATAAAAGTTTTCCACCAAATGGAAGAGTAAAATTTGAGAAAGCAACAGGATTAGATTTTTTTTCTCTAAGAATTACATGTATATGAGATGATTGATGCCAGTTCCAATGATCTTGTGATGAAAAGAGCCATTTACATGCAGAGAGAGGACTGTGGGAACTGAATGTGGTTTGCAACATAACAGTCTCACTCTTTCTGTTGTTTGTTTGCATTTTGTTTTCTTAGTTTTTTTTCTTCTTTCTAGATCCAATTTTTCTTGTGCAGCAAGATAACTATAAATATGTATACATATATTGGATTTAACATATATTTTAACATATTTAACATGTATTTGACATGTATAGCCAAGGGAGGGGGTGGGAGAAAGGAGGGGAAAATTTGGAACACAAGTTTTGCAAGGGTCAGTGCTGAAAGATTACCCATGCATATGTTTTGTAAATAAAAAGCTTTAGTATAAAAATAATAACAATAATAATAAAATAAAGAATTTTTTTAAAGAATTGTATATGATTGGCTATCAAATATATTGAATTGAATGCACTGAAATTCAATCTTTGAATAATAAGTTCTCAAAATGGGATAAATGATTTTACATATAAAATTGCATTCATAACTATGAAGAAAGTGAAGTTATTTCCCCATTTTTAAAGTACCTGTCTGCTAATTTTAAAAAGACAAAAGAGTTCATTTTACAATTTAAACCCTTATGACTTTTTTTTGAGATTCTTATCAGGTACAAGGTTTAGGTAAAGTCAAAAACAGCAAGTGATATGCAAAAAACCCTGAAATTCCTTGAAGTTTCAGAATTGGAGAACCAAATTTAAGATATTGTAATAAATTGTATTAAGCCTTATTATTGGCAGATTTTAATCTAGTAACCTCTGCAAATGATTTGGAACCAGAGAAGCAGATCCCCCTTCAAAGTTGCCCTGAGAATAAGGCCTCCAGATTTCTCCCACCAAAAAAACCAGAATTGTGCCTTAAGGCAAATATAGACTAGTGAAAAACAACTCGGACTTGGGGCAGGACTCGGGGCAGAACGGGGGACAACAAGAAGACCCAAAGAAAGACTCCAGGCCTGGGGTTTAATGGGTGTGAAGTGTAAACCTCCAGGCTGACTCTGCAGTAACAGGATTGGGGAATCCTGGGGCTAATGGGGTCTGAGGGAGCCTCAATCTGAATCTCCTAGAAAGTGTGGGGAGTCTGGGAAAATTGAAGGAGTCTCAGCTGATTAGGAGTAGCTGTGCTGCTGGGATGTGACCCTAGCTGAGAAGGAGCCAGCATGCCAGAAGTGGGGCATGGATGCTGTGGGCACTAGCAGGAGGAGGATTTGGGGTGCCAGGTCAGAGGGGAGAGTTGAAATGAAGCCAGAAACACTGCGCCCCCACCCCAGTTTTAGAGATGTTTACACTAATAGTTCTCAAAAAAAAAAAAATGAAAAAGGCCAAGAAGAAAGAATCCAATCGTAGAAACTTACAGTAGGAATAGGCAAATCCTGAATTCATCTTGAGAGGAAGATGGAAAATTATTTTTAAAAAAAAGTCTCTTCTACTTTAAAGAATAATATTGAATGACTTCTTGCCCAGAAAAAAAATTATAGAACTCAAAAAAATTTTAAAATCAAATGAGAGAAACTGAGGAAAAGCTAAAAACTAAATAAAAACCATCCAAGAAAAAAACAAAGATTATAAAAAAATAAATAAATAAAAAAAAAAAAAATAAAAATAGGTAACCAACTAGAAAAGGAAATCCCAGGATCTTTTTTTTTTTTATTTTCAAAACACATACATGGATCATTTTCAATATTCACCCTTGCAAAACCTTATGTTCCAAATGCTTTCCCTCCCTTCCCCTCACCCCCTCCCTAATCCAATATATGTTAAACATATACAATTCCTCTCCACATGTTTCCACAATTATCATGCTGCACAAGAAAAATCAGATCAAAAAAGGAAAAAAAAATGAGGAAAAAAATACAAAATGCAAGCAAACAACAACAAAAAGAGTGAAAATACTCTTGTGATCCATACTCAGTTCCCACAGTCCTCTCTCTGAAGGCAGATGACTCTCTTCATCATAAGACCATTGAGATCCAGAGTCTTTAAGAAAAAAAAAATAATTCTTTGGAAATTAGAATTGGGCAAGGGGAAGCCAATGAAGCTCTAAGAGAAAAAGAAATAATAAAACAAATCTTAAAAATGAAAAAAAAAAACAGAAGAAAATGTGAAACATAAGAAAAACAACAGATCCAGAGAACAAATCAAGAAGAGAAAACATAATTATTGGACTAATAAAGCTGTGACCAAAGAAAGAATCTTGACAGGATAATACAAAAAACAATCACTTTGTCCCAGAGAGACAGAACTGAAGGAGAAAGTAGAAATAGATAAATAAATAATAGAAAAATCATCACCCCAAAGAGAGCCTGCAAGGAAAAACGTATAGGAATATTATTGCTAAATTTCAAAAGCCCAGATCAAAGAGAAAATTCTATAATAAACAAAAATTCAAATATGCTAGACTAAAAAGAAATTGTTTATATTTTTTACATGAAAATGTATATCATATGTTTAAAATTGACATCAGTAATTGGGTAGCTCAAAAGAAAGATTAGGACAGAGCTGAGTATGATCTAACTCTAAAAAGTAAAACTGTCTAGGAAAAGGTAAAATTAATAATTGTTATACAAATGAGGTGCAGAAGAATAAACACAGAGGCATTGGTGGGGTAGAGCTGGTAGTTCTGAAAACTTACTCAGATCAGCAATGGGTTAAATAGGGAACAATGCATATATATATATTTGAAGGGTATAGTCCCCTTCAAAATCTATAAAGAAATAAAGGAGGAGAGAATAGGATAAGATGGGATTTAGAAGGATATATAGATTTATGGCAATGGGACAAGGTGTGTAGGTTAATGGGAAAGGGAAAGAGTGATGGGAGAAGATGAGGGAGAGATCCATGTCTGTGGGGAGGTTAAATAATATTAGGCAAGTTAAAAGCAGAATTTAAGTAGAAGAGTTAGCAGGGATAGGAAATGAGATATATATATATATAAATACTATAACAAGGATCAGGAGTAGAATTCTTTTTTTTTTTTAAAGTAAGGCTAATAATCATTGATCTCAAAGTCAAATTTAAAGATTCAATCAATAGAGAAATCTACATTATATGTCATCCATATTAATATTGGTTTAGATGCATGTCCACATATCTGTAAACTTATATATGTGTATGTAAGGTATATATATGTGTGCATCTAGATATATGCATTGTGCATATGGCTGTGGGTCTGTGAATTTATATGAAATTTATCAGTGCTTAACTGTAACCTACTTTGGGGAGGGGAGGATGAAAAGGGGGAAAAGAATAAAGTAAAAGAGAACAAAAGAATAACATACAAGGAAGCAAAGAAAATATGGGCAGTAGTGAATATAATCTCTTTTATTATATATGCTTTCTTGAAGTGGAAATCTATTGTTATGTATTTTGAATCCTCTCTGGGTACATGAATTTTTTTCTTTTCTTTTTCTATTTTCTTTTCTTATTTTGTAATTATTTTTAATAAATATTTTTTAAAGGATTGAGGCAAAAAATATAAAAACAACACAAATATAAAAGTCTTTTAAAACTATAAAAGTATATATGTCAATAATTCTTACTGATTAGTAATTAAGTAATATTATTACTATATTAATATTAGTACATTTACAATATTGCAAGGTTCAAAGACACACAGTGCCAAAATGTTGCACAGGTCTATCACTAAAAGAAATAGAAATGAAACTGATTGGTATAAATCAGCTGCTTTGTCAATACATGGGATCCATCATTACTAACATTTGGAAACAGTTATGAACAAAATAATAAAGAAGTATCTGTGTCTAAAATGAAAACCAATGGTAGAGCAGACTAGAAATTTTCCTTTGTCCTTACTGAAGAGAAATTCTGAAAGTTAATTAAACCAAAATGAATATTGAGTAATTAAAAGATTAAATGTTCCAGGGATTTTGTTTCTCTTAATGACAGAATTCCAACTCATCATTTCAGAATTTATTTTTTCCAGTCCATCACCAATTCCCCATAATTTCTCCTTCAAATTGTTTCTCTGATTTTCCCTTTCTCTACATTCACACTGTCCCCATCTTAGGCCGGGGGTTTCATTTTAGAATTTTGATACAGATCAACAAATGCTAGTTATTGTAGGCCCCACATTGAAAAAGGCTGGCTAGAGCCTTTAACCGCCCTTCCTGCACACTCAAAGAGCCCAAGCTTCCTATCATAGCCTTCATGTTTATTAGCACATACTCAAACACAAACACTGATTTTTGATGACTTAGCTGTCCTGACTTTGCATTCAGTCCCTACAATCAGAACTCCACAACAATCTTTTAAATTACATTTCAAATCATGAGTAAGAAACTTCGACTTTTCTATGGCAGCCCATATAACTCATCTGAAAACTGACTCCATACTGATCCACCAGTTATTTTTCCATATTTTTTTATTGTTTGCTGACACTTGGGAGGAGTGGGACCCCTTTTTGTGATTTCAGGGTATTGTACCTATTTGCTTTCCTTGTCCCAATCTTTCATCCAATTAGAAATCAGATTAACCCATGTTGTTTTGTTTCCTTATAATTAATTTTTATTTGATTAATTGTTTTTAACATACAAAAGTCTGTCTCTCCTTGTATTGGGGGTCCAGGCCTAAGCTGAGGAGATCTGCTCTTGGTTTGTTAGACAATTGGCAAGCATTGCTTAATAAATCCAAATGTTCAGAAGATCAAACCTTTGTTTTCTGAGTCATTTCATCTTCCACCTGCCACAGCAGCCGGGAAGCAGAAAATCACATGTCAAAAAGCACCAATTTGAATCACAAAAGAAATTATTCAATAAAGATGAGCAGTGACAGAAACTGGAGAATAGTATCATTTTTTTAAGTGAAATCAGCTTTCAACCAAAATTGCCCGCTCTGCAAAACTGAGCATGTTGTTTCATGAGAAAGGTTGGTTCTTTAATTCTGTTTAAAGATTTGTTAGTCATTTATTCATTCAATAGAAACCATGGTTAGATACTCTTTTGACTTAAAAATTGAGAATAAGAATAAAAGAAAAGAAAAAAAGAATAAAAAAGCAAAGTATGAGTAAGTGGTGATTTGATCCATGTTTGCTATAGGAGGAGAGGGATCAGCCAGAAATAGCATCTGGGAAAGAGCTGTTTAAAGGGGGGAAGGGGGTGGAACCACATTCTTATATGAAATGAGAGGAAATTAAAAATATATACCACTAATAGAATCCTCAGATCTGTGTTGGGGGAGAGACAATTGTTTCTCTACTTGCGCAGATAAAAGGGTTATTGTGACAAATAAAATGAGATGTGATGCACCTTGTGCCATATAAATATGTAATATGGCAAACAGGATATCATGGGGAGAAAACCAAGCTTAATTACCAATTTGGATGTTAAAAGATTGAAATCACCTACAAAGAGAGATTTAAAAATATGTTGAAAAAACATGATCCAGATCAACTATGATAGACTTGGTTCTTCTTAGCCATTCAGTCATCCAAGACAATTCCAATAAACTTTGCATGGAAGTTGCCATCCACATGCAGAGAGAGAACTATGGACACTGAATGTGGATCAAAGCATTTTATTTTCATCTTTTTTTCTTCTGGTTTTTCCCTTCCAACATGACTTACATGGGAATATGTAAAAAATGAATGTTCATGTATAACCTATAATATATCTATAATATGATAAATGTTTATTATTATAAATCTATATATAATTTTTAAAGGGGGAAAAAAAGAAAATATGATCCCCAAATTATACTGATCCCAGGAAACCCATCCAAAATATAGGTGCGCATACAGATTTAAAGTGACACACTGGAATGGAATATGTTGTTTCAGCTGAACAACAACAGTAGTTTAAATCAGAATTTCTAATAAAGCAGTAGTAAAAATTCATATCTCAAAGAGACAAATAGGAAAACTGCAAATGTAGACAATAAAACATTATCAGTTTGAAATTCATATGTACCACATAACATAGCAGCTAAATATTTATAGAAAATATTATGAAATGCAAAAAAATAGAGATATTAAGGCATCGGTAATAGGAACCTTTACTGTTATTCTTTTGGACCTTACAGAAAATTATGGAACTGAACAGAATGTTAGGAAAAAACTGACGTGCCTAAAGAAATTGCTGAATTCACAGAGAATTATGAAAATTGTATTGCTTTCAGATTCACATGGAATTATTATAAAAATTGAGAGTGATCCCAAGCAGTCCCAATAGACTTCGGCCAGAAAGTGACGTCTGCATCCAGAAAAGGGGCTAAAGAGACTGAATGTGAATCAACACATGCTATGTTTGTTTTTTTTTCTGAATTTTTTTCATCTCTTCTATGGTTTTTCCCTTTTTGCTCTGATTTTTCTCTCCAATATGATTCATAAAGCAATGTGTATTAAAAATAAATAAATTTGAGGTCAGCTAGGTGGTGCAGTGGATAGAGCACCAGCCCGGAAGTCAGGAGGATCTGAGTTCAAATGTGATCTCAGACATTTCACACTTACTAGCTGTGTGACCCTAGGCAAGTCACGTCACTTAACCCCAATCACCTTGCAAAAATAAATAAATAAATAGGAAATAAATTTACTAGGGAAAAAAGAAAAAATATAAATAAAACTTGATTCTGCTAATAAAAAAATAATAAATAAATAAAACAACAAATGAATAATCCTGAACCAAGAACGATGATGGAAATGTTGAAAATCAAAGTCAAGATAAACAGAATGGGTTTTAACAACTCATTTTTTAATTAAAAAAAAATAAAATGTATGTAGAATTAGCCTACATGAAATAAAAATTGGGCCAGCTAGGTGGCATAAGGAATAGAGTACTGGACCTAGAGTCTGCATGATTCTTTTTCTTGAGTTCTAATTTGACCTCAGATATTTACTAGCCGTGTGACCCTAAACAAGTTATTTGATCCTGTTTGCTTCAGTTTCCTCATCAGTAAAATAAGCTAGAAAAAGAAATGGCATGAAAATCCCAAATGGTCATAAAAAATCAGATGCAACTGAACAACAACAATAAAATTAAAACTCAAATAAAGTGGATTAATAGTTTTTTTTAAAAAAGTAAACTACCCAAGGAAATAGGAAATAATCCCAAAAATCCAATCTCAAAAAGGGAAATTAAGCAATCAAAACACATTCACTTTCAAAGAAGTGAACTTCAAGATCAGATTTACAAGGAAGTCCTGTTAAATAATTTTAAAAAGAAATGTCCCCGGGTTACATCAACAGATGTAATCTCCAAAGCAGAGTAAGATGGCCCTTCTTCCGCTCCTCCTATGAGACATAACATGTAAACCAGGAGCGGCAAAGGTGAACAACTAAGACTATTGATGCAAAAATATCAAAGAAGAGTCTGGCAAAGCGGCGCAAGGAAAGCTCGCTCATTAGGACCAAGTTCGATTTTTAGTGGTTCAACAATGATTTCAAGGAATCACTTTATCCAACGAGGGGAGCTTGCGCTCCAGTAGACCTCCCTGAGGGGACCTCTCCCTCTGCTTATGCAGATTGTGGCCCATCTCCATGCCTGCTCTGGCAAAAGTCACAGGCGATGGCCCACTGCGGCATCGGGTACTCCGGTCACACTCTCACCACATGATGAGGATACTGAGGGTCAGACGGGAGCCCAGATTTGAGTGGTCATAGTTAAAAACTGGACAATAAGCTGGACCTGAAGGCAGTTCTTGCAGTGGAGGAACTGCCCTATGTCCCCCTAGTGACGTTTGAGTAAGGAGGGGGATGAGGAAGATGAGGAGAGAAGGAGAAGGAGAGAGGAAAGGAGGAAGAGGAGAAGGGAGAGCACCTTCATTTGAATCAGGACTACAGTCAAGTTAGGCTCGCCTTCTTAGTCTTCAAATACAGGGCGTTTTCTGCCCTCTGTTCTTCCCACTTGTTGCGGAGGGAGAAAGGCTGGGAGGACCGTGTAGCAAGGCCGTACCCGCTCGGAAGGACATCCCAGGCTTGGAAGGACAGAAGGACGTCCCGGCTTGGCAGGATGGAAGGACGTTCTGGCTCGGAAGGACATCCCGGGCTCGGAAAGACAGAAGGACCTCCCAGGCTCGGAAGGACATCCTGTGGCTCGGCCCACCAGCTCGGGCCAGAGCAGCGCTTCAGGGCAGAGCAGGGGTGTAAAGTCCGGGCAGGAGAGCTTAGGGAATCAGGATAGTGGTCGACAAGGGCCATTGGACTTTCCCATGTCTGTGCACCTCGTTGGGTGCTCACCCTCCTCCTGGATTCAGGTCTGCCGGGACCCGCTGGCATCTGCGCTAGGCTCCAAATCCCCCTTCCTGGGGGGTGGGGGGGTGGGTGGGGAACGCTGCCCTTTTGGATTCTATCTCGACTCAATTAACGCTGGCTCGAGCCAAAGAGCAGCCAAAGGACCTGCCCGGAGCATCCCAAGCAGGTCTCTGCTCACCACCCCCACCCCACCCCCAAGTTCTCTGACTTCTCCACATTTGAGCTCCGTACCAGAGGCAGTTCTTGCTTTTTGTGGTTCACATTTCACAAATCCAACTTTCCGTAAAAAACTCTGAAGGACAGTATTGTTTGCAGACAGCAGATCATCCGGAAGATGGCAGCGAGCCGCCGGCAGAGCGTCTGATAGGCTGGACGATCTCCTGTCAGCGGGGAGGGGGTTCGTGCCGGAGAGCCCGTCTGCGGAGAGGACGGTGGGAACCGAGCCGGACCACAGCAGAGCTGCTTCACCTCGTTGATTCTCGTTCGCTTGTATTTTGTTCTTTCTCCTTGTTTTTTTCCTTTTTCATTTCATTTTTCTTGTGCAGTGTGATAGTTGTGGAAACACGTACCAAAGAACTGCACGTTTCACATATATTGGATTACTTGCCATCTAGGGAAGGGAGGGGAGAAGGGAGAGAGAAAAATTGGAGAACAAGGTTTTACGAGAGTGGATGTTGAAAAGTATCCATTTGAAATGAATATAAACTGTTTGCATTTTTGTTTTTCTTCCCGGGTTATTTTTACCTTCTGAATCCAATTCTCCCTGTGCAACAAGAGAACTGTTCGGTTCTGCACACGTATATTGTATCTAGGATATATTGTAACCCATTCAACATGTAAAGGACTCTTGCCATCTTGGGGAAGGGGTGGAGGGAGGGAGGGGAAAATTGGAACAGAAGTGAGCGCAAGGGAGAATGTTGTAAAAAATTACCCTGGCATGTGTTCTATCAATAAAAAGTTATTAAAAAAAAAAGAAAGAAAAAGAAAATTATCCATACACGTGTTTTGAAAATAAAAAGCTTTAATTTAACAATGCAAAAAGAAGGTACCGCAGCCACCCCTGGGATAAAGTGGATACGGGGGGAGAGCGGGGAGGGAGGGGAAATAGGCCCAGACTAGAAATCGACTTTCCTGCACAGCGCTGTTAACTTTACGTCAGAATTCTGTTTGTTGCGAGTGTTTACTGTCTGGATTTCGCTATTTTGTGACTTGTGGAAAGGCATTATTTTGTGTATTATGGATCACACGGGCCGCCAGCCACTTGGAGACGCCCCGGCGCAGCCAATGGAGAAGTCTGGAACGTGGCGGAGTTCTCCTGCCCCGGACTTTACTTTCCAGGGATGTCCGCACCGAGGATGAGGTCGATGAGCAAGTCTCCAGAGCTAGCTCCGGGCTCTGAGCCAAGTGTGGCGAGGGGAGGTATTAGACTGACCGGCCGACTGAGGGAGCCCTTGTACTGACCCCCTTGTGTGGCCCGTGAAACCGGGCCGTGGACCAGCGCCGAGCCAGCAAAGTGAACTGCTACATTTGGATTCTCTTAGGGAGCTGTTTAGAATCACCTGGCAGGAGAAGGTACAAAACAGCGGGGCCTGGAGCTAAACTGCCAGACACTGGAACTCCACGGCAGAGAGCACAGCTCTGACCGGCTGCCACGGGGCTGGCCACGATTTTACTGGCCATGGGGCTGCCACGGGGCTGGTCATGGGACTGGTCCCATCCAATGCTAAAGGTATGGCTGCCAGAAAGATTGTTTTCTGGAGAACTCACACAAGGCAGGCTGTCCCACAGTGGTCAGAAAAAGTGGTAGGAGGGCACTGACGATGTCTCTGAAGAACTTTGGAAAGGACTGTCTGATGAGGGAGACGGCACAGGACCCCCGGCCTGGCGTGACCTCTTCAGAGTGGGTGCCGTGCTCCCTGAGTAAAAAACTGAATTATCTCAGAAGAAACAGGAGACTCCACCCCAAGGGTTCCCACGGGCCTTCTGTGCCCAACCTGTGCCCCAGCATTCCGCGCTGGAGCTCTTCCTGGTCTGGTCAGCCACAATCCGCCCCTTGTGACCTGGCTCTAACATGGTGGGGCCATTTTATTCCTTTTTGAGAATAAAGGACAACCTAAACCTAAACCTTTATAAACTCTGAAGTGACCAGCTGGGGGCAAATCCCCACGGCATGAAAATAGTTCTTTATATAGGGTCTGTGCCAGGGATCACCTGGCCAAGCCAGAACCCCCATCTGGCATATGACAATGTGCTCCCCTTTTCCTGCTCCACCGGCGCCTACTGCCCCCAAAGGTGCCACCGGCCTGATTCTGGTGCTTATGGGGACTTTTCCTCTGACTCTGACGCTCTTGGGGTGGGTGCTTGGTCATGAGACTCGGGCTCCCTCCCAGGGTTGGCTCCCCTTAAGGGTTAGCCCATTTCCAAACACCTCCCTCCCCCCCAGACTGGACTAGCCAGTTCAGCGCCCCCTCCTACGACTCCCACTGCCCATCCCCATCCACCCAACTGAATAAGTCTAATGCTGCTTGCCAGCAGCCCTTAGAAAGCAATTGCCGGCCTCCATCCCTGACCCTGGCCAGCTTCTCAGCCCCAGCACCGGGCCCTCCATGACTGGGGGTCGCCATCCTGTCCACAAGTGGGAGGTTTGGTCCGAGCTCTCACCATATCCACAGCCTGGTCCGGCCCCATAGAAAAGGGAATGGGGTTCAAAGGAGACCTCGGGTCCTCGAAACCAGATTTTGGACATGGAGCATCCTAGCACCAGGCTTAGCGGTCCCAAGGGCAAGCAATTGGGGGGGGGGGGGCTGTGGCTCGGGATCAAAGGAGATCCCAGCAGCTGATGCAGCCCTCTGAGGGGACCAGTCTGCCTGAAGGGACCAGCCCATCCCAGGGGACCAGTCCGCCCAAGGGGACCAGCCCCATCCCAGGGGACCAGCCCACCCCAGGGGACCAGTCTACCTGAAGGGATCAGTCCACCCCAGGGGACCAGCCCACCCCAGGGGGACCAGTCCGCCTAAGGGGACCAGCCCCATCCCAGGGGATCAGCCCACCCCAGGGGATCAGCCCACCCCAGGGGACCAGCCCCATCCCAGGGGATCAGCCCACCCCAAGGGACCAGCCCACCCCAGGGGACCAGTCCGCCCCAGGGGACCAGCCCACCCCAAGGGATCAGTCCGCCCCAGGGGATCAGCCCGTCCCGTATCCCTCTGCACGCACTTCTTTGCTTTCTATGGCCGGGACAAGCAGCCCAGGATTTCCGAGCAAGGGGCGCTGGCCCACCGCAGCCCCTAAGGAGTGAGTCCATCGAGCAGCCGCCCCAGCCCCAGTTCTGCTTACAAAGGGCCAGCTCTGCTCTCTCCCTCGCGGCCCCGCGCTTTTGCCCAGCCCCGGGAATCTCGCACTCTGTGCCGGGCTCCCTTCCCTCCGAACCTCGGCCGGCGGGAGCCCCCGGACCGTTGGTGACGTGGTACCAGCGGGCCACAAAAGGGAAGCCGGCAGGGGCTGCGCCCGCTCCCCCGGCACCTCCTTTGAGGACAGGGCAGGGCCCGGGCTCTTGCCAGCCGCTTTGGGCCAGCAGGGGCTCCCGGGCCAGGCTGTGCCCCGAGCCTGGGCTTCTGGCGCAGGACATGGGGGAGGACCCCGGGAGACCACAGTTCTCCCTCCCCTGCGAGGTGGGCCGGCGTCCCGGAGCCCCCTGGAAGGGCTCCCTTGTGTGGAAGCGCCCCCTAGAGACGTGGAGTCAGTCTGAATGGAGAGCCAGGCGAGGGAGAGCCGGTGCCCGCCGGGGACAGTGAGGTGACTTACTCCCCCAACCCCCCTCCCCTCTGCTCTGGGCTCCGTGTCCTCCCTGGCGCTTCCTCCCTCGGACCCTCCCTCCCTCCCTCCCTCCCTCGGACCCTCCCTCCCTCGGACCCTCCCTCCCTCGGACCCCCTCTCTCTCTCTCTCTCTCTCTCTCTCTCTCTCTCTCTCTCTGAGCGCCTGCCTTTACTTCCCTGAGAAACCCCCGGGGCTGTATTTGCCCTAATCCAGGATCTCTGCTGCTTTGTGGCCTAAACTCACGGGGGTTACCCCTGGGCCCCCAGTCCCTTCCTCTGACTGGCCTCCCCCCTCACCGGCCGGCTCGGGTCAGCCAACCGCACGCTCTCCCCTCGGGGCCGGATCTGCGGGTGCCGGGGTTTGGATCCCTCCGTTCCGTCTGTCGCCCCTCCCCCTAAATAAATCTACCTCTGGCCAAAGAGAACGGCCAAGCGAGGCAGGCACGGGTTTATTTGGATCTGGGAGCTCTGACCCGTCCATGTGAGCGGGCTTCGGCCAGCGGGGAGATCCCTGAGCCCTGGGGACTGCAGCGGGGCGGGCCCTGTGGGGCAGGAGGCGTCCTCACTGCCCAGGGCTGGTCTATACCGGGCAGGGCCGCGGGCGGCGTCCAGATGAGCCGGCCCAAGCCCAGGAGGGGGTTGTCCGGGGCGCGTTAGAGCGGGGACCGGGGCTGGCCACACCTTCCCCCCCACCCCGCAGATATCAGGTGGCCTCTCTGTAAAACCTTGTCTTCCAGGGATAGCCAAGGAGCGCGCGGTGAGCACCTAATGTGTGCCAGGGCTCGGGCCAAGGAGGGGATGGCGATCCGCGCCTGCCCTCGGGGCGCCTGCCCTCTAACGGGGTGGGAAGTGAGAACTGGGTACCACGTGACCCCGCCGTGCCTCCGTAAGTTCCACCTGGGATGGTGCCCCCAGGCGGGGGGCAAATCCTGAGGAGAGAAGCCAGGCCCGGCTCGAGGCGCAGGCGCACTGCTGCAGACCGCCGCCAGCAAGAGCCGGTCCATTGCGCAGGCGCACTAACCTCAGGCCGCGGGCTCACGAGGGTGAATGTCCCTCAGCGGCCGCCGTATGCCCTTCTAGCGTGTGTTGGTTCCCATAGTAACACCTACCGTGGCCCCGCCCCCGGCTTTATTCCTATGCTGGCTGTGGGAGGGAGGGACCTGGCCAGCTGCAGAGGCAAGCACAGGTCCGAGGGTCGCTGCAGGTAAGAAGTTCACTGAATCGCTCGGTTTCTGGTTCGAGTCATGGTATTCAGAGCCGGGCTCTGGGGTCTCCCACTCCTGGCCCCCAAAGGATAGAAAATACGGGGGGAGAGAGAGGTGCTCTCGCTGGACCCCTCCCCATAACCGTCCCTGTTACACCTGCGGGAGGGGAAAGGTTTGGGAACCAGTATTTATTAAACATCTATTGTGTGCTCAGCGCTTCTCTCCTTGTATCTTCCCAATAAGCTTGCGCGATTGGTGCTGTTATTAGCCCCATTTTACAGATGAATAAACTGAGGCAGGCAGAGACAAAATAGCTGGTCCAGGGTCACACATCTAAGAAGTGCCTGAGGCGGGTCTCTTGGTCACAAGCCTAGTCCAATCTTTATTTTCTGTGATTCTGTCACACTTGGCTTTTCTTCTACCTTAGTGGAAGTCCTTAGTGTGGTCCGAGATCTGCTGAAGCAGGACTCCAAGCTGCCTCCCCCAAGCCCAACAGACTGGTGTTCTTCAGAGTATTATGCATTCACGTTATGCATCACCATTCATACACTTTATTTCCTAGAGACAGTAAGCACCTTGAGGGTAGGACTTGTGTTCACTTCTGAATTTGTATAGTATAAGTGCTTAATGAGTTGGTTAATTAAATGACTGATAACATACTGCTGTTGCCCACCCAGATAAAAGGCAAAATCCTTGAGGATGGAGGACTATATATCTTTTCTTTTTGTATCCCGTGCCTGGCAGCCAGCTAGTCAGTAAGCATGTATTAAATACCTACTGTTTGGTCTGCACACCCCACTAAGCGCTACAGATATAAAAAGAGGCAAAGGAACAGGCCCTGCCTTCAAGGATCTTACAGTCTAATGAGGGAGACCACAGGCAGACATATGTAATTACCTGCAGGATAAACGGATGATGATGAACAGAGGGAAGGCACTGGAGTGGAAAGGGGTTAAGGAAGCCTTACTGTAAGCGGTGAGATTTTAGCTAGACCTGGGAGGCCAGAATAGAGGAGGAAAAGCTTCCCAAGCATGGAACGTAGCCAAAGAGAATGCCTGGAACCAAAAGATGGAGAGTCTTGTGGGAATGGAGTCAGGAACTAAAAGTGTGAGGAGCCTGGAAAGAGAGAAGAGGCACGTTAAGAAGAGCTCTGAAGGCAAACAACATTTTGTTTTCTCCTGGAGACCATAGGGAGTCACTGGAGTTTATTTATGTTCTAACCTACATTTTAGGAAGACTGCTTTGGTGACTGGATGGATAGATTAGCGTGGGAAGCCAAGGCAAGCAAACTACTGACTAGCAGCTAGTGCAATAGTCCAGGTTTGATATAATGAGGGTATCAGGGTGGGAGAACTGCCTGAGCAGGGTGGGGCATATTAGGGAGATGCTAACCAATGAAGGTTGCTGCAGAGCTGAAACTGGACCAGAGCTGATATAGAGCTGAAATGGACCAGAACTGAAATAGATCAGAGCTCGTGCAAAGCTGAAATGGACCAGAATTGAAATAGACCAGAGCTGGTACAGAGCTTAAATAGACCAGAGCTGGTACAGAAATGAAATGGACCAAAGCTGGTGCAGAGCTGAAATGGACCAGAACTGGTACAATGGTGAAATGAACCATAGTTGGTACAGAGGTGAAATGAACCAAAGCTGAAATAGACCAGAGCTGATACAGAAGGGAAATGGACAGGAGCTCGTGCAGAGGTGAAATGGACCAGAGCTGGTATAGAGGTGAAATGGACCAGAGCTGAAATAGACCAGAGCTGATTCAGAAGGGAAATGGACAGGAGATGGTTCAGAGGTGAAATGGACCCGAGCTGGTACAAAGCTGAAATAGACCAGAGCTGGTATAGAGGTGAAATGGACCAGAGCTGAAATAGATGACCTGTGCAGAGGTGAAATAGACCACAGCTGGTGCAGAGATGAAATGGATCACAGCTGGTGCAGCTGAATTGAACCAGAGCTGGTGCAGAAGTGAAATGGACCCGAGCTGGTATAGAGCTGAAATAGACCAGAGCTGGTATAGAGGTGAAATGGACCAGAGCTGAAATAGACCACAGCTGGTGCAGAGATGAAATGATCACAGCTGGTGCAGCTGAATTGAACCAGAGCTGGTACAGAGGTGAAATGGACAGAGGTGATGCAGAAATGGACAGGCATTGGCACCATATTGGGCTGAGGGTAGAGAGAGACATTGTGGCCAGAATGACTCCTAGGTTAGGAGCCTGGTGGCCTGGGAAGATGGGAGTATCCTCAGCAGTAATAAGAAAGAGGGGAAGGATGAGGGAGGCTTTATTAGTGCAGAGGGAAAGGGAATGAGTTTGCTTTTGGACATGTTGAGTTTGAGATGTTGATGGGACTTCCAGTTTGAAATGTCCAAAAGAAAGGCCATGAGAATGTTGATGAAGACTGTCAACTTCATGGCATGAGCATTGACTAAAGGAACTTGAACTATGTACTTAGAGAAGGTGCTGAGGAGAAAATGGAAAGGGGGACAAGATGCTTTCTCACTGTCTTCAAGTGAATAGCAGGAATAGAGAGAAGCTGCATGGATATTAATATACTGAACCTTTCAGTAATTGGTCATTGTTTTTGTTGGATTTTTTCTCTTAAGTATTTAATCACTGAGACCTTGAGAAGATCTTGACATATAGAGTGCACTTGTGCAGAAAAGTTGATCTGTATGTAAACGTGTTGATGGTGAAGAGTGTTTTGGAGGACATGCCTTTGCTGTGCCAAGCTAAGCGTTTGATAATTGGTCCCACGCTGCACTTTAGTGTTGGAGAAGAGGAAATTCTTCCTCACAGAGACTTAATTTTCAGCTTTGCTTCTTCCCGTGACTTCTGGTCTTATCCTCCAGTCCGATGCAGAACAAGGCTAGTGCCTCCATAAAACAGCCACACAAATGGGGAGTGGGAGGGAAGGATGAGGAGACAGAGAAGGAGGGAGGGAGAGAAAATCCGTACATGCAGGCATGCACATCCCATTAATTAAGCTCATATTGTGTGTCAGGCACAATGCTAAGTCCTGAGAACACGGAAGGAAGTGTGGTGACAGTTTCTACCCCCAAGGTGCTTGCATTCTAATTGAGGAAGAGGTCATCAGAAGGTAACACCACACCTAGAACACCTAGAACACACCACAGCTCTGGACAAGTCACTTTTCTCTGTTTGCCTCTGTTTATTCATCTGTAAAATGGTTTGGAGAAGGAAACGGTAGACCACACTAGTATCTTTGCCAGGAAACACCCGGATGGAGTCAGGGAGAGTGGGGCACAGCTGACTGAACTGGTTGAAAACGAGAGCTGAAAAGGAAGGAGCTGGGCCAGCCGGCCAACTAGGCAGGACAGCTCCTCTGTGGAAGATGGCAGCCTCGGAGCCAGAGGCACCCTCAGCACAGTGAGAGAGCCGTGCACGGGAGCTTTGTGCGGAAGGAGCCTGGCCCCCTGCAGTGCCCCACCCCACCACCTTCCGGGTGCTCTGGACTCTTCAGCCTCATTGCCCACTCCCCATGGTCACACACAACCCCCCTTCATTTCTGTTCTCAGGTCACCCCTTACCACAAATCATGAGTCCTGCTTGGAGACCTGGTCCTTTGCTGCGCTAATAGACAGGAAGGGGCTGCTCACTCAGAGAGCCCGAGTGGCCGATCGGCCACATGGAGAGCCCCGTCAGAACCAAGAACCTGTCTGTCAGCGTCCCCAAAGATGTTCACAGTATTATTGAGGGGATCGTCTCCTCTTTTTCCCCTACTCTGGACTTGAGCAAAAGAGGCCTTGAACATCTAAGTGAAGAAATCTTCAAAATCTCTCATCTGAAAGTAAGTGCCGGCCGTGCAGCGACCTGTGACCTGGGGGGAGCTAGGGGGGCGCCCACGGGGGGGGGCTCCCACTGTCCACAGACGCTCCTTGTCTCAGTAGAACTCTCAGCCCTCCGTGGGAGGGGCCGGTGCCTCGAAGCTTCAAGGCTCAGTCTGCTGGGGGAGGAGTAGAGATTGAGGTCACTTGGAAGAGCCAGTGTGGGTAAAAGGTTTCAGGCACAAAGCCCTAAGCGGTTGCTGCTTTGAACTGTATTTAACTGGTCAGGAGAGACCCTTGGGCTCTGACCTGACGTTGAGTTGTGTGTGTGTGGGGGGGGGTATTCCAGCCCCCACACACATCCCCGGGCCAGGAGGCAGCTTGTGGGAGGCTGGGTCTGAGAGCGCAGGGACAGCCGGAGCCCGGGGGGCCGCCCAGAGCCTGCTCCCTTAAGGAGCCTCTCAAATAGCTGTGCCCCGTATTTAAGGGGACATCCATGGGTCTGTTGAGATGTCGCGAGCCGAGCGAGCCCGCTTTGCTCGCTGGGGGCGCCCCGGCTTGGCCGTGTCCGGGTGTATCTGGGCCAGCACTGGCGGCGGGCTCGGGGAGGGCAGGGGCTGGAGAGGGAGGTTCCACAGGGAGGGCCCTGCCCGAGGAGCCAGCTTCCCGAGAGCTCAGGAAGCCGAGGCTGGGGGGGCAGGGGAGCCTCAGCCGGGAGCGGGGAAGGAGCTGGTCAGCCCAGGGACCCCACTCGGCCTCGCGCCTTGCCGTGGGCTGGCGCCATGGAATCTAATTCTGTTTTTTGTCGTTATTGTTGTTTGTTTGTTTTTTGTTTTCCTGAAAGCAATTGCATCTCCAAAGAAATGAACTCAGCATAATTCCTAAAGATTTCTTTCAGCTCCTGCCAAATCTTGTTTGGCTGGATCTCCGGCATAATAAAATTAAAGCTATTCCTTCTGGAATTGGATCTCACAAGTAAGACTTACGTTTTGTTCCTACAGCGTAAAAAGTAATTTGGTTTGTGGTCTGTTTGAATAGACCGAGGGGCCGGTTCTTACTTTTCTTCAGCAGGCACCTCAGTATTGGGGCTTCCCGCTCAGGGGTCCGACAAATGACCGCATGGCGGGGGCCCCAGGGGCCCCAGGCTGGGAGGGAGTAAGTCCGAGGCCGGCTTCTCTCCTTGGAGAGCCCAGGTGGGAGATGGTGACCCAGGCCCTCCCCACTCAGCCTTCAGAATGAGGAGAAAGCCTCCCGGCCCTTGGGAAGTGTGAACACAGGTGGTGACCTCGGGCCCCGATGGCAGGGCCGAACGGGTGAGGAGGAAGCTCTGGCTCCCCTTCGCCTCTGGGACCCTTGGCCTGGATGCCACGCGAGCTCCTGCTCGGGCCTGGCCAGCCCGGGAAGCGTCTAGCTCTGCTAAACTGAGGTGTGAGAGGGCACAAAGTAGGCCGGTGAAGGTGGGGATGGGACCCTGCTGGACCCTCCATCCAGCCGCTCTGCCCTTCCCGTGTTCCTCCTCTCGATCCCTCCCCCTGCCCATCAGTCCCAGTGTCATGTCACCCGCTCACTCCCAGATCCACAGAGCCAGCCCCCAGCTTGCTCCTGAGCCCCCGGCCAAAAGGGAGCCGTTGTCCTTGTCTCCCCCTCCCCCCGGCCCCAAGCAGAGTGGAAATGGAGAAGCTGCTCTTGGTGTTCCCTGTTGTGCAGGCGGCCCGAGTTCTAACGTCTTTCTCTTCCAGTTTGTTCTTGTGTGTTTTTCCAGACATTCAGAACCTCCTCTCTTGGGGTTCCACGGGATTCCCTGTTTCATTGGGCATAGACGTTTGTAATTGCTTTGATATTTTCGTGCTCATGATTCCAGTTTTAAGTAGCCTTTCTATTGACTTACCTGTTTGTGTTCCAGGTCTTAAATTTTCTTCCTCTTGTAATCTTGAGTGGTTTGGGGCTATTTTCCTTAATATTTTTGAGTCTCTGACTCCCCTCATCCCTTTAATAGCAAATTTACCACAGTTATTGAAGCCACATCTTCCTCCTCTACAGGGGGATTTACTTTGCACTGGACTTCGTCCCCTCCCTAAGAAAGCAAGACTGTCCTGTGGCCCCTGATGCTGTCCCGGCTCCAGGAAGGTGGGGCGAGCCCCCTGCCCTCCGTTCTTGGGTCTGGGCTCAGTTGTGATCTGCTGCTTGTAGAATGGTTTGGGACTCACGGGGGCTGCGGGAAGGCAGTGCCTTCATGGGATTAACATCCTCCATAGGGGGCTTCTTGCTTCCTCATCTCATGAATCTGGCTGATTGCTCTGCCTTTGGAACATGCTTCCTCTTCAGGAAGCTTTTGAGAGCTAATGGGGACTAGAGAATATGGCTAGTGATTTATCTTTTTTAAAAATTTTCAATTGTATTTTATTTTCCGAATACACGTAAATGTAGTTTTTAACATTTGTTTTTGTAAGACTTTGTGCTCCAAATTTTTCTCCCTTCCTTAATGTCCCCCTCCCCAGATAATCTGATGTAGGTTAAATATGTGCAGTTCTTTTAAGCATATTTCTATATTTGTCATGCTGTGCAAGAAAAATCAAATTAAAAGTGAAAAAACCATGAAAAATAAAACAAAAAGTGAAAATACTATATTTCGATCCATATTCAGTTTTCATAGTTATCCCTCTGGATGGGGATGGCTTTTTCCATCCCAAGTCTATTGGAATTGTCTTGAATCACCTCATTGCTGAAAAAAGCCACGTCCATCACAATTGATCATCACATAATCTTATTGTTGCTGTGTACATTGATCTCCTGGTTCTGCTCATTTCAGCATCAGTTCGTGTAAGTCTTTCCAGGCCTTTCTGAAATCCTCCTGCTGCTCATTTCTTACAGAACAATAATAATCCATAACATTCATATACCACAATTTATTCAGCCATTCTCCCATTGATGGGCATCCACTCAGTTTCCAGTTTCTGGCCACTACAAACAGGGCTGCCACAAATATTCTTGCACACATGGGTCCTTTTCCCTCCTTTATGATCTCTTTGGGACACAGGCCCAGTAGTAACACTGCTTGGTCAAAGGGGATGCACAGTGTGATAACTTCTAAATTGCTCTCCAGAATGGCTGGATGTGTTCACAACTCCACCAACAATGCATCAGTGTCCCAGTTTTCCCACATCCCTCCAACATTTACCATCCTTTCTTGTCATTTTAGATAATCTGAGAGGTATGAGGTGGTACCTCAAAGTTATTTTTAATTTGCATTTCTCTAATTGATAGTGATTTAGATTTTTTCAGGTGACTATGGATGGCTTTGATTTTGTCATGTGAAAATTGTCTGTTCATATCTTTTAACCATTTATCAATTGGGGAATGACTTGTATTGTTAGAAATTTGACACAATTCTTTATATATTTTAAAAATGAGATCTTTATCACATATACTGGCTGTAAAGATTTTTTTCCCAACTTTGTATTAACCTTTTAATCTTGTTTCTGTTGGTTTTGTTTCTGCAATGTTGGAATCTTTACAAACTGTTAACTCATTAGAGTTGATAGAGACAAAAATTATATAGTTTAACATGGTTCAGTGTCACTGATCTGATCTTACAAGGAGATGTTTTGGGCCATAACCTGAAACAAGGTGCTAAGTAGAACTAATTGATATAATGCTTGTGTTCACACCTTTACTCATTGGAGTTCACAAGTATGGGAGATTCACAAAGTTAACTGTGTAACTGTGAATTCACACCTCCCCTGAAAGCTCTTAGGCCAGAGAGCACTCTGGGAGAAATCCCACAATCCCTCTCTCTCGAAGGAGCATAAATAGAACTTCAGGGAGTCCAGTCAGCGAATTCAGCTGAAGATTGAGAAGGAAGCATCAGTTCAGTGGAGGAGAAGCCCTCTCTCGGAGGCACAACCAGATTCATCTTCATCTCACACCATTGTGGTGGCTGGGCTTCTGCACCTCCCCCACTGAGACCAAGCTAGTCTGAAAGACTCTCCAGAAAGCTGCTCAGCCTCAGACAAGGAGACAAGAGATCCATTCCATCTTTGTGCTGATTGGAGGCTGAAGAAAGCAGAGGCAAAGGACAAGCTGCAAGAGCTCTTAGAACCAAGGAGAGAGAGAGGCCTCAACTAACCGGGCTATTTTGGAAGGAGAAAATAAACTTTTGCATTTTAACACCTACTTTTGCATTTTAACACCTGGCTGCATTTGGGTGATTATTATTTTCAACTGAAACTAAGGCTGCCTCCAGAAAACCTCCCCAAGAAACCTGCTCCCAGAAAGAACCATTATTATATTTTAAAGAAGGAAAACACCAGAGTGCAAAAACTTTATAACTTAACATAATCCAAGTTGCCCATTTTGCCTTTCGTAATATTCTCTAGTTCTTCCTTGGTCATAAATTCCTCTCTTCTCCAGATCTGAGAGGTAGACTATCCCTTGCTCTCCTAATTTGTTTGTGGTATCATCCTTTACACCCATTTTGACCTTATTCTGGTATGGGATGTGAGGGGTAGATCTATGCTGAATTTCTGACATATTATTTTCCAGTTTTCCCAGAAATTTTTGTCAAAGAGTGAGTTCTTATTTCAGAAGCTCTTGTTTGGGAGTTTATCAAATATCAAATAGATTACTATAGGTCTTAATTATTGTGTCATGTGTATCTAATCTATTTCAATGATCTACCAAGCTATTTCTTAGCCAATACCAAATGATTTTGATGTCTGCTGCTTTATAATATAGTTTTAGGGTTTCTAAGCTACAATCCTTTATATATTTTTTCAATAACTCCCTTGATGTTCTTGACCTTTGTTCTTCCAGATGAGTTTTGTTATTTTTTTCTAGTTCTAGGGAATATTTTTTGGCAGTTTGATTGGTATAGCACTGAACAAAGAGATGAATTAAGGCAGAATTGTCATTTTTATTATATTAGCTTGGCTTACCAATGAGCAATTGATATTTTTTCTAGTTCTTTAGATTCGACTTTATTTGATGAGAAATATTTTGTATATAATTCTTGAGTTTGTCTTGTCAGGTAGACACCCAAATATTTTATTTTGTCCAATTATTTTAAATGGAATTTCTCTTTCTATCTCTTGCTGATGGACTTTGTCAATAATATATAGAAATGCTGATGATTTGTGTGGGTTTATTTTATATCCTGCAACTTTGTAAAGCTGGTAATTGTTTCCAATAGGTTTTTGGATGATTTTCTAAGATCTTCTAAGTATATCATCATATCATCTGCAAAGAGTGATAGTTTTATTTTTTCATTGACTATTCTAATTTATTTTTCTTTTCTTCCTGCTAACGCCAACTTTTCTAGTACAATGTTGAATTTAAAAAATGCTCTCATTGTTAATAGGAATTGGGTGCTATATTTTGTGAAAAGTGGTTTTCTGCTTTATTGAGATTATCAGATGATTTCTGTTGATTTTATTATTGATATGGTCAATTATGGAAGTAGTTTTCCTGATATTGAACTAACCCTGCATTTCCTGGTATAAATCCTACTTGGTCATAGTATATTTTCCTATTGATAAATTACTGTAATGTCTTTGCTAATATTTTATTTAAAAATTTTGCATCAATATTCATTAAGGATATTGGTCTTTAATTTTCTCTGTTTTGGCTCTTCCTGGTTTAGGTATCAGTGCCATATTTGTGTCATAGAAGGAATTTGGCAGGACTTTTTCTTTATTTGTTTTTCCAAATAGCTTACCTAGTATTGGAATTAATTATTCTTTAAATGTTTGATAGACTTCACTTGTGAGCCCATCTGGCCCAGGAGATTTTTTCTTATGGAGTTCAGTAATGGCTTTTTCAATTTCTTTTTCTGAAATGGGACTATTTAAGTAATTTATTTCCTTTTCTGATAATCTGGGCAATGTATATTTTTTGTAAATATTCATCCATTTCGGTTAGAGTGTCGGATTTACCCATTGGACAAAATAGCTCCTAATTATTGCTTTAATTTTTTTGTCATTGGTGGTAAATTCACCTTTTTGATTTTTGATGCTAGTGATTTGGTTTTTTCCCTTCTTTTCTAATCAAATTAACCAAAGGCTTATCTATCTATTTTGTTGTTTTTTTTAAAATAAAATCAACTCTTAGTTTTATCAGTTAGTTCAATAGTTCTTAGTTTCAATTTTCATTACTCTCTCCTTTGAGTTCCAGAATTTCTAATTTGGTATTTAATTGGAGAGTTTTAATTTGTTATTTTTCTAGCTTTTTTCGTTGCATGCCCAATTCATTGACGACCTCTTTCTCTGTTTTTTTTTTTTCTTGTAGCTATTTAGAGATATAAAAATTTTCCTAAGAACTGCTTTGGCTGCATCCCATAGATTTTGGTATGTTTCCTCATTATTGTTATTTTCTTGGATGAAATTATGGACTGATTCAGTGATTTGTTATTTGATCCACTCATTTTTAAGAAATAGATCATTTAATTTCCAATTGTTTTTTAGCCTGTCTTTCCCTGGTCCTTTATTGAATGTTATTTTTATTGCATTGTGGTCAGAAAAGGAAGCATTTACTATTCCTGTATTTGATTGTGAGGTTTTATGCCCTAATACATGGTCAGTTTTTGTGTAGGTACCATGTACTGCCAAAAAAAGGTGTGTTCCTTTCTGTCCCTATTTAATTTTCTCTAGAGGTCTATCATATCTAGATTTTATATGCAAAATTTTCTATTAACCCTTCCTAGTTTCTCGTTTATTTTGTGGTTTGAATTGCCTGATTCTGAGAGCAGAAGGCTGAGGTCCCCCACTAGCATAGCTTTGCTGTCCGTTTCTTCCTGTAACTGGCTTAAAATCTTCTCTAAGAATTTGACTGCTCTACCACTTGGTGCATACACATTTAATGCGTTACTACTACATTGTTTACAGTACTCTTTATCAAGGTGTACTTTCCCTCCTTATCTTTTAATTAGATCTATTTTTACTTTTGCTTTATCTGACATCAGAATTGCCATCCCTGCTTTTTTTTTAATTTCAGCTGAAGCAGAATAAATTTTCCTCCAGCCTTTTACCTTTACTCTGTCGGTGTCTCTCTATGTCAGAGGTGTTTCTTGCAAACAACCTGTTGTAGGATTCTGTTCTTTCATCCACTCTGCTATTTGCCTCCGTTTTATGGTGAAATTCGCCCACTCACATCGTCAGAATAACCAGCTCTGTATTTCCTTCCATCCTGTTTTCTCTCCTGTATATACTTTTGCTCACTCTCTCTACCCTGTCTATAATAGCAGGGTTTTTTTTCTGGTGTTTCTGACCTCGTTTCTATCCTGTCCCTTCCTTTTCTGTCTCTTTTCTCCTCCCACTTCTTTATAAAATTAGATAAATTTCTATACCCAACTGAATGATTAAGTTATTCCCTCTTAGAGCCAGAACTGAGGAGATCAAGCTTTAGACAATGCCCATCCCCCTCCCTTTTTCCTTGATCTTTTGCACCTCTTCATGTAAATTGTCCCTTTATTCCTCACCTTTCCTCTTTTTTCCCACCCCTTCACGTCTTTTTCTTTAATGTCATCACATTGCAGTCCATTCACAACCTTACCCTCAGTCCCTGTAATGTCCTCCTCCTCTGCCCCGGTGACAGTTCTCAAGAGTTACAGATGCCATTTTCCTCTCTAGGGATGTAAACAGTCTAACCTCTAAATAATATATATATATATATTCCCCGTTTGCCTTTCTATGGTTCTCTTGCATCCTGTGTGTGTAGATTAAATTCCCTGTTTACTTCTAGGGTTTTCAATAGAAATGATTGAAAATCTCTTCCTACACTGAAGAGTCCTACATCATGTCCCCTGAAAGAAGATGCTCCATCCTGCTGGTTAGCTAATTGTTGGTTGTAACCCCAGGTCCTTTGCCTTCCAGAATATGGTACTCCAGGCCCTCTGATCCTTTACTGTAGAAGCTGCCAGGTCTGGGTTAATCCTGGCTGTTGCTTCTTGATATTTGAATTGTTTTTGTCTGGCAGCTTTTCCTTGAGATTATCCTTCTGGGTTTTCCTTGTGGCATCTCTTTCTGATGGTAAATCCGTGAATATCTACCCCTCTGTTGGGGTAATCTTCCTTAATGATCTCTTGAAGCATACACTCCAGGCCCTCTTTTTTTGGTCATGACCCTTCAGGTAGATCAGTGATTTTTACATTGTCTCTTCTGGATTTTTTTCTCAGGTTAGCCGTTTTTCCAATGAGATAATTTCATATTTTCTTCCATTTTTTCATTCTTTTTAGTTTATTTGACTGATTCTTCTTGTCTCATAGAGTCATTAGATACTTTTCTTATTTTTAATGTGTGATTTTTCTTCAGTTAGCTTTGGCATCTCTCTTTCTATTTGCTTAATTCTACTTTTGAAGTGTTGTTTTCTTAAGTGGATTTTTAAAAATTTGCGTTTGGCCAATTTTATTTTTTAAGGAATTACTTTCCTTTTCTAAGCCATTGACTCTTGCACACCTCATTTCATTTCTCCTTTTATTTCTACCTCTCTTACTTCCCTTGTGAAGTCTTTTATGAGCATTTCCAGGACACCTATTTGGGAGATAAATTCCAGTTTATCTCATTCTGCATATTCTGTCCTTGTTTGTGTTTGTGTTTTGGTCTGTCCGGTCACCATAGTAGCTTTCTGTGGTCAAGGTGCTTTTCTGTTTCTTTCCTTTTCTTTTGGTAATTCCTTTTTTTTTTACTTTTATGCTTGGGCTCTCCTCCTGGAATAAAGGGGGGCTGTCCCAAGCTTCCTGTGCAGCTTCAAGCTTCAGCTTTGAGCACAGAGGGGCCCCTTGTGTTTGCAGGGAGCAGTTTGCCTTCTCTGTTCAGAAAACAGCCTGGTTTCCCAGAATTTGCCTTCTGAGCTGGGACTGGAGGCTGCCCCATTGATCTGTTTCTCTACTGAGCCAGGACTGAGGAGCTCAGTTGCTGATTTACTGTCGCTGAGACCTTCTCACTGGCTTTCCCAGAGTCAGAGTTGGGCTAAACCCCCTTTTTTCTCCAGTGAGACTGATCTTTTTTGAATTTTTTTGGTCCATCTTGAGCTGGAGAAGGGTTCCATTCCTTCAGACTCGGCCCAGAGGCTTGGTTCTGTATGGTTTTTCAGGGAAACTGGGAGAGCTCGAGCAGCTTACTGGCTTTACTCTGCAGCTCCAGCCCTGGACCCCTGTCTTCTGATGGACATCTTGAAATCTTAGTATTAATGTACTTTATTCCAACTCTAGGAGATCAGTAGTAATGAGGGCTATAGCTCAGCAGTAATAGTTATCTCTTCCATATCGTGACCTTACCCATCATGATTTTGATATATCATAGGTTGACATAAGAAATTAAATGGGAATTTTTTAGGAGCTTTGGAGAAGCCACAGATGACACGAAGGCCAGCAGATGAGCCAAAGGCTATAACCATTTAATCCCAGATTTTGCAAGATTCTGTAAATACCTCATAAAGGAAAAATAAAAAATTCAAGCCCTCCTATAGTCACACAGTCAATAAATGTCTGAAACTGGGTTTTCACTCAGGTCTTCCTGTCTTTGAGGGAGCTAATATCAAAGATGGAAAAATACAGAGAGAAAAGTGCAATTCTAACAAGATGGGGGGGGGGTAGGTGGGTTGTGAAGACCACCTTGTGAGGGGCTATCAAAGCCAAGCAGAAGGGCACAGCCAATATGGCAGAGGAGGAGGGAGCAAAAACCCTCTCCCTCTGCAGCTCCAAGAAGAAGGCTGCATTTAGTTGTAATCCTCAAATCAAACCAGCGGGTTATCTTTATGACCCCGAGATCACCGATCCAGAGGACTGGCAAGGGACCAGGAGAGGAAATGTGGAACAGAAACAGGCCTGGATCATGGACACAGTGTCCAGAGCCCAAACCCTCAAAAGGGAACAATCATCTGCAAGCCAAACCTCCCAGAAAAATATGACTCGCCCACGGATCAGTTAAAATTCTTAGAAGAAATGATGTAAGAAAGTATAAATGAATGAGAGTGATAGAGGAAAGAATTGGAAAAGGAATGAGGACTATGGAATGTAAACTTGGATAAGAGTCTCGCACAAGAGCTTTCAGTCTCGAATAAGTAAAAGACTTCCTCAAAGTAAGAATGGACCAAACAGAGGTGTTTGTGACTCTATGAGTTAGGAAATAGTAAAAGTCAAAAGATGGAAAAAATTAGAGACATGTAAAACATCTCTCTTTTTTAAAGCTGTTTTGGGCAGAGATCATTTAAGCGTCTTTGAAACAGAGATGAGATTGATTCATAAAAGAAAACTGCCTGGATCTTTGAACCAGAGGGCAGACTAGAAATAAAAAGAATCCTCACCAATCACATCTTTAAAGAAAATTCCAAATCAAAACTCTCACGAATGTCAGAGCCAGAGGAGCTGGTCAAAAGAAAAGGAGTCCAGTCCTTGTTCTGTGAGCGGGCAGAAGAATTCAAGTGCCAGAGAGCCCCAGGAGGGATGATGCAAGATTTATCAGCCGCCACCCGTTAGGAGCGGAGAGCATGGAACACGGTATTCTAAAAGGCAAGAGTTGTACTCAGCAAAAATGAGTGTAAGCCAGTGAGGGTTGTGGGGGATGCGGGTAAGAGACAGGTAAGGCCAGGAAAAGAATAGAGGACTTCTACATTCCTGATTAAAAAAAAAAAACCCAAAGCCAGATAGAAACGTGGACATAAAGAGAATCATAAAAAGGTAGCTAGAATGCAAAGTGAAAAGGAAGCATTGTGCACAAACGAGATATTCTAAATTATAACATGAGAACAGTTCTGAAGGCTGCTGAAGGAAAATGTTCTAAACCTCCAGAGAAAGAACTTGTTATGGAAGCGTGTATTATATGCTCCCGCATATATATATAGCAAATGTTGGCCTTCCCTAATGTGTGTTGAGAGGGAGGGAGACAACTCGGAACTTAAAATGTAGCCAAAATATAAATAAAAGAGAGAGGATTTTTTTAAAGTAAATGTAAGCTAGTGATTAGAAAAGACTAAGGATGGCACAAATGATCCAGACATCCCCAGAGACCCAAAATATCAGAAGTCACCCAGGAAATAAGGGAGGAGGGCCAGGAGTGATTTGGGATGATTGAAAGGGGGAAAAAAAAGTTGGAAGCATTAGAGAAGAAAATGGGAGAAGTGGTGTGATATAATCAGGGGACTATATGAACCAGGATGGGGAGGGGCAGGAAGTCCTTAAATGGACCTACCTTTGAGGTACTAGAGTGAACTTGTGCAATCTGAACCATCTCATTAACATTGTGAAAATGAACATTAGAAAAATTTAAGAACTTGCATGAACACAATGATTGATTATGCTTTGAGGACAGATGGTTCAGAATCAAATTCTGAAGAGCTTGGGGAGACATGCACGGTAAGATGTAGTTTCACACGTGGTCAGTAGGGAAATTTGTATTTATTTATTGCAGGGTCTTTTTGGGAGGGGGAGAGGAGTGGGGTTGTGAGTGTTTGGTTCTGATTTTTTCTCTCCAGTTAGAGTGGCAAGGGGGGGGGGTGGAGTGGAAGGGAAAGAAGCTGGGGGAGGGGGTAGAAAGGAAAGAAGCTGGGTGTTTGTCAACTTTTTAAAATACACCCAAAAGCCAACTGGAGTCATTGCCATTGAATTTGAAGGCAGCCTTTGGAACTTAGCAGAGAAGGGACCAACATGATCAGAGTGGGCCGGTTCCGGGACAGACGGACGCGGGGCCGGTTCCGGGACAGATGGACGTGGGGCCGGTTCTGGGATAGACAGATCTGGGGCTGACTGAACCACTTAGTCCAGGTGTAAGGAGGGGATATTCTGAACCAGGGGAGATGGATGTTGGGCACCTGTGCAGCCTCTGAATCTTAAGTCGGGAGCTGAGTGTGGCGCCAAGGGGGCCGGCCTAAGGTGGGGGGGTGGGTTGGCAGGGAAGGTGAGGGTCTGGACAGGATGTGCTGGAGGCGCCGTCTGAACATTTGGTGTGAAATGTAGGCTGAGAAGCGAGAGTCTGAGAGGTCAGCAAATGAGAGGAAGGGGCCCATGGAGCCCTGGGGTTGCCCCCCACTGGGGCGGAGAACCCCCGGAAGGAGAGACTTGCCACCAAGAGAACGGTCAGAGGGAAGAGAGCGGCTGGATGATTCTGGCTGGATCCTGGTCTCTAGAGGGGGTAGAACGACCTGCCAGAGTCACCCAGCCCGGACGGGTCAGCGGCCGCCTCTGCACTCAATGACTCCTGACTCCAGGCTGCACCCTTTGCACCGCGCCAGCTGCTGCCTGGAAGAACGGGGGCTGATGGGAGGCCGTCGACAGAGCCCTTAAAGAAAGCAGTTTGAACAGGGCTGAGGTAACAGTGTAGATGGTGTAGAATGGAATGGCAGAAGACGTTAGGGGCATAGACCTTATAGGGGCCCCACTGTGGGGGAAGGATTGCCCCCGGAGGGCAAGGGCCCGGGAATCTGGCACAGAGAAGGATCGCCCCCGGAGGGCAAGGGCCTGGGAACCTGGCACGGAGAAGGATCGTTCCCGGAGGGCAAGGGCCCGGGAGTCTGGCACAGAGAAGGATCATACTTGGAGGGCAAGGGCCCAGGAGCCCGGCGCAGAGAAGGATCGCCCCCGGAGGGCAAGGGCCCGGGAACCCGGCACGGAGAAAGATCACCCCCAGAGGGCAAGGGCCTGGGAACCTGGCACGGAGAAGGATCGTTCCCGGAGGGCAAGGGCCCGGGAGTCTGGCACAGAGAAGGATCGCCCCTGGAGGGCAAGGGCCCGGGAGCCTGGCACAGAGAAGGATCGCCCCCGGAGGGCAAGGGCCCGGGAGCCTGGCACAGAGAAGGATCGCCCCCAGAGGGCAAGGGCCTGGGAACCTGGCACAGAGAAGGATCGCCCCCAGAGGGCAAGGGCCCGGGAGCCTGGCACAGAGAAGGATCACCCCCGGAGGGCAAGGGCCGGGAGCCTGGCACAGAGAAGGATCGCCCCCAGAGGGCAAGGGCCCGGGAGCCTGGCACAGAGAAGGATTGCCCCCGGAGGGCAAGGGCCTGGGAGCCTGGCACAGAGAAGGATCGTTCCCGGAGGGCAAGGGCCGGGAGCCTGGCACAGAGAAGGATCATACTTGGAGGGCAAGGGCCCAGGAGCCCGGCGCAGAGAAGGATCGCCCCTGGAGGGCAAGGGCCCGGAACCCGGCACGGAGAAGGATCGCCCCTGGAGGGCAAGGGCCCGGGAGCCCGGCGCAGAGAAGGATCGCCCCTGGAGGGCAAGGGCCCGGGAGCCCGGCGCAGAGAAGGATCGCCCCTGGAGGGCAAGGGCCCGGGAGCCCGGCGCAGAGAAGGATCGCCCCCAGAGGGCAAGGGCCTGGGAACCTGGCACGGAGAAGGATCGTTCCCGGAGGGCAAGGGCCCGGGAGTCTGGCACAGAGAAGGATCGCCCCTGGAGGGCAAGGGCCCGGGAGCCCGGCGCAGAGAAGGATCGCCCCCGGAGGGCAAGGGCCCGGGAACCCGGCGCAGAGAAGGATCGCCCCTGGAGGGCAAGGGCCCGGGAGCCCGGCGCAGTGAAGGATCGTTCCCGGAGGGCAAGGGCCCGGGAGCCTGGCACAGAGAAGGATCGTTCCCAGAGGGCAAGGGCCCGGGAGCCTGGCGCAGAGAAGGATTGCCCCCGGAGGGCAAGGGCCTGGGAGCCTGGCATGGAGGAGGATTATTCCCGGAGGGCAAGGGCCGGGAGCCTGGCACAGAGAAGGATCATACTTGGAGGGCAAGGGCCCAGGAGCCCGGCGCAGAGAAGGATCGCCCCTGGAGGGCAAGGGCCCGGGAACCCGGCACGGAGAAGGATCGCCCCTGGAGGGCAAGGGCCCGGGAGCCCGGCGCAGAGAAGGATCGCCCCTGGAGGGCAAGGGCCCGGGAGCCCGGCGCAGAGAAGGATCGCCCCTGGAGGGCAAGGGCCCGGGAGCCTGGCGCAGAGAAGGATCGCCCCCGGAGGGCAAGGGCCTGGGAACCTGGCACGGAGAAGGATCGTTCCCGGAGGGCAAGGGCCCGGGAGTCTGGCACAGAGAAGGATCGCCCCTGGAGGGCAAGGGCCCGGGAGCCTGGCGCAGAGAAGGATCGCCCCTGGAGGGCAAGGGCCCGGGAGCCCGGCGCAGAGAAGGATCGCCCCTGGAGGGCAAGGGCCCGGGAGCCCGGCACAGTGAAGGATCGTTCCCGGAGGGCAAGGGCCTGGGAGCCTGGCACGGAGAAGGATCGTTCCCAGAGGGCAAGGGTCCAGGAGCCTGGCACGGAGAAGGATCACCCCCGGAGGGCAAGGGCCTGGGAGCCCGGCACAGAGAAGGATCATACTCAGAGGGCAAGGGCCCAGGAGCCTGGCGCCGAGGGCAGGGATCACCCAGTGAGGAGCTGAGTCGTAGCAGGTTTGGAAGGAGCTGAGATGAAAGGGAAAAAGGGACAAGGGAGAGGGGGGATGATAGTAGCGCCGGCTGCTGGAGAAGGGGCTGGGCTTGGGTTCGGGGGGGGGGGGCTCACTGCCGCCGAGCGAGCTCTTCCGTGAGCGTGGGGACCCTCCGCAGCCCCAGGAACCGCCAGGATTGAAAGACCAGGGGCCCAAGGGCTGGGGGCGGAGGAAGCTCTCGGCAGGAAGCCGTTGGTTCTGGGGCAGTGAGTTCTCCTTATGCCGCTGAGGACGGCCTGAAGCAGTTGGTCAGCCCGGGGTCAAAGGGCCTGGGAGGGGATGGCCTTTGGGCCCGGAACCCCAGGGTCACGATGGTCAGCGCGGTGGCCAGATCCGAGAAGTTCCTCGCGCCCCCGTTCTCAGCGTCGGCCCTCGGACCCCCCCGCACGCGTGAGGGGCCAGCGCGGGGCAGCGGGTGGAGGCCCCTGGGAGGGGGGGGCACGGGCGGGGGGGCGTCCCCAGCAGCCGGCACAGAGCAGAGGAGCCGGGGGGTCCGGAGCCCAGCAGGGCGGACCCTGGGCCTCCAGGCTCAGTTCCCAGGCCCGTGGGCTTCCGGGCCCAAAGACGGGCGGGGCAGGAGCGTGGCCCGAACTTGTAGCTCCCAGACGCCCTCGCTCCGCTTTCTAATTTTCCTCTTTTGTTTTAAAGGAACCTGAAAACTTTGCTTATGGAAAAGAACCCCATAAAAGCACTGCCGGTGGAGCTGGGTAAGCGCTTTCTCCTTCAGCAGAGCTTCCCGCCAGCCAACTTCCCCTCCTCCGCACAGCCCGGGTCCCTGGGGAAGGAAAGTCCCCCTGATCTCGGCCAGCCCGGGTCCCTGGGGCAGCGGGAGGCCGGGGAGCACCCGTCCAGCCCAGGGCCCGGGGAGGTCGGCAGGAGCCCCCTGAGAACCGCCGAGCCGGTGCCCACCGTGACCGGGGGTCCCTGGCCAGGGGGTGTCTCTGCTTGGGGGCAGGACTGTGGGGGCGTGGGCGGTGGCCCAGGCCCCCTCCTCCCAGGTCAGGGCACGAGCAGGAGCCGGGTGAGGAGGAAGCGGCCCCTCGGTGCCAGCCTGGAAGAGCTGAAGGATCCTGGAGGAGCCCCCAAAAAGGGCCGCACAGACCCCGCAAGCTCAGGCAGGGCCCCCAGAGCCCCGCTTGGGCAGAGAGATCAAAGTCCAGAAATCGGCTGGAAAAGGAGCAAAATGGAGAAAAATCTGGGAAATCAGAACGTGCTCCGGAGAAGCCTCTGGGAAAAATAAAATGGGGCTCCCCATGGAAGAGGGGGAGGGGATTCTGAAAGTCGGGTAAGAGGCGGGAAACGGGAAGAGGAGCGACCAGGGACACAGGAGGGCCGTGACAAGCGAGCCAGCGGCGGAGCAGAAGGGAGCGGAGGCCTCCTGGGGGGCAGTGAGGCTCAGGGGGGCAGGGGAGGGCCAGGGTCCCCTCTGGGGGCTGCCCAGGCCGAGAAAGACCCAGGAAAGTGCTCACCGGCCTGGGGGCCCTCCTGGCACCTGGCACCTAGACCGAGACGCACCCCAGGAAAGTGCTCACCGGCCCCCCTTTTTCTTTTGCAGGAAACTTGATGTCACTGAAAGCCCTGAACCTGAGGAACTGCCCTCTGGAGTTCCCTCCCCCCCAAGTCATCCACAAAGGCCTGCCAGCCATCCTGGCCTTCCTCCGCGCTTGGGCCCTGGAGCACTCTGCCTCCCTGCTACAGCAAGGTGGGCCATGGGCCCGGAGGCCCCCCGAGCACTGACCCGGAGCCTCCGGATATGATGGAGCCGGGCGCCGTGGTCAGGCTCGCTTTATCGCTGTAGGGGCAGTGAGTGAGAGGTGGGGGTCTGTCCCAGAGGGGCAGCGCTGTCAGGGCCGCACTGTCAGGGACGCACTGTCAGGGGCCGCACTGTCAGGGACGCACTGTCAGGGGCCACGCTGTCAGGGCCGCACTGTCAGGGGCCACGCTGTCAGGGCCGCACTGTCAGGGGCCACGCTGTCAGGGGCCACACTGTCAGGGGCCACACTGTCAGGGATGCACTGTCAGGGATGCACTGTCAGGGGCCACGCTGTCAGGGCCGCACTGTCAGGGGCCACACTGTCAGGGACTCACTGTCAGGGGCCGCACTGTCAGGGACTCACTGTCAGGGGCCGCACTGTCAGGGACGCACTGTCAGGGATGCACTGTCAGGGGCCACACTGTCAGGGGCCACACTGTCAGGGACTCACTGTCAGGGGCCACACTGTCAGGGATGCACTGTCAGGGATGCACTGTCAGGGGCCACACTGTCAGGGACGCACTGTCAGGGGCCACACTGTCAGGGATGCACTGTCAGGGACGCACTGTCAGGGATGCACTGTCAGGGGCCACACTGTCAGGGACGCACTGTCAGGGGCCACACTGTCAGGGACGCACTGTCAGGGGCCACACTGTCAGGGATGCACTGTCAGGGACGCACTGTCAGGGATGCACTGTCAGGGGCCACACTGTCAGGGACTCACTGTCAGGGGCCACACTGTCAGGGGCCACACTGTCAGGGACTCACTGTCAGGGGCCGCACTGTCAGGGACTCACTGTCAGGGGCCGCACTGTCAGGGACTCACTGTCAGGGGCCGCACTGTCAGGGACTCACTGTCAGGGGCCGCACTGTCAGGGACTCACTGTCAGGGGCCGCACTGTCAGGGACTCACTGTCAGGGACTCACTGTCAGGGGCCGCACTGTCAGGGACTCACTGTCAGGGGCCGCACTGTCAGGGACTCACTGTCAGGGACTCACTGTCAGGGGCCGCACTGTCAGGGACACACTGTCAGGGCCTCACTGTCAGGGACGCACTGTCAGGGCCGCACTGTCAGGGCCGCACTGTCAGGGACTCACTGTCAGGGACTCACTGTCAGGGACGCACTGTCAGGGCCGCACTGTCAGGGACGCACTGTCAGGGACGCACTGTCAGGGACGCACTGTCAGGGGCCACACTGTCAGGGGCCACACTGTCAGGGACTCACTGTCAGGGGCCACACTGTCAGGGACTCACTGTCAGGGGCCACACTGTCAGGGACTCACTGTCAGGGGCCGCACTGTCAGGGACTCACGGGTCAGGGGCCACACTGTCAGGGACTCACTGTCAGGGGCCGCACTGTCAGGGACTCACTGTCAGGGACTCACTGTCAGGGGCCGCACTGTCAGGGACTCACTGTCAGGGCCTCACTGTCAGGGACGCACTGTCAGGGCCGCACTGTCAGGGCCGCACTGTCAGGGACTCACTGTCAGGGACGCACTGTCAGGGACGCACTGTCAGGGACGCACTGTCAGGGACCACACTGTCAGGGGCTCACGGGTCAGGGGCCACACTGTCAGGGACTCACTGTCAGGGACGCACTGTCAGGGCCGCACTGTCAGGGACGCACTGTCAGGGGCCACACTGTCAGGGACTCACTGTCAGGGGCCACACTGTCAGGGACTCACTGTCAGGGGCCACACTGTCAGGGACTCACTGTCAGGGGCCGCACTGTCAGGGACTCACGGGTCAGGGGCCACACTGTCAGGGACTCACTGTCAGGGGCCGCACTGTCAGGGACTCACTGTCAGGGACTCACTGTCAGGGGCCGCACTGTCAGGGACTCACTGTCAGGGCCTCACTGTCAGGGACGCACTGTCAGGGCCGCACTGTCAGGGCCGCACTGTCAGGGACTCACTGTCAGGGACGCACTGTCAGGGACGCACTGTCAGGGCCGCACTGTCAGGGCCGCACTGTCAGGGACTCACTGTCAGGGACGCACTGTCAGGGACGCACTGTCAGGGACGCACTGTCAGGGACCACACTGTCAGGGGCCGCACTGTCAGGGGCTGCACTGTCAGGGACTCACTGTCAGGGACTCACTGTCAGGGGCCGCACTGTCAGGGACGCACTGTCAGGGGCCTCACTGTCAGGGACGCACTGTCAGGGACGCACTGTCAGGGACGCACTGTCAGGGACCACACTGTCAGGGACGCACTGTCAGGGCCGCACTGTCAGGGACGCACTGTCAGGGGCCGCACTGTCAGGGACTCACGGGTCAGGGGCCACACTGTCAGGGACTCACTGTCAGGGGCCGCACTGTCAGGGGCCGCACTGTCAGGGACTCACTGTCAGGGGCCGCACTGTCAGGGACGCACTGTCAGGGGCCTCACTGTCAGGGACGCACTGTCAGGGACGCACTGTCAGGGACGCACTGTCAGGGACGCACTGTCAGGGACCACACTGTCAGGGGCCGCACTGTCAGGGACTCACGGGTCAGGGGCCACACTGTCAGGGACTCACTGTCAGGGGCCGCACTGTCAGGGACTCACTGTCAGGGACTCACTGTCAGGGACTCACTGTCAGGGGCCGCACTGTCAGGGACGCACTGTCAGGGGCCTCACTGTCAGGGACGCACTGTCAGGGACGCACTGTCAGGGACGCACTGTCAGGGACGCACTGTCAGGGACCACACTGTCAGGGGCCGCACTGTCAGGGACTCACGGGTCAGGGGCCACACTGTCAGGGACTCACTGTCAGGGGCCGCACTGTCAGGGACTCACTGTCAGGGACTCACTGTCAGGGGCCGCACTGTCAGGGACACACTGTCAGGGCCTCACTGTCAGGGACGCACTGTCAGGGCCGCACTGTCAGGGCCGCACTGTCAGGGACTCACTGTCAGGGACGCACTGTCAGGGACGCACTGTCAGGGACGCACTGTCAGGGACCACACTGTCAGGGGCCGCACTGTCAGGGGCCGCACTGTCAGGGACTCACTGTCAGGGACTCACTGTCAGGGGCCGCACTGTCAGGGACGCACTGTCAGGGGCCTCACTGTCAGGGGCCACACTGTCAGGGACGCACTGTCAGGGACGCACTGTCAGGGACCACACTGTCAGGGACGCACTGTCAGGGCCGCACTGTCAGGGACGCACTGTCAGGGGCCGCACTGTCAGGGACTCACTGTCAGGGGCCGCACTGTCAGGGACGCACTGTCAGGGACGCACTGTCAGGGACCACACTGTCAGGGACGCACTGTCAGGGGCCGCACTGTCAGGGACGCACTGTCAGGGGCCGCACTGTCAGGGACTCACGGGTCAGGGGCCACACTGTCAGGGACTCACTGTCAGGGGCCGCACTGTCAGGGGCCGCACTGTCAGGGACTCACTGTCAGGGGCCGCACTGTCAGGGACGCACTGTCAGGGCCTCACTGTCAGGGACGCACTGTCAGGGACGCACTGTCAGGGACCACACTGTCAGGGGCCGCACTGTCAGGGGCCGCACTGTCAGGTGCACAAATTTCTTTCTCTTCCCCTCCCCTCCCCTCTTTTCCTCCCTCCTCTTCCTTCCCCTCCCCTCCCCCTCCTTTCCTCCCGTCCTCACTAAGTGAAAGGTCCCGGCCCGCAGGCCCCAGGAAGAGCGCGGGGAGGGGGGAGGACACCCACCCCCTAAGCCTTCGCTACGGGCTCTGCCCCCCATGGCTTGTCCCCCCTGGAATTACACAAAGGGAAATGACGGGGCCTTTGCCCCCGTTCCCCCTCCAGGCCTGGGGGCGGCGCAGGGGCCTGAGGATGGAGCTCTCCGTTGGGGAAGGGCTAGTAAGTGGACTCCTGGGGGAGGTGCAGGAGCCCAGAGTAGCCAGAACAGGAGAACGGAGCCGCCAGGGCCAGGCGACCCCCTCCCTCGCCACCCCTTTGTTCTAACCTAAGTGGGGATGGGGGATAGTGAGGGGAGAGGCCACGAAGCAGGGTCACGGGGCAGGGTCACGGAGCAGGGTCATGGAACAGGGTCACAGGGCAGGGTCATGGGGCAGGGTCACAGGGCAGGGTCATGGGGCAAGGTCACGGAGCAGGATCATGGAACAGGGTCACGGGGCAGGGTCATGGGGCAAGGTCACGGGGCAGGGTCATGGAACAGGGTCACAGGGCAGGGTCATGGGGCAAGGTCACAGGGCAGGTCATGGAGCAGGGGCCACGGGGTAGGGTCATGGGGCAGGGTCACGGGGCAGGGTCACGGGGCAGGGTCATGGGGCAAGATCACGGGGCAGGGTCATGGAACAGGGTCACGGGGCAGGGTCATGGGGCAGGGTCACAGGGCAGGGTCACGGGGCAGGGTCATGGGGCAAGATCACGGGGCAGGGTCATGGAACAGGGTCACAGGGCAGGGTCATGGAGCAGGGTCACAGGGCAGGGTCATGGGGCAGGGTCACGGGGCAGGATCACGGGGCAGGGGCCGCAAGCGGCTGCTTTCCCCGCAGAAGCCGTCCCGATGCAAAAGGCGAACTCTGTGAAAGAGCTCTCCGGGGCCAGGTCGGAGGCCGAGCCGCCGGCCTCGGCGGGGGAGGACTCCCGGGGGAAGGACTACCACTTCCCGCTGGTGGAGAGACTGAACCTGGCCGGGGTCACGGAGTCCAGTCCCGACCTCTCGGAGGACGTGTCCAGCGACGAGGGGATGAAGCAGTTCTGGCAACTGAGGCAGGAGATCGTGGCCGCCGAGAAGGCCGACATCCTCTCCAACCAGCTGCCCCTCGAGCTGCAGAACCGCGCCAAGGAGCACCTCCACAAACCCAAGTACAGCTTCAGGTAACTTCCCCGGGGCGCCGACCTGTGTGCCCCGGAACCTGTGCCCCCCCTCCCCCCGGCCAGCAGCAGAGGGATCTGTTTCTTGGGGGAAGCGTTTCCGAGGGGAGACGTCAGGGCTCTCCCCTGCCGTGCCTGTAAAGCCCGGAGCCGTCAGCCCCTTCCTGCCCCCCCCCCCCCCCCCGTGCTCAGACCCAGGCGGGCCCAAAGCCGCCCCCACTGACACCTGGGAGCCCCTGCTGGGGAGCCCAGCAGCCCCTGCCCCGGGTGGGAGAACCCGGCCCAGGGGGTCCCAAGAACCTGGCGTTCTGGGGTTGATCAGGGCGGGGCTCGCTCCCTCCCCTCCACGGAGACCCCCTCCTGAGCGCTCGGGCCCTGGGGCTGGGCCCTCTCCCTGTCACCTCCCTCCCTGCCAGGAGAGACGCGGGCGCCCGCCATCCCCGAATCCCACGGCAGCATCTCCTTCCGGGCTTCCTCAGAGCCCTCCGGGGGCGGGGCCGGGCACAGGTCCGAGTGGGGGAGGGTTAACGGCGGCCGGTCTCTGACTGGGTCCCTCCCTGAGAGGGCACAGGAAGCGGGAGTGGGGCGGGGCCCCCAGAGCGTGAGTGACGGGCCTCGGGCGCCCGAGGGAGGACTGAGAGGGCACAGGAAGCGGGAGGGGGCGGGGCCGGGGCCACAGACGTGAGAGAGGAGACTCCCCGACACCCAGGCCTGGGGCTGTGATGGGGGAGGGGGTGCACGGAGCCGTCCGAGGTGATGGTTGGACTGCAGGGGGCGCAGCAAGGCGGGGTGTGAGTGTGACGGCGCCCGGGGCTCCCCAGGGGGAGTGACGGGGCCAGGGACCCCCTGAGTGTGGGAGAAGCTCCCTCCGGGCCGGGTTCTCGCTGCCTTCACCTGCGCCTGCCCGAGGGTCCCGCGGCCTTGTCCTTTTCCTTCCGGTTTTCAGCCTGCCGGGGAGGCCGCGGGGAGGCTGCCTCGGGGCGCAGGGAGGCCGGTCCGGGGCCGCAATGTCCTTGTTAGAGGCTTTGGGCGCCTGGGCTTCGGTTCAGCCTTTAAAGGGCCCCGAGTCGCCCTCGCTGTCTCCGGGCTCGCTCGTGTCGGCTGCAGTCGGGGCAGCTTGGGGCGCCCTGTGGGGGCGGCCGGGGCGCGGGTGACCTAGTTCTGCTGGGGCCGCTCCCTGTGAGGGGCCCGGACACGGGTTTTCTGCTGCCCGAGGGCTGGCTCCAGAGGCTCCGGCGCCTTTTCTCGCTGCCCCCCGCGGTGCTGCCCCTGGGCCGGGGGAGTTCCAGAGGCGGGGGCGGCTCACGGCCTGCCCCGGTCACCCCGGACATCGCCCCCGACCACGTCTGTCGCGGCGCGGGGGGCGGGGCAGCTCCCAGAGCGGGGGCCGACACGGAGCCTGGGGGGGGGGGCACGATGCGGAGCGGGGATTAGGGCTGCTTTGTGGGCTCTGCTCCCACGGGTCCCACGGTCAGGGAGAGAGCGAGGGACCACTTTCCTTCTCGGCACAGTGACGCTCCCAGCTGTGCGTCCGTGGCAGACCTTGGGGCGCTGCACTTAGGGGAGCTGGCCGGGGAGGAGGGAGGTTCATGGAGAGACCAGGCCTAGGAAGGTTCCTCAGCAAAATCGGAGACAAGCAGCAGACTGCGAGCGCCCCCCACCGGCTGCGACGAGGAACCGTGATGAGTCACCATGAGATTGGATGAAGGCTGGGAGACCCTCCTCAGCCGCCCTGGAAAGGGGGCAGCTCATTCTGGAGAGCAGATGTGGTGGGGAATCCTTGGGAGGGATGGAGCTGGAAACAGCCTCAGCAGGGGCCCTTCCCACCGGAGACCGTGCTCCCCATGTCCCGGAGACTGTGCTCCCCACGCCCGGAGACTGTGCTCCCCACGCCCGGAGACTGCGCCCCACGGCCCGGACGCTGTGCTCCCCACAGCCCGGAGACTCTGCACCCCACGGCCCAGAGACCCTGCTCCCCACAGCCTAGAGACTGTGCTCCCCACGGCCTAGAGACTGTGCTCCCTACGGCCCAGACACTGTGCTCCCCACAGCCCGGAGACTCTGCGCCCCGCGGCCCAGTGACCCTGCTCCCCACAGCCCAGACACTGTGCTCCCCACGGCCCAGAGACTGCGCGCCCCATGGCCCGGACACTGTGCTCCCCACAGCCCGGAGACCCTGCGCCCCGCGGCCCAGAGACCCTGCTCCCCACAGCCCGGAGACTCTCTCCCCACGGCCCAGAGACCCTGCTCCCCACGGCCTAGAGACTTGCTCCCTACGGCCCAGACACTGTGCTCCCCACGGCCCGGACACTGTGCTCCCCACGGCCCGGACACTGTGCTCCCCACGGCCCGGAGACTGTGCGCCCCACGGCCCGGAGACTGTGCGCCCCGCGGCCCGGAGACTGCGCCCCACGCCCGGAGACCCTGCGCCCCGCGGCCCGGAGACCGTGCGCCCCACGGCCCGGAGACTGCGCCCCACGGCCCGGAGACCGTGCGCCCCACGGCCCGGAGACTGCGCCCCACGGCCCGGAGACCCTGCGCCCCGCGGCCCGGAGACCGTGCGCCCCACGGCCCGGAGACTGCGCCCCGCGGCCCGGAGACCGTGCGCCCCACGGCCCGGAGACTGCGCCCCACGGCCCGGAGACCGTGCGCCCCACGGCCCGGAGACTGCGCCCCACGGCCCGGAGACCGTGCGCCCCACGGCCCGGAGACTGCGCCCCACGGCCCGGAGACCCTGCGCCCCGCGGCCCGGAGACCGTGCGCCCCACGGCCCGGAGACTGCGCCCCACGGCCCGGAGACCGTGCGCCCCACGGCCCGGAGACTGCGCCCCACGGCCCGGAGACCCTGCGCCCCGCGGCCCGGAGACCGTGCGCCCCACGGCCCGGAGACTGCGCCCCACGGCCCGGAGACCGTGCGCCCCACGGCCCGGAGACTGCGCCCCACGGCCCGGAGACCGTGCGCCCCACGGCCCGGAGACTGCGCCCCACGGCCCGGAGACTGTGCGCCCCACGGCCCGGAGACTGCGCCCCACGGCCCGGAGACTGCGCCCCACGGCCCGGAGACCCTGCGCCCCGCGGCCTGGAGACCGTGCGCCCATGGCCCGGCTTCCTAAAGCTCCGTGGATGCTCCAGGCAGCGGACACCAGCACTCATCAGTCTGTGTCACTGCGGGGTGGAGGCCATGGGGGGCCTGGGGCGCTCGCCACCATGTGGATCTCCCAGAGTGGGGGCCGCCCGGCAGGACCCGCCCCAGGGGGCGCAGGGAACGCTGCCCACATGGCTGCCGGTGCCTGCGGAGACTTGGGGCCGGCACTCGCTGACATCGGGACGGTTTGATGGGAATGAGGGGAATCTCTGAAGCTTGAAGGAGAACTCGGTGGCCGACCAGCAGGAAGTCGTCCCTGAGAAGGCAGCTTTTCCTCCCTTAAAAGGACCAAGGGAACCAGGGACACAGGGACTCGTGGCTCCGGAGGGAGGCGCCGAGGTTCCAGTTGGGCCCCGGTGCTTGGGAGGGATGCCCGAGGGCAGGGAGAAGCCGGAGCGCTTGGGGCATCTCGGCCGGTGCTGGCGGCCCCCTCCCCACCCAGGAGAAGGCGGGTCCTGGGGAAAGGGCTGGGCTCTCCCAGGGTTCTTAAAGACGTCAGTCAGCAGCGGTGATGACTTTTACCCCAGCCTGAAATTGGACCTTCTCTGGCAGACTGCCAGCCCAGGAGGGGTCTCTCCGGCGGTGACGGGCTCAGGCCGGTTCTGGCCGGATTTATGAGGTGCAGGGGCTGCTGCCCACAAGAAGCCCACCCAGCTTCTGAGCCGCGGGGGCGGGGGCGGGCCCAAGTCATCCCCAAGGAGGCAGCGCCCCCATCGCCTTCCAGGAGCCGTCACCCTCGCAGGGAGGCTCTCCCGGACGTGCCCCCGATAACGCCTCGCCCGCTCGGCCTTTGGCTCCACAGGAAGGTGGGGGACGGGGCCAGGCCGGGAACAGAAGCTGCTCAGGCTGGCCTGGCAGGTGAGGGGCCCTCCCCCGGAGCAGGCGCTGACCCGGCGGCCCGAGGGGTCCCTGAGCGACGCGGGGCTCGAGACGTGGAGGGGCCGGCGCCGTGGGTCCCTGCCCGGAGGGGCCGCCGAGCTCAGGGTGCGCGTCCTTGGGGCCGTTAGTGGGTCTGTAGCGGGAATCCTCATGGTGAACCGTGTGGGGGCCGCGGATGACGAGCCTGGGGCCCCAGAGGCCCCTGTGGCCCCAGCCCTGAGCCAGCAGTGATACTCGATAAAATGTTACAGGATGAGGGAAAGTCTTAGCAAAAGGGGAATAAATAATAATAAAGATGTTCTTGAACAAGGAAAATAAAACCTTTTCGGAAGGGAGAAGACCCTTTCCTTGCGGCCACGCACTCCCGGACCCCGCCTCCCCCACTGTGTCCTGAGAAGGGCCGGGTGCGCAGTGGGCGGAGCCCCAGCCCTGATGTCGGGAGGACCCGAGTGCAAATCGTGGCTGGGGACCCCGGGCACCGAGCCCGCTGCCCCAGCAAACATACCCAGGGGCACATGTGTTTTTGTTAAGGCCGCCGCTGAAAAAGCCGTATAATTCTCGAAAGAAAACCCCTTCCTCCAAGAGCATATTTCCTGAAATCCCATCCCACGAGACACAGATTCAGATCAAGAAAGACGAAGAGAAACACTTGGCCGCCCTCAAGGAGCTAAAGGAGAAGCAGGCGTTGATAGAGCAACGGAAAAGGTAAGATGGCGGAGGCGCTCACCAACTTTGCGCCGCTCCCGGTCCTGGGGATCGCCGACTGAGGCTGCGCGGGCCCCGGGGTCTCCAGCTCCTCGGGGATGCGCCCCGGCCCCTCCCGCTGTTCCCTAGTGTGCCCGAGGCTCCCTCCCTCGCTGCTGACACCACGGGTCCGGCCCCCTTGGCCCTGGCGGCCTCCCCCATTCCTAGAGGTTCCTCAGGGGCTTCCAGGCAGGGTCCCCCCGCGCAGCAGCTCTGGGGGAGGCGGGGCTCGTGGCACTGGTCTGTGTGTCCAGGAGGGCCTCGGGCCCAGGAAGGAGCTGGACATTTGGGGAGCCGAAGGCCCCTGGGCAGCCCCCGGACATCCTCCGCCCACAGCGCGGGCCGGCCGCTCCTGGCGACAGGTGAGCCCCCATAAAGGTGGTTGTGGACGGGAAAGACCCCCCCTCCGGTGGTGGGTGAAGGTGAGTCGCTGTGACGCGGACGGCGGCACTTGGGGTGGGGGGCCCTGCTCCCAGGCCCATGGGGACGCCGCCGGATCCAGGAAAGGCTCTTCTCCTTCGTCCTCGAGAGCGGTGTCTAAGCTGGGAGGCTCTCCTGCCCCTCCCTGAAGCGCCCGTCCCCTCGAGGCCCCAGTGATGGGAGGTCCCAGGGAGTGTCCCCCAGTGACTCATCCCGGCTCCCCCAACCTGGCAGGTGGTCTCTGACTACATCTCCCCGTGCCCCCAGTGTGAGTGATTGCCCACCCGGAATTAGTCTCCAGCCCTTTCGAGTCCCAGCCCCCCTCCCCATCTCAGTTCCTTCCGCTAGTTCCTTGTCCCGGGCCGGCCCCCATCGCCGAGTTTCAGTGGCTTTGCCGAACTTGTTTCGTTTCTCGGCTGCTCTAGTTTTCGTCACTGTGGAAACTAAACTCTGGTCCAGGTCTCCCAGCCGAGCTGCCCTTTGGGGCCGTGGGTGTCCTCAGGGTCTTCCATAACCCACCATCTCCCCTCCCCCCTCCCCTCTTCCTCTCTCCCTCTGTAAGAAACAAAACGTCCTCCCAAGAACTCCTCACCCATGACTGCAAAGGCTGCCTTTTATTCCTGTCCCGAAGAGCAAGGCCCTCCCCCAGGCTCATCGTGGGTCTCATGGACTTGGTGATTCTCCTCCCCAGACCTGGCCAGGCCCTGCCCCCGGGGGGGCAAAGGGGCCAGCCTAGAACCCATTCTCTGGTGCTCTGGGGGGTTTCATTTTTCCAATTTAATTTTTCTAGCTCTGTGGAAACCAAATGTCCATCCATTTCTCATCCTCCCTCCCTTCCTTCCTCCTTTTCTTCCCTCCTTTCTTCATCCTTTCCTTCCTTCCTTCTTTCCTTCATTCCTTCCCTCCATTCCTTCCCTCCTTTCCTTCCCCCTTCCCTCCTTTCCTTCCTCCCTCCCTCCCTCCCATTTCTTCTCCCTTCCTTCCTTCTTCCTTTCTTTCCTCATCCCCTTTCTCCCTTACCTTCCTCTCTGCCTTCCCTCCCTGCCCTCTTTGCACACAGGGTACCAGACCCTTACCTGCAGGTGCTCTTAAAATGTTTTTTTCCTTCCAATAGCTGAAACCTTCGGAGAATCTTGGGCTTCCTGGCTAGATTTCCTCCTTGCGGACAGGCCTTCAGCCCAAACCGCTCCCACACTTACTGTTGGCTACCAGTCCATCCCGGGCCAAGCCCCACGGGGTCACTGCCTGGGTCCTGAGTGAACATGAATTGCAGCCATCTCTGCTTTGGCCAGAAGCCCTGAGGGCCTCTCCCTCCCAGACTTATTTCTTTAGTTTTTTCCTCTTTTTTGACCTCTCCCTCCCAGACTTATTTCTTTGGGTTTTTCCTCTTTTTTGACCTATCCCTCCCAGACTTATTTCTTTAGTTTTTTCCTCTTTTTTGACCTCTCCCTCCCAGACTTATTTCTTTAGTTTTTTCCCTCTTTTTTGACCTCTTTCTCCCAGACTTATTTCTTTAGTTTTTTCCTCTTTTTTGACCTCTCCCTCCAGACTTATTTCTTTAGTTTTTTCCTCTTTTTTGACCTCTCGCTCCCACACTTATTTCTTTAGTTTTTTTCCTCTTTTTTGACCTCTCGCTCCCACACTTATTTCTTTAGTTTTTTTTCTTTTTTGACCTCTCCTTCCCAGACTGATTTCTTTAGGTTTTTTCTTCTTTTTTGACCTCTCCCTCCCAGACTTATTTCTTTAGTTTTTTTCTTCTTTTTTGACCTCTCCCTCCCAGACTGATTTCTTTAGGTTTTTTCTTCTTTTTTGACCTCTCCCTCCCAGACTTATTTCTTTAGTTTTTTCCTCTTTTTTTGACCTCTCGCTCCCACACTTATTTCTTTAGTTTTTTTTTCTTCTTTTTTGACCTCTCCCTCCCAGACTTATTTCTTTAGTTTTTTCCTCTTTTTTGACCTCTCCCTCCCAGACTTATTTCTTTAGTTTTTTCCTCTTTTTTTGACCTCTCGCTCCCACACTTATTTCTTTAGTTTTTTTCTTCTTTTTTGACCTCTCCCTCCCAGACTTATTTCTTTAGTTTTTTCCTCTTTTTTGACCTCTTTCTCCCAGACTTATTTCTTTAGTTTTTTTCTTCTTTTTTGACCTCTCCCTCCCAGACTGATTTCTTTAGGTTTTTCCTCTTTTTTGACCTCTTTCTCCCAGACTTATTTCTTTAGTTTTTCCCTCTTTTTTTGACCTCTCGCTCCCACACTTATTTCTTTAGTTTTTTTCTTCTTTTTTGACCTCTCCCTCCCAGACTTATTTCTTTAGTTTTTTCCTCTTTTTTGACCTCTTTCTCCCAGACTTATTTCTTTAGTTTTTTTTCTTCTTTTTTGACCTCTCCCTCCCAGACTGATTTCTTTAGGTTTTTCCTCTTTTTTGACCTCTTTCTCCCAGACTTATTTCTTTAGTTTTTCCCTCTTTTTTGACCTCTTTCTCCCAGACTTATTTCTTTAGTTTTTTCCTCTTTTTTGATCTCTCCCTCCCAGACTTATTTCTTTAGTTTTTTTCTTCTTTTTTGACCTCTCGCTCCCACACTTATTTCTTTAGTTTTTTTCCTTCTTTTTTGACCTCTCCCTCCCAGACTGATTTCTTTAGGTTTTTTCTTCTTTTTTGACCTCTTTCTTCCAGACTTATTTCTTTAGTTTTTTTCTCTTTTTTTTTGACCTCTCCTTCCCAGACTGATTTCTTTAGGTTTTTCCTCTTTTTTGACCTCTTTCTCCCAGACTTATTTCTTTAGTTTTTCCCTCTTTTTTGACCTCTTTCTCCCAGACTTATTTCTTTAGTTTTTTCCTCTTTTTTGACCTCTTTCTCCCAGACTTATTTCTTTGGGTTTTTTCTTCTCTTTTGACCTCTTTCTCCCAGACTTATTTCTTTAGATTTTTTCTTCTTTTTTGACCTCTTTCTTCCAGACTTATTTCTTTAATTTTTTTCCTCTTTTTTGACCTCTTTCTCCCAGACTTATTTCTTTGGGTTTTTTCTTCTTTTTTGACCTCTTTCTTTCCCAGACTTATTTCTTTAGTTTTTGCCTCTTTTTTGACCTCTCGCTCCCACACTTATTTCTTTAGTTTTTTTCTTCTTTTTTTGACCTCTCCCTCCCAGACTGATTTCTTTAGGTTTTTTCTTCTTTTTTGACCTCTCCCTCCCAGACTGATTTCTTTAGGTTTTTTCTTCTTTTTTGACCTCTCCCTCCCAGACTTATTTCTTTAGTTTTTTCCTCTTTTTTGACCTCTCGCTCCCACACTTATTTCTTTAGTTTTTTTCCTCTTTTTTGACCTCTCGCTCCCACACTTATTTCTTTAGTTTTTTCCTTCTTTTTTGACCTCTCCCTCCCAGACTGATTTCTTTAGGTTTTTCCTCTTTTTTGACCTCTTTCTTCCAGACTTATTTCTTTAGTTTTTTCCTCTTTTTTGACCTCTCCCTCCCAGACTTATTTCTTTAGTTTTTTCCTTCTTTTTTGACCTCTCCCTCCCAGACTGATTTCTTTAGGTTTTTCCTCTTTTTTGACCTCTTTCTCCCAGACTTATTTCTTTAGTTTTTCCTCTTTTTTGACCTCTTTCTCCCAGACTTATTTCTTTAGTTTTTTCCTCTTTTTTGACCTCTTTCTCCCAGACTTATTTCTTTGGGTTTTTTCTTCTCTTTTGACCTCTTTCTCCCTGACTTATTTCTTTAGATTTTTTCTTCTTTTTTGACCTCTTTCTTCCAGACTTATTTCTTTAGTTTTTTTCCTCTTTTTTGACCTCTTTCTCCCAGACTTATTTCTTTGGGTTTTTTCTTCTTTTTTGACCTCTTTCTCTCCCAGACTTATTTCTTTAGTTTTTTTCCTCTTTTTTTGACCTCTCCCTCCCAGACTTATTTCTTTAGTTTTTCCTCTTTTTTGACCTCTTTCTCCCAGACTTATTTCTTTAGGTTTTTTTCCTCTTTTTTGACTAGGAGAAGGAGGCCATTCTTTGCCTCAGTTGTTTGCTAGCCTTAATCACTGAACGGTTGCGGCCTGGGGCAGAGAGAGCTCTTGAAGACCCGCTGCTTACTAAGGGCCAGGTCTCCGTCTCCAGGGGTCCTGATTGAGGTCTGGCCACTGGACCCAAATGGCTCCGGAGGGGACAGTGAGGCTGGTGACCTTGTCCCCTCACTCCCCTGGCCATTGTAGTATCCCCTCCCAGAGGTCCTGGGCCTCTTTGAGAAGGAAGGACAAACAGCAGTTGAATAGGGGGTAACACCATCAGATATACATAGTAGTATTGAGGTTAGGAAGGGACCCCAAAAGGTTGAGGGTCGCAGACCGGAGTCACAAGGTGTCTCAAAAGAATTTGCAGGCTTTTCCCCATCTCCAAACCAAGGGGTAAAGTTGACTGGGATTGTAAGGCCGGCGGGCTAAGTTCCAAAAGGATTTAGCAAAGCCCCAAGAGCAAGGAGACCTTTGTCCTGTTCCTCTTGTCCTGAAGTGTTCATTTTGTGGCCAGGGCTAGAACCGAGGAGGGGTCTCGGGGTTCTCCCTGCCCAGCAGATCACCTGTCTGGCCATCAGCAGGCTTTGCAGGGCCATCCTGAGGCCAGAAGGCTTTAGAATCATGGACAAATTGTGTGAGCAGGAGCCCTCCGAGGTCAGTTTACCCTAGCAGGAGCCTCGAGGCAAGGAGGTGAGGGCCTGCCCATCTTGGGGGGCCGCTGGGGGGAAGGGGCTGCAGCAGATGGGCAGGCAGAAGGCCCGACCGTGGGCACGGCCCCGGGGGTGGAGGGTGGGGTACCACAGACAGAGAAGGGGGGCAGCTGTCCCTTCACATTGGCTTGTACTCAGCTCAGCCTAAGTCTCCTCTGAGCCCCACCAGCTGGAGGCCCCCGGACAGACCTTGCAGTGACGGCTCCTCCCGTCTTCCCCTCGCCAGCTCCAGGTCATCCGCCATCACCCTGCCCACTCCTCTCCACCGTGTCACGCCCCGTGGCGACGTCCCGGCCAGCTCTCCCCAGGCGCCCCTGCTCTGCCTGTTTGGGGAGCTCCCTGAGACCCTGCCGGCTCCTTGGAATCTCGTTTTCCTTCCCGGAGGGGCCCTCGACCCAGCTTTAATGACTGACCGGAACAGAAGGAGGGAAGCTCCAATGCCGCGCGTTTGCAGATTCCGTCAGCCCCTTTCACCGTCCCAGGCGCGACACACCTCCGCCGGCCCCTCCATCTCCTTGTCCTGGGACCTCGGATTCTAGTCGAGGGCGCCATCTTGCTCCCTCTGCCCTTTCCCACCCAAAGCCGAATTAGAAGCAGAGGGAGCGGCTGAGCCTCGGGCCTGTGGCCCGTTGGTCCTTCGGCCCCTGCGCTGGCTCGCCAGCCGACCCGCCCCAAGCGCTTCTGTTCTGTTCTTTACTGACTTATGATTTATTCTATTTGAGCTTAGGAAATAAAGAAGCGTTTCCATAACAGTAAATAAAAAGGGGGAAAGATGATTGCCCGTGACACTGAAAAGCCGTTCCGTCCCACCGCCTCTTCCTCTTAAATGCATAACAAGTGTCACTTAGCACGCTTCCTTTTTCTTTCTCCCCCCTCCCCAGACCACCCAGAGGTGGCTGCTGTTAGATACAAACGTGGGCGTGTGTAAGAAAGTCATCCGCTGCTACTTCTGCTTTTCCATTTTCCTTCCCAGCTGCTTTGGGGTGAATTTGGCCATTTATACTAGAACGACTCGGTTGCCCAAAGCTGTTCTTAAAACAGTATTGCTGGGGCAGCTGGATGGCTCAGTGGATAGAGCACCAGCTGGAAAGTCAGGAGGACACGAGTTCAGATCCCGCCTTAGACACTTAGCACATCCTGGCTATATGACCCTGGGCAAACACTTAACCCCGATTGCCTCAGCAAAAACAAAGAGCTGCATTGGTGTTACGGTGGACGGCGCCGGCCACTCTTGTTGGCCTCCCGGGCTGACGGCCATCCCCGGCTCTTTGCCACCTCACAGAGGGTGTGCAGCCGGTTCTCCTTTCCATTGGAGAGCAGACCCGGGTGGTCAGGGCCAAGGGCTAGCAGTTTCAGGGCTCTCCAGTTTGCAGTCGCACCAACTACAGTGTTCCCTCCCTTCCTCCTTCCCCCTTTCTTCCTGCCCCCGGGGCTAGCTTCCAGGTGTTCTCCATCAGTGATAGGTTTAGTGGGTGGGATCTTAGTCACGGGTCCCTGCCCCCAGCGTGGGAGGGGAGATGATGGTGTTCTCCGAAATGACTTGCTTTGGCCTGAGCTTTAACCATGGACCACTATGTCCCAAGGCAGGATGCCGATCTTCAAATCCAGCCACTTGGGAGCTGTGTGAGCACGGGCAAGTCCCTTCACATCGTGTACCTCAGTTTCCTTGTCTATAAAATGAGCTGAAGAATGCCCCGCCAGTATCTCTGCCAAGAGAACCCCCAGTGGGGTCACAGAGACTCGGAGCGAAGGCCATTTAAGCGTCTCCCATGACATTCGGTTAACTTAAGGCGCTGTGACTTGTCTAAAATGCCCTTTGTTTGTTCCAGAGAGAAAACAATGCTCCAGAAATGGCGACAACGAACCAAAGGAACAAAGAAAAAAGAGGTCCTTGGGGACACGCGCCATCTGCCAAAGGACATGGTACGTTCCGGGTCTGAGGAGTTATGGTCACTAGGGGGAGAAGAAAAGACCACGGGGTCCTTGGGAAAGCCGCCGACTGGATCCCTGCTTTCTCCAAGAAGTGGCTCCGGGGGAGCCGACCCGCTCGTCCCCTTAGGGCCCAGTGTTTCTGTCCACGGCAGCCGGGGGGCTGGACCTCGCACAATCGGGAGGAAACTCGGTTCGTCCGGACGCACCACTCGTTGGCGCTCATAAGGACGGCTGCATAGGCCACGGAACTGGGAGCTTGGCTTCTCGTAGCTAACGTAGAGTTTGCAAGGATTAAAAAACAGGATGGAGGGGGGTGAAAGTCCTGGTTTCCGATGGTTGCGAGGAAGCAGGGGCCCTGCAGCGGAAGGGCGGAGGGGCGTTCTTGCGTCAGAGGACAAAGAGATTGGGCCGGCTCCAAAATCGTGGAGCTGGAGACTTCACAAAGTTGGGGGCAAAAAGACAAAGTGGAGTCATTAATGCAGATCCTTAACGGACCTTCCCCCGAGCGCCCATTCAAACACTTGGTCTGTTTAGATTTTGGATGGATCCGTCGTAAGGGATGTGGGGGCGGGGGGAGGAGAGGCCAAAAGTGGAAGCCAAGTCACAGTCGTGATGAGAGAGAGCGCCTTGAACACTCCCCCTCTGCTCTGTCCCTAAGTCGGGTTCCCGAGGGTTCAAGGCCCTATTGGAGAGGGCAGATTTACATATCATCGGGCAGACAAATGACAAAAAGGCAAAGTAACACAGTAACGATCGTCAGTATTAAGTAACACCGTCTCCCTGTAGCCCACTCCTCGTCCGTTTATTGAGCACGCTTCATCCGGGGGCCCAGATGTTCCCGGGACTCAGCAGTCACTGGAAATGCCTTCCCTTGGACTCCGAAGGGGCTCGTAGAAGATTCGCTTCTCTGATCTGGAATCACTCGCACCTGAGATCCCTGGTAGTTCTGCCCAAATCTGCCGGTAAAACTTACTACAGTCTCCTAACCTTGGCCTTTCGGTAACTCACTCAAACCTTACGGTTCTGATTCTGTTAACAGAGCTTTAAGAAGAGCTTTGAATTAAGAATCCGTAATTCACCTGAAACGGCAGAGAATTTCACTTTTTACACACTACTTGCTACTTCCTAAACCCTCACGTGCACAGGCTGAAGGACGGACCTTCAAAAGAAACTGATTTGGCAAATGAGCCTGTGTCTAATATTGCCAGCCAGAAACTTCTAAATAAGGAAATAAGTTTGCTTTCTTTATTATCATCAATGCCATTTAAAATCTGCAATCCTTAATCTGGTTTTGAGAACTCATTACTTCCAATACTCAGGTACAGCAAGGTCAGCCCTTCCAGAAGATCGTTCCAAACTGGAACTTCCATTTCACACGCAAAGTCCTAGGGAGAGAACTCATGGCTAAAAGGTCCCGGGCTCTGAAAGCCTTGTTTTCCCTTTGTGGGATTCTCACGATGTTTGCCTCCGGTGTAGTCCTCACCCAGGAGGGTGTTTTCTTAAGTAAAATAATCTCAGATCATCGGTGAATCAAGGGAAAGGTTGGGGGAGGGGAGAATTACCTGTCATAGCGATGGAGGAAAGTAGATGATGATGACTACACAAGATTAGAGGGGATCCTGGAAAGTGAAATGTGTCATTCTGATTTGATGAAATGTAAAAGATTCAGCACAAACAAAGGCGATGCAGCCAAAATTAGAAGGGAAGCAGTCAGTGGGGTGGGTGGGAGACGAGAGATTTTATTGCAAGGTTTCCTGATAAGGTCTCCTTTGTCAAATACAGAAGAAGTTCAGCCAAATTCATCAAAATGAAATCCATTCCCAGTGATCAAAGGATATAAAGTTTTCAGGAAAAAAACCAAAGCTACCGATTATCACGTGAAAAATTTCTAAATCACTAATAATGAAAGAAATGCCCAAACATCTGTGAGATTTCACCTTACAGCTCTCGGATTGGCTGACATTATCGAGAAGAAAAATGACACATGCTGAAGGGGACATGGGAGAAGAGGGGCACTGAGGCTCTCTTGAAGTGTGAAGTGAGCCAGCCGTTCGTGGAACTACGTCCGAAGGGCTGTCGTATTGTGGATCCCCCTCTGTCCATCAATACCACCATTGGGCCCGTATCCCAAAAGAGGACCGGGAAAGGAAAAAGACTTTGTTTATTCAGAAGCATTTATGACAGCTTCTTGTGGAGGCAAAGAATTGGAACCCAAGGAGATGCCCATCCGTCGGGGAACGGGCTGTGCTATGTGACTGCGATGGAACACACTGTGCTGTAAGGAATGATGGGGATCATTTCAGAAGAAGCTGGGAAGAGTTCCCCGAACTAAATCAAAGTGAAGTGACAGAACCAGAACGTTGTACACAGTAAGAGCAGTTTGGGGAAACAGATTTCAGAGGGTTCAGAGACGGAATAGACAAGGGGCTGCTCCCTATGAATCCACATCAATCTTTTTAGGCAACCCCCCTTTTTCCTCCTCCTCAGCCTTCCTAGAGTTAGACTAACCCTAAATTCCTCTGGAGCTCTGGGTCAGAGTACTCTCCTGTCTAGCCCTTCCCCTTGAGATCTGTTTCCCAAATGAGTGAGTGTGTCCCCCTGTGACCAGCTCTCCTTCCCTCATCCATCACTTGTGACCTGCTTGTGCCCGAACTCTCTGGTCCAAGCCATCTCCCTTTTGGGATCCTAAGAAGGCCACTGAGAGGTCAAGGGTCTTCCTCTTCAGCTCCGATGCCTATTCTAGGTCTGGCCCATCCTGTTTGCCCCAGCACCAAGTGCTTCTAGTTTTGCTTAAACCTTTAACATTGATTTACAAAGGAACATTTACTTCAAAGACGGAAGGAAACGGCAGAATGAACATTCTGCCCCATTTCCCTTTCTCCAGCCCCTCAGAGGCAAACTCTCTCCTGCACCTCCTTCGTTTCTGGGGAGAATAGGCTCAGGCCGGATGCACTTTCTGCCAAAACTGGACAGGGAAGAGTCTGTGGGTCCGTTTTTGGCCTAATGAGTTTGCTATGCCCGTGGGACATCCGGATGGAGAGCTCTAGCCACGGCCACGCTCCTGTTAGAGGCTCCCGCTAGATTTTGGTTATCCGGAAAACAAGCCCAAATAGCAGAGGGCAAGTAAACTCTGCATTAGAAGGGACCGAATACAAATGGCTGACGGACAGTCAGAGAGTCACCTGGCCTGGATGGACCAGCAGACAGGGTCCCTGATACCCCAATACTCAGATGGCAAAGGTGGGAGCGGGAGGGGACCAGGGCCCCATTTCTGGAAGAGGAAGCAATTCTGCAGGCTCCGGGCCACTCTCGATGCTGACTCCCGGGGAAAGCCGAGTCTGGCCTTTAAAAGGAAGGCCCGTGAGTACCTCGGAAGGGAACGCGGGCTTTCGGAAAGCCAGCATGGTGGCTTCGTCCAGAACAAGCCAGGCCGGACGAAGCGCACCTCCTTCTGTGACTGAGCCGGTAGTGTCGGCCGAGCCCACCGGGATGTGTCTCTCTGGTTTATGAAGGAGCGGGGATCAGGCAGTGGTACGGTTGGCGCGGTCAGCCGCAGAGTTAATGGCAGGAGATCTGCGGGGGCCCTCTGCGTGGCCGTGGCTGCCTCCCCCGGAAGGCCGGACCCGGGACAGACGCGGCAGACGGCACCATCGGCGCCAAAGCGGATCTGCCAGGCTGGAGCAGCGGCTGAGCCGGGAAAAAGAAATTTGCCGGGAGCACAGGTAACAGTTTTGAAATAAGGTGGAGGAGGCATGGAGAGCCCTGCACTCAGCGGAACCGGAGGTCCAGGCAGCTCTCTGGAGTGGGGGCAGGGCCAGGTGGTGACCAGGACCCAGAAGCCTCCCGGCCCTGAAATAGGTATGTTCCGAAGAAGAGAGGGTTCTGGCTGTCATCAAGAACTTGAAAGGCTGCCGTGTGGAGGGAGGATGCGAGAGCAGAACCGGAGCCCAAGGCTGGCAGCTGAGAAGAAAATTCCTCTTCACGTTGGGAGAGTCTCCCTCCCAGTGAGAGTTGGGGGGCAGGGGGAGCTGTCCAGCAATGACCACCAAGGTCCCTGGCGCGTCTTCAAGGCAGCAAGACTGAGCGGAAACGGGAAATCGGGAAGGAGTTTTCTGGAGTGAGTCCCAAGGGCAGAGCCCCTGGCGCTGCCCCTCAGGTCCAGCGGGGCGCCCCCCTGCACACGGACCAGAAGAGGGCTCCGGGCCTGCCCTGCAGCCCCTCAGTACGACAGAGGACATTTCTGTGAAATTTAATGACATTTCGGGGCTGTTAGCTCCAGGCCTGGCTGCCAGGGGCAAGAAGGGCACGAGAGGGGCCCAGGGACATCTTGTCTCTGTCCTCGGCCCCAGAAAGATTGGGCCAGACTTGTGGAACACACAGGGGGCCGTCTCGGGCATTAAAGGGATGGACTCGCCCATCTGGGAAGGACAAGGTGGGTGCGAGGGAGGGGCCTGGTGAGCCAGGAGATGAGCTATGGAACTGAACGTGCAGCTGCCGGACCTCGCGTGCTCCCCTTAGGTTTGGGCTCCCCTTCTGCCTCCCTGCCTCCCTTTTCCGTCTCAGTCCATTCTCCACTGCCCAAATGATCCTCCCGATGAGAAGCTTCACATGCCCATTCAGCAAACTCCCACGGCTCCCCATCGCCTCCAGGAACTTGGCCTTCAAAGCCCCTCGTGACCTGGCTCCCTCCTCCCTTTCTAGCTCACCATCCTCCGCTGCTCCATGAGCAAGGCCCTCCATCCCCTGGTCTGGGCATTCCTCCCCCACCTGGGGGCGCCCCCTCCTCCTGCCTTCCCTGACCCTCCTCAGGCCTCAGATCCCCCCTTCTGCAGGGGAACTTTTCCTGGTCACGTCACTCATGTCGCCTTGGAAAGCCAAGGCCGAACTTGCATGGACGTTGGACAGATTGGCCAGAGAAACACGGACGGCTCCGCATTCACTCCCATGGGCTCCGCGTTCACTCCTCGGGGGTTTCCTAGGTTTGTTCAGAGCAGCAAAGAAGTGGGCTCGTCTCAGTCGGGGTGGGGGGAGTTTGGGGGGGTGATTGGTCTCAAACACTGGCCCCACGCCTCCTCTTCTAACTGAAAGCAGTCGCCCGATAGACCTGCCCAGATGCATTTTTCTGGGAACAGGCAAGGACTTTGGTGGGGTCACCCCTGGGCACTTATGTCCGTAGATGTCAAGGGCATGCTTCCAGTCGGGGGGAGTGGGGTGGAGGGGGGCTTCAGGCCAATGCATGAGAACCTGTAGGTCCGACCTGTCATCTCGGTAACCGAGTGGCCATCACTAAAAACTTACCTAGCCCGCTGAGCTTCAGGCTTCGGGTCTCAAAGCTACGCTCCTAACCATGTTTAAAATTGTGTTTAAAACCTTGAATCATTTAAACAATAACAACCACAAAGTTCTACGGGATCCCTCGGGCTCAATTGTTCTTATAGATGTTATTGATGGACTGTCATCGCAAGGAATCTGATGTGTCATTTTGAGCCATTTTCAACAAGGCGGCAAGTATTTAATCGTAAGTGCTCATAAATGTTTAATTTGAAAATTCCTCTTTCTCGCTAACTGTAGCAAAAAGAAGAGAAATAGAAGGAAACAAAACCATCGCTCTGCAAATGAAATGATGGTTTACTTAGAGGATCAACTAAAAATCTAGTTGAAATAACTTCAGCAAAGTCACAGGAGCTAAACTAAATGCATAAACAGTCAGCACTTGTACATATCACCAATAAAATCCAGCAGGAAGAGGCAAAAAGAAATCCCATATAAAATAACTGTAAACAATATAAAATATTGCAGAGTCTACTTGCCGAGACAAACCCAGGAACTATACAGACACGATTACAAAATGCCTTTCACATAAATAAAATCCCATCTAAAGAATTGGAAAAACATTCATTGTTCCCAGGCAGGCCAAACCAATAGAATAAAATGACAATTCTACCTAAAGTAGTCTGATTATTCAGTGCCTTACCAATCAAACTATCTCCCAATTATTTTATAGAGCTAGGAAGAACAAAAGGACATCCATCAGTGAGGAAAAAATATGAAGGAAAGTGGTCTAGCCTTATTACATTAGACTATTGTAAAGCAGCAGTCATCAAAACTATCGAGTACTGGCTAAGAAATTAAGAGTAGATGATCAGTGAATAGGTTAAGTACACAATACATGATAGCAAAGGATCATATTAATTTAATAAACTCAAAGGTCCATGTTTGGACTTTGACCAAAAAAATCTGGGATAAATGGAAAACAGTATGGCAGAAACTGGGCACAGATCGACCATGTGCTAAGATTAAGTCAAAATGGGTACATGGTTTAGACGTGGATGATACCGTAAGCAAATTAGGGGAATGGGGAATGGTTTACTCATCAGATCTATGGAGAAGGAAAGAATTTAGGGCCGAGGACCAACCGAAGAGAACATTATGAATGCAACATGGACAATTTCGGTTATATAACACTTGACGGTTGGGGTACGCTGCTACCAAAATTACAAGGAAAGGAGAGAAGGGGGGGTAAAAAAAGCATCTCTGATAAAGGTCTCATGTCTTAAATATGCAACTGAGTCAATTTTGTAAGAATACCAGTTCCCAGTTGATAAATGGTAAAAGGGATATGAACAGGCAGTTTTTGGACAAAATCTTATAGTTATCTATAGTCAGATTAAAAAATGCTTTGTCACTGAAAAAATCTAAATCGCTCTTTATGACAGAAATGCAAACTGAAACTACCCTGACACACCACTCACACTAAGCACACTGGCCAATATGGCAGAAAAGGAACATGTAAACTGCTGGAGTTGTGAACGGATCCAAATGTTTTGGAAAGCAATTTAGAACTATGCCCAATGGGCACATCGCTCCGACCCAGCAATACCAGTACCAGATCTGCATCCCGAAGGAGAGGGGCGGGGAAGGGGGAGGAGCTATCTGTACGAGGGGATTTGTGCCGCTCTTACTGTGGTGGCAAAGAATCGGAAGTTAAGGGGCTGCCCGTCTGGGGAACGGCCCGACGGGGGCTCCGCGATTGAGAATGTCACCAGGCTGGGAGAAATGGCCAGGAGCCGGTTTCAGCTGAGCTGCAGTTTAGAAACTGAGGCAAAGTGGAGTGAGCAGAACCAGGAGCACATTGTACCCAGTCACAGTCCCGCACGAGGGGCGACTAGGAAAGATGGTCTAGTCTCAGCCACGCAACGATCCAACAAAAGCCCAAGGCCTCGTGATCAGACGGACGTCTCTGTTGAGGAAGAATTGATGGTACTTTACAGACTGAACCATTCTCTGTCTCTGTCTCTGTCCTTTTTAGTTCAAATTGTCTTCCACAAAGTGACTAACATAGAAATGTTTTATAGGATTGCTTATGTTTTACCCATATCCGATTGTTTGCCGTCTCAGGAAGAGGAGAAAGAAGGGGAGGCTGAAATTGGAACTCGGAACACCTGTTTCACAGCCAATTGGGTGGTTTGGATTTTCTTGCTTCTGAATAATTACCCAGACACCTTAGACTTCATAATGTAATAATGGCCACCTTTCATATGGGGCTAAAGTGGTTACCTACATTGCTACCCTGGAAGGAGTTACTTTAAGTTCCTTACAGCCAGGGAAACGGAGGCAAGCAGGCCGAAGATCCTTGCTTAGGATCATACGCCTGGGGTCTGAGGCCACATTTAAGCTCACCCTCCCAGCTGTAGGTGGGGCTCTGCCCACCACCCCATTAGCGGTCCCTCAGACTAAAGATCAGGAGCACCTCAGAGCCCACCCATCAAGCCCTTGTTTTTCAAAGGTCTAGAGAGGTCCCTGCGCCTCCTTTCCCGGCCCAGTGTTACTGCTTGTGAGAACCGGCTTGGTTAAAGCAGAGCCTTGGAAATACCCAAGAATGGACTTGGAATATCCCCTTATAAAACAGCCGCGCGCTCTCGTGGGCCGGCCCTTGTCTCGGGGTCAGCCGCGCTCTCGTGGGCCGGCCCTTGTCTCGGGGTCAGGCGCGCGCTCTCGTGGGCCGGCCCTTGTCTCGGGGGTCTCGTGGGCCGGCCCTTCCCGGCTCACCAGTCGGCCTCGTGGCTCCGGGGCGCTCATCGCGGCCCGGACGCTGATGGTTGAATTTTGCAGGTAGTAGAAAAAGCGCCGTTTGCCACCCAGCCCGAGGAGGAGAAAAAGGAACTTGAAAAAAAGAAAGCGATCCAATTGAAAGTGGCGCCGTACCCGGACGAGCGCAGGTCAGTCGCTGGGCCGGGCTGCTCGGTGCGCCCGCCCAGGGGCCAGTCTGGGTGGTTGGCCAGTGGCTCCGAGCGGAAAAGTAAAAGGAAGTGTCTGGAGACGGGCTTGACAAGTCGCTACTTTTAATTCGATTCAGCACAGAGTAGGCACCTGCTGTGTGCAGAGCCCCGCCCAGCTGGCTTCCGGGCCAATCTGGCGCTTAGCACTGGGCACTCTGCCGGCGCCCTTCCCCCCCCCGGGCGTTCTCTGGGTTCCGGGCTCTCGAGAGGCGGTTCCATGCGGGGGCTCACGTGAGGGGGTCGCCCACAGTGGTGACGGTCACTGACCTCTGGCAGGACGGGGAGGCTTTCCTCCGAGAGAAGCGCAGGGGACGCGGTGTGTGCCCGGCCAAGGACCCAAGGGACTGGGGGGGGGGGGAGGCGTCCTCTGCACCACAGGGGCGCATCGAGCCTCGCCCCATCCTCCTGGGCAGAGCCCCCAGCCGGGAGATCCTGCCGGGCTGCTGCCGCTCCACCTGGGGGCGGCCCCTCAGAAGCCCCCAAGTCCGGCCTAGGGGGGCGTGCCGAGGGCTGCAGGGGCGGGCTAGGCCGGGCCGAGTTCGGACCCAAGGACCCCCGGAAGTCCTGCCAGGGCCAGGCCGCGCCCGGAGCCTCCCCTGCCCGCCCGTCAGGGTCTGTGCCCGGCCCTGGGCCTGTGAGCCCCCCGAGGCAGAGCCCACTTCGTCCAGCGGGGGAAAGGGGCCTGCGATCCCCCTCGGGCCCCGTGCTTGTCGGTCAGGCCCTGGGGCGCTCCCCGAGAACGGGCGCGGCTCAAGGCGGCCCCACCTTGTGTCTTCTCAGAACCTCCAAAGACAGGGAGATCGAAGAGCGCATAAAGCACCACATGGAGGCCCTGCGCCAGAGGAGGAGAAAGGCCAGAGGGGCGCCTCGGGAGGAGACGGTGGGTGCCGCGGGACGGCCGCCCGGCTCCCTCCTCCCGGCTCCTGCCGGACTCCCGAGGCAGTGGGGGCAGGGGCCGGCCGGACGCCAGGGGAAGGGCGAGGGAGGGGAGGGGAGGGAGGCTAGCCAGGTGGGGGAGGGGAAGCCGGCCAGGTGCGGGGGAGGAGGCTGGTCAGGTAGGATTGGGGTGCGTGCAGGGGCCGGCCAGGCGCTAGGATCCGGCAGGGAGCGAGGGGGGGGGGGGCGAGGCAGCCGGCGCGAGATGGGTGCGTGCAGGGGACAGTGCTCACGGTGAACGATACCCACTGATCTACCTGGCAAAGCAGAAATCAGACGGTTTGCACACTTAGGAGAGCGAAGGGAGGGGCCTTCGCTCCGGGAGAGGCCGCTCTGCGAAGCCGCCTGTGAGGGGAGGGACGATGGAGCCCCCCCCACTCCACCCTCACACACACACTAGTACGTCAGCGGCCTCCGAAGGAGGAAAGGGGGAGGCAGCTTGTGGAGGGAGGGGGCCGCCGAAAGTACCGATTTAGGAGCCCGAGGGTCAGGTTGGGCCCATGGCGGAGGGCCCGAGGCCGGTTCTGAGGGGGAGAGGCCCGAGATAGCGCAGTGGCCGAGGACATCTTAGAGGAGGAGGGTCAGCAGCCCCCCCAGCCAGCTCTTGGCCCAGTGGCCGCCCTCCCCCACCCCTCCCCTCTCTTTTCTTCCCCCCTCCCTCCTTTCTTCAGTCCAGTCCCCACTTGGTCCTGGTCCCTCCAGTGACCCGCCTGCTGGGCCTACCTCTCTGGCTGCCCTTCCTCCGCTCCGCCCACTGACCTGCCTGCCCCCGGTAAGGTCCCAGCATTCTCGGAGGCTGCTTCTCCCGGGGAGGCTCTCCAGGGGCTCCTGGCCACACCCCCTCATGCAGAGCTGGCTGCAGGTGGGGCAGAGGCCGGCCTTGGCCCCTTGTTTGTGTCCTGGGCGCTTGGCTGGGGCCCGACGGCTGGCTCTTGGCTCACTGACCCCCGGTTTCCTTCCGTCACGCGCCCACAGGCCAGAAAGCTACATGAGGACGCGCCCCGTCCGGGCCCGAAGAAAGAATATCGCTTCACTGCTTTCACTGGCGAAGTGGCTCTTCAGTCGCCCATGTGCCAGCCCCAAAATATATTTTCTAACATGAAATTTTAGGGTTTTTAGCTCATGCAGTAGCCCCTCCCCCTCCTCCCCCCCCCCCCCCCCCAGCCCTGGAGCAGTTTTGGATGTGAAACTGTTGTGTTCTTTCCCCGGTGAAGAAATATTGGAATAAGTCGTTACCTCAGTCACCCGCGACCTTTTCCAGTGTGTTGCTTTTTCAAAGGATGTAAAGTGTTTTCACGGATTAAAATGAATGAGCCGCTGTCCCAAGCTCTGCGTAGACATTGCCACCTTTGCAGCCACCTGATGGGTCATTTTCAGTATCAATAAACGTGCAAGCCATCGAGAGCCCCCCTCCTTTTGTTCCAGCCCAACGGGCCGGTTCCGGACTCGGCCACGGAACCACCTGCGGCGGGAGGGGACACCCCAGAACCGGGCGCCAGGTCCTCCGCAGGCGGGTCTCTAACTGCAGGCAGGCGCTCTTACACACTTTCCCCGGGGCTCCTTTTGGAGGCAGACCCTGGCGAGCCCCGAAACCAGCCGGGGTCACAGAACCAGAGGCTGGCTCTCCTGATGCCCCCTGGGGAGGGGGTGGCTGTGCTCCCTGGGCAGCGAGATCCTCAGCAGAGTCTGACAAGTGAGCGCCGAGGGCAGTGGGGGGTGGGCGATAATGCCCTGACCCCCGTGGGGGGGGGAGGGTCTTCAGCATCCCGGCTCCCTCCGGGGCCCCTTTCAGGGTCGGCTTTGCCGGGCTCACTGAGGACGCACTGAGGCTGTACTGATAGTCTGAGGGGCTGCCCACGAGGGACTGGCGTCTCAGACTGGGAGGCACCTTGAGTGGTGGTGATGCTTGCAGGGGACCGTCCCTCCCCTCACGCAGATAGCAACCCCAAGTGATTGATGGGGGTGGAAGGTGCTGGAGCTTGGGCGGGCCCAGCTGCCCGCCTTCGAGGACCAGTCTCCTCCTTGCCAAGGTGGCGCCTCGGGTCGGGAGGGAGGAGGAGAGCCCGAATGCTTCCCCCCCACTGTGGCGGGGGTCCGGCCGTGGCTGACCCCGCGCACCCACCGGGTCCTCCTGGCACAGATCCCAGCTCTTTTTACAGATGAGGAAACCGAGGCAAGCAGGATCAGGGACTCGGTCACACATTTGAGCTCCGGCTTCCTGATTCAGGACCCGCCCTCTAGTCTCTGCGTTTCTGCACAGGAACTCCTTACTCAGAAACGGAAGCCATGCTGGGGGCCTGTGCGAAGTGGGGACTGGGGAGCACCCACTTCTGGTCCCCAAATCAGCCGGTGTTTTCTGGCTTTAAGAGGAGACACTGAGTGAGGAGAGGGTCCCTGGGTGCTCCCGCGGCGCCGCCATCCCTCCCACCCCAGTGCCTTGTCGCGCTGCGAGGTGCACGTGGTGCCGAGTTCAAGTCCAGCCGGAGACACTTCATCCCTTAACCAGTCTGACTCAGTTTCCTAATCTGTAAAACGGGAAAATTTTTAAATTACCCCCTTCCCTGAATGGTCCTGAGGATCAGAGGGAAACTTGTAAAGCTCTTAGCACAGTTAAGTGTATACAGTAAGTGCCATATAAAGCTTGGCTCCCATTTCTCCCGTAATGCAGCGTCCCCTGTGATCCTGGTGAGCGTCTGGCTCTCCTGGGCTCGCGACCTCCTTGCCAGGGCCGCGGCCATGGCCCCCCCGGGAATCCAAGGGCGAGGAGGGAGGCTCTGGACGGTGGGGGGAGGGGCGGGGGCGGGCAGCCGCTCCCTCCTCCGCAGCCGGGCCCGGCGGCCCCTCCCCTGGTCTCCGCGAGGCTCTCCTCCCGGCACTCCTCCGGAAGTCTGTTTTGTGGTTGGCCGAGGCCTCCGGCCCAGGGGGGCAGATGAGGAGCCTCCGCCCCTCCGGGAGAGCCTCGCGGAAGCTGGCAGGGTGGGCAGCCGTGGTGGCGGGGCCTGTGCTCCCGGGCGGGGGCCGCTGGGGGCCCAGGACTGCTTCCGAGCGGCTGGGCGGGGTGGGGGCGAGGCTTGGGGGGGGCTTCCCAGGGGGAGGGAATAGAGGGCGGCCCCGGCAGTGAAAAACTGGGCAGGTCTTGGCAGGACGCCAAGGAAGGTGACCGCCCTAAAGTTAGTCCCCCACAACTCCAAGCGGGGGCGCCCCGGGAGCAGAGCGTGGAGCCCCCGGCCCCTCCTCGCCCGGGGGGCGGCCCCCAGGAACGGAGCCCCCGGCCCCTCGTCGCCCGGGGGGCGGCCGTATTTCTCTGGAACCCAGGAGCAGGGAGCCTCCCCCCACTCACCTGGCTCATCCTGTCCAGTGGGTGGGGGGCCCCTTGGGGAACGGCCCCCCAGGGCACTCGGAGCTCTGGGCTCTGCCCTTACAGGATCCGGAGTCATGTCCAAGGACAGGACCAAATGATGGGGACCTCTGACCCCGGGCGCCGAGGGAGAAGAGCCTTAGGCTTTGGGGACTGTCCTGGGTCCTTCCATAGCGCGCTGACCACCAGACCGTCCCCGAGCTGCGTCTGGTATGGTCCCAGCCTCCTGGGCTGGCCGAGAACCCCGGGGCGCTCTTGTGTTTGCTTGGGGCCTCCGGGACCCTTCCCCAGCCCGAGGGACCCTCCTGCTGCCGGCTCTCCGGTAGGGAAGGGGGCTGCTTTGGGCCCCCAGCTCCGCTCCTGAGCTCTCCTGGCCTTCTGTGGTACTAGCTGTGTGGACTCCCCTCCCCCCTGCCCGCCCCAGCCATGAGCCCCCCAGTCATGGCCACACAGTCAGCATAAAGAAGGTTGGGGGGGGGGGCAGCTGGGCGGCACAGCGGGTGGGGCCCCAGCCCTGAAGTCAGGAGGACCTGAGTTCAAATATGGCCTCAGACATTTAGCACTTCCTGGCTGTCACTTAGCCCCCCACTGCCGCAGGGGGAAAAAAGGCAGCTCCCTGGGTCCTGCCGGGGGCCTCGGCTCCCATTCAGGAATCAGAGCCCTAGCTGGTGTGTGGAGAGCACCTACTGTGTGGAGAGCACCTACTGTGCGCAGGCCCAGCGCTGAGCCCTAGGCCTCCGGGGACCCTCCCAGCCGCCCCGCCGCCCCGCCTCCCGCCCAAGGCGTCCTCCCCCAAGTCAGACACACCTCCAGAGCCCCGCCCCTCCAGGATCCCTCAAGGCGTCTCCAGGGCTGTCACTCAGCATCTGATGGGCCTTGGAAGGAGCATCCTGCTCTGCCCCCCCCCTTTCCCCCCCTCCCCCTTTGCCACGGGACCTGGGGCAGCCAAATAAGGGCCATTTCTTGGGAATCCCCCAAATGCAAAGGGGGGGTCGAGAGCGCTGGCCCTGTGAGAGAGCTGGCTGCCTCTGTGGCAGAGGCCCCTCGCTGCCCTTTCAATTGTCTCCCGAAGATTCTGAAGCTTGTCTGGCAGGACCGGATGACAAGTACTTTCTCCAGCTCCACTATCTGCCCTTTGAACTCGAGGTCAGAGAGTGCGGCTCTGCTGGGCAGGCCATGGGGCCGAGAGGGGCCGGAGCCCGGCCGAGGGGCCAAGGGGGGCCGGAGTCTGGCTGAGGGGCCGAGGGGGGCCAGAGCCCGGCCGAGGGGCCGAGGGGGGCCAGAGTATGGCTGAGGGGCCGAGGGGGGCCAGAGGGCCTGGCCGAGGGGCCAAGGGGCTGAGGGGGGCCAAAGACCCCCTGCCACAGGCCAGACACAAATAGTCCAGGGGAACTTCAGGGTGGACCGTCAGGCTTTGTGCATCTCGCATGCCTTCTGAGCTTTGCTCATAGAGCCGTAGCACATGCGCACGTGCCCAAGAGACTGTTATGGGGAAGTCACAGGAGGCGAGCCCTCACTCCGAGTCCGAATCCAAGGACACTAAAGAGCTCTGCAGTCGGTCGGGAGACGGGGCAGGCGCTGGGCCAGGACGCCCAGCTCGGCGTGCCCGCGGGAGGGGCTGTGCCCGAGCTCCCCGTCAGAGCGGGACCTCCCAAAAGGGACCAGAAAACCAGCCAGCAGCATCCCCGCGGTGCTCACACGCCCGGGCCCGGGTCGCCTCAGCCTGGGGTCCTGGAGCCATGATGTCGCCTGAGCCATCCGGACCTCAGTTTCCCTAATGAGCCCAAAGGTCCCTCCCGGTCCCGCCAGTGTGGCTCCCTGCCCCTCAGCCAGTTTGCAGAGCTGAGCCCAGAGCGTGCCTCGGGCACAGCAGGCTTCTCCAGATGCTCCACAGTTTGCAGACAAGGGCACTGAGGTAAAGCAGGTGCCATTTTCACTGAACAGGTTTAGGGAGTCCCGGGTGAGCTCCCTGCCCGTCTCCCCTCAGGGAATGAGAGAGAATCACTGCCCCTCCCCCAGGCCGGATGACATGGATGGAGACCTGAGGTCATTATTTGGTTGTGGTTCCCAGGAAGGGCCAAAGCCTCGGGGCTGGTGCCTCAAAACCTAAAGGGAGCCGGGTTGGGCCCAAAACAAAACACAACAAACTGGATATGGGGAAGAGAAGGAAAGGAAAAAAGGGCCTCTCGAGCCTTTTGTCTGCGCCTCCCACTCTTCCCACCTCCCACAGCAGCCTGGACCCTCCCTCAAAACAAGGAAATACAATCAAGCCGCCTCTTCAGGCCTCTCCTTGCTCATAGGGGTCCCGGCCCCCACTGGAGAGCCATCAGTCACCTCCTACCCCACCATCAGGGCTCTCTGGTCCCGGGCACGTGGGTGAATCGTGGCTTTTCATTGGCTCAGCCCCCATCCCCCGTGTTTTCTCCAGTTGTGGGGCCCTAGCCCCCTGTTCCATTTAGCCACTTAACAGTCAGATTTAGTAAAGGAATCTTTACTCAAAAAGCAGACATATAACCCCCCCAGTACCTCAGGGGCTTAACCCCCACACACACCTCAGTCTCGGGGTGTTAGACCCGCCGAGTCCCAAGTCCCAAGCCCTCCACAGAGTCTGCGGCTTAAACCCCGGCTTCTCCGGCTCACTTGCGTGAATGGTTGCGAGTGGCTGGCGTGGACACCAAAAGTTGGGGCTCGGCCAGGGAAGAGTCCGCCGCGGCCTTCCTCTGGTGAAAGGCGGGGTTATTTGGGGGAGAGGTTACAGACAGATGGAGGGAAACAACAGATACTGGGGAGGGTAAATAGGAAACAGAGTGGGAGGGCAGAGGAAAGCCGGCTTCCTCCGTGGCCCTCACAATTACCCGGTAGAAAGGGAGCCCCCCTGAGGTGGGGAATGCCCTTGGCTGCGGGCTCAGTCCTGAAAGGGACCTAGCACCTGCCAGAGTGGGCTCTAAGGAGGAGCAGTGGGCTGGGGAGCCTGGTGGGGTTAGGGGAGATACCCCGGGGCATGGGAGAGGGGAGATGGACTCCGGGAGGAAGGCCCCTTGGCGGGCCGACCCAGTGAGGGCAGCGGCCGCCACGGCCCCTAAGCAGATATTATGGGGAAAACCTAACCTCAGGCCTGGCGAGGGGAGGCTGCTGGGGGCGGGGGTCTCGGGGACCTGACCCCGCCCAGATTTCTGACTTCCCAGAGGGGGGACCCGGGACTCCATCAGCCCTTGCCCCAGTGAGCAGGTCTTTAGCTTCTGTGTCTGACACAGCATCCAGGAGCTCCTCAGTGGGAACGGATAACCTGGAACCCCAGGGGGGCTCTGCTTCCCACACCCCAGGCTGCCAACGAGCAACAAGAGACCCAAACGCCAGGCCCGTTGCTCCAGCTGGCCGGAGGGGAAGGGAAGGTGGCCCGCGAGCCCTTTTCCTCAGCGGGTACATCAAGTCTTCCTTCGTGGGGGGGTCATCTTACAGATGCCGACCTTTCCCAGCTCCTCCCCACAGGGGCCCAGACTGTCTCACATGGGCGCCCCCGCTGGTGGTTTGGGAACCACAAGGCCCTCGGTCAGTTGGTCACTTCCTACCCAAAAAAGCCTCGCTGACCAAACTCTGCCAGTCATTCCCCCCATTAACGGCCTCATTTGCTTCCAGGCCTTTGCCACTCCCCCTCCATCCCCCCCTCCCTCCACCCCCGTTCCCCCAGGACTGCTCCTCTGAGTATTCTTTTCCTCTGTCTCTGGCTGCCTTCCTCGGGCTTTTTTTCCACTTTTCCTGAATAATCACCCCCCAGAATCGGAAAGGGCTGCACTGACCGGAACTGTACATACAGAGGCTCGGGGGTCTGGCTCCCCCTCCCCCTGCCTCGACCATACAGACGGAGGCCCAGGGGTCTGCCTCCCCGACCACACAGATGGAGGCCCGGGGGTCTGGCTCCCCCCCACCCCCTTCATAGGCCGTGGCTTTTGTCAGCTCTGACAATTTCCATGGTTTGCAGGTTTCTCTCCCTCTGCTCGGCCGTTCTTTCTTTAAAACCTGTTTGCCTCCTTCCAGCCGCTCATTCCTGAGGATCTGCGCATGGGAGAGATCCCGGGGCCTTGGCTCTAGCCTGACCCACTCAGAAGCTCCCCACTCTCCCCCTGGGCTCCGGTTCCTGCCGGATTGGGACCAGCCTGATTGATGGAGAGTTCTTCCTCACATCGAGCGGCAACGTGTGCCCTGGGACTCCCCTGGCAAGCACTGAGTGTAGAAACAAAGAACACTCTTAGGGCCAACGTGAGCAGAAATGCCAGTGAGTGAAGCCTCATCTTCCCCTCCGAGTAGCCTGGGCCTGGGTCTGGGTCTGGGCAGGACTAGGAGGTTGGAAGCTCTGACTTTAGCTGGGGCTGGGCTCAGGCTGCCCCTGTCTGGCTGAAAGCCTCCCTGCTCCCCTGGCCCCAGAATGCCCTGGGGCTGCTGCTGAGCTGTCCCGTGGGGCCCTCCCCCTTCCCTGGTGCAGCCCTGCACGGCTCCAGGATCTGGCGGCTTCCGCCCTTCTCCGCCCGCCTCGGCCGGAGCCCCTTCCCACTGGCCGCCCCTCTGCACTCACGCTTTCCTGGTTCCTTCCTCCTCTCATATGCGAAGGGACAGGGAGGGAACCAGAAGAAAAGTGAGCGTCTGCTGCCCGTTCTACTCTCCTCCCCTGGGCCAGAGAAGAGGGATGATGGGGCAGGACGTCTCCTCCCCGGACTGGGGGACCCCAGCCTCCTCTTCCCCCCGCCCCCACTCTCCAGCCTCCCTGGTGAGTTCCCGTTTGCGCCTGCCTCCCAAGGGCCACAGAAAGCCCAGCCAGACCGCGCAGCCCAAGAGAAGGCAAGTTCAGGACGAGCTGAGCCTGCGGTCAGAGAACGGTGCTCCTGGAGCCCTTCCCCGCTGTGTGGCCCGCAGGGCCCGGGCTCCCCCCTGTAAAAATGTCACGAATGGGTAGTTCATGGCTGCCCCCCTCCCCCCTCCCCCCCAAGGCGGGCCTGTGCTCCTGTTCTCTGGCACTGGGGCTCATGAGCCCCCGCTGGTACGTCCTGAATTCTCATTCAGCCTGTCACCTCTTAGTAAAAACATTTACACAGGTTTGCAAAAGAGAAAGAAAAACCCCAGCCCCGCACTCCGGTCTCCTCCCGCTTTCAGCTTCAAGCCCCCTCTGCCCCAAATGCACGATGCCCGAACTTGGCGACAGTGAGGCGAGCTGCTGCGTGCGGGTTCTGGGCTGCTGCTCCCCGCAGGCCCCCCAGAGTTTCCCTTGTGCCCATTTTAAGGAACGTCAGTTCCCTGAGCTGTTGATGAGAAGGAAGGCCCAGGATGCGGTGGCAGGAGGCCCTTTCCAACTCCCAAGGACTCCCAAGGACTCCCTGCCACGTCTGCTGGCCTGAGCCTGGCATTCACTCCTGGGGGCAGGCCCTGGAGCTTGTTCACTAGGTTAGCTCTGATTGCAAAATCGTGACCTGGAGCCCCGCGCCCAAATCGTGACCCGGGGCCCCGCGCCCTAATCGTGACCCAGGACTCTGCGCTCAAATCGTGACCCAGGACTCTGCGCCCAAATCGTGACCTGGGGCCCCCATGCCTAATTGTGACCCGGGGCCCCGCACCTAATCATGATTCAGGACTTTGCAATAACCAGTTGAGCGGCACAAAAAGCTGCAGGTGTTCCACTGGAGGAGCGTTCCCCTCCTGTTTTCCCCCAACTCTTAATCAGCATCTCAGTGCTTCTTTAAAGGCAATTTATTCTCTCGTTTCTGGGCCAGGTTTCCCTTTAGAACGTGAGCCCGGACTCCCCCAGACAGCGGGAGACAAGGCCGAGGGCCCCTCTGTGCAGTGGAACCTTGTGTTTGCAGCTCGTCCCTGGCCCTCCTTTAGCCGAGCCCTTGTCCGCTAGGAGTTGCCCTGCCTCCCGAGACCGGACAAAGCCCTTTTTGCTTTCCTCACTCTGAAAGTGGTTTCGTGGTCACTATTGGCCCCCTCCCCCCCACATGCACCCTCCCAAACCCAGTAGACCCGAACGATCCCAGCTCTCGATGCCAGAGAACTCACTCGGTCCCACGTCCGAAGAGCGGCCCGTGAAGTGAGGCTGGCAAACGAAGGCCTCGGGGAGACCCAGAGGGACACGCTTTTCCTCCCGAGCTCTGAGCCGGGGGCAGGCGGAAGAGAGCCTGCTCTGCAGGAAGGGAGGAAGAAAAGGAATTCAAAACACCAGAGCTGGCCTTGAGAGAATGCAGTTTAAGTATTGGTCAGGGAGCATTTATTAAGTGCTAACTGTATGCGTGTAGAATGAAGGAAATAAAATCAAGAAGGGGATAATGCAGCTCGATGGTGCAGTGAGTAGAGAACAGGCCTTGGAGTCTGAGGACTTCAAATCCAGCCTCAGACACTCTTCCCAGCTGTGTGACCCTGGATAAGTCATTTAACCCCAATTGCCTAGCCCAGAAAAAAATGTAAAAAAAGAAGAATGTTTTGGCTACTATAAGTGATAGGATCACTAAAACAGAAGCAGGATTTACAGTGGAACGGCCCATGGGAAGGCGCCATCTAGCACGCACTCCTCCTTCCCCAGAGAGGCCGATCGAGGTGGGCTGTCTCATCAGCCATGGCGATCGTGCAGCTTTTTCTTACCTATTTTTCTTTGTTACAAAGAAAGATTGAATGGTGGTAAATGGGCAGGCGGGGTGGGATCCGGCCTAGCTCTCCTGAAATCCTGTTAAGTTTTAAAAAATATTGTTAAAACATTCATTTAAAAAGTAAATAAACTGAGGGCTCCAGAGAGCAGAGCCTGGACTTGGGTCGGGAGTGGAGATCTGTTGGAATCTTTACAAACTGCTAACTCATTAGAGTTGATCTAATCTTACAGGAAGATGTTTTGGGCCAGAACCTGAAGCAAGGTACTAAGTAGAACTGATTAGTACAATGCTTGTGTTTGCACCTTTACTCATTGGAGTTCACAAGTATGCCAGCTTCACAAAGTAAACTTTGTAACTTAGTGATTTCACACCTCCCTTGAAGCTCTTTGGGCCAGAGAGCACTATGGGAGAAAACCCATAATCCCTTTCTCTCAGAAGAGTCAGATATAAGGCCAGTGATGAGAGATCTATTCCAGAATACATTTTCCACTTGGCTGCTGGTGGCAGATGAAGAGTTTTCAGAGGATAAAGCTACGAGTGAGAGTTCAGGGGACAACCAGATTCATCTTCATCTCACACCACTGTGGTAGGTGGCTGGGCTCCTGCACTTCCCCCACTGAGACCAAGCTGGTCTGAAAGACTCACCAGAAAGCTAGCCGAGCCCCAAGTGAAGGAGACAAGAGATTTATTCCATCTTTGTGCCGGCTGGAGGTTGAAGAAAGCAGAGGCAGAGGCTGAAGGACAGAACCTTTGGATTTGGCGACATTCGGAGGGCCCTAAGCTAAACCGGCTGAGTTTTGAGAAGAACAAGAACTCCAACATTTGAACTCATAACAGAGATCTGCTCCCAGACACCTCCTGACAGGGCGACCCTAACCCTGTCTGCTTCAGGGAGACCCGATGTAGCTATAGTGAGCTGTGCAGGAGACTGTGCCGGGAAAACCCAAGGGGGGCAGGGAGAGTGACCGGAGCAGCCCCTGGTGGGGGCCTTCAGGCACAAAGTGGGGGATCCGGTGAGATGGTTCCCTAAAGCACTTTGTCTCTATTTCTTGTGAGCAGAGGAGGCTGGGGGCTGGGGCTTCCGGAGCTCCCCCCGAGCCGCCATGAATGGAGGCCACCAGGAGGCCTCCCGGAAGCTTGACGAGACTTGGAAGTCATTGGATGGGGTGGGGGCGTCAAGGAGAGAGCATCTCCCTCTGTCCCCATCTTGGCCTCCTGGGAGCCAGCAACAGTTGGAACAGAAGCTCCCCTAAGATCGGGAGACCCCGAAATCATTGCTGGAAGACATCGGTCAGGTGGGCTCTAGAAACGAGCGCCTTTTCTCTGGAGTTCTCTGAGCTGGGGCAGGTCAGAGATAGCCCGGCCTCCCCAGATCTGAGAACACACACCACTGTCTCCTCTGCCCCGGCCTCCACCCTGGGCCGGACTCAGCCAGACCGGACAGCAGCACAGCAGGAGGGGGGGAGGGGGCGCTGGGCCTGCCTCAGCTTCTCCCCCCTCGGCCACCCTCCGCTTAGCCCGGGCTGACAGGACCCTCCCCTGGGCTCGGGGGGAGTGCCCCCCCATTAGACTGTAAGCTCTGGGACAGAATGCCTTGGTTCCCTCTTTGCGTCCCCCAGACTTTGTACGTTTGTCCTTCAGTCGTTCCCCACCCTTCGCGACCCATCTGAGGTTTTTGGTAGAGACGCTGCAGGGGCCGGCCATCTCCTTCTCCAGCTGATTTGACAGAGGAAACCGAGATGGACAGGATGAAGTGACCTACTCAAGGTCACGTAGCCAGGAAATACCTAAGACAGGATTTGAACTCAGGACTTACTGCCTCCAGGCCACTGCACCACCTACTTGTGCTTGGGGAGAACACCATGGGTGCTTAATAAATGCTTATCAACTGATAGATATAGCTTTCCATCCAATTGTGTTCCCTTCCAGAAAAGGAACACTAGGCCCCTGGGGCAACTTCCTCCCGCCTCCAACTTTGCCTAGAATATTGTCCTGACGGGACCCTTTCCACCCCCACCCCAGCCCAGCCACTGTGGCAGCCGCCTGGGATCCCTGCCTCCCCCCCACTCCGGCCATGGCTGAGAATCTGCATTCTACAGTGCAGAGCCCCCTCCCCCCCAGACCGCCTGCCCACCTCTCCAGGCCGCGAGGGATGTCGCAAAGTGCAGAGCCCGGGGCTCCCCTGCTGCCCCCTCCAGCCCCCACACTGACACACGCCGCAGACACGCAGTCATACACACGGCCACAGCCCACACACACGTGCTTACGGGCATCCGCACTAACGCACGCGCTCCCACTCCCGCCTCAGTCATATGGATGCTCACACTCACACACACTCATACACATTAATACACAATCACACACGTACTCATGCACATAATCACACACTCACACTCGTCCTCACACGTTCTCACTTATGCACATTAACAGTCACACACACTCATGCACATATCACAGACACACTCACGCTCGTCCTCACACATTCTCACTTATGCACATTAACAGTCACACACACTCATGCACATAATCACAGACACACTCACGCTCGTCCTCACACATTCTCACTTATGCACATTAACAGTCACACACACACTCACGCACATATCACAGACACACTCACACTCGTCCTCACACATTCACACTTATGCACATTAACAGTCACACTCACACACATATCACAGACACACTCACACTCGTCCTCACACATTCACACTTATGCACATTAACAGTCACAGACACTCATGCACATAATCACAGACACACACTCGTCCACACAAATTCACACTTATGCACATTGTCACACACACACACACATACATACATACACACTCATGCACATATCACAGACACAGACTCCCACACTTTTGGCCGTGACTTCGCTCTGAACAAATCTCTCAGGGGCCCGAGGCCTTCGGGGGCCCAGCCCTTGCCCAGACTGATGGCACCCTCAGCCGTCTCTGCCCCGGATCCAAAAACCGATGAATGCTAAGGAAAACAAGCACCAGCTCGGGGCTGGGTGGGCTGGGGAGCAGGGGATTCAAGACCCCTTTTTTTGTCACTGTTACAGTCGCCTTTGAAGCCACAGCGGTGACTGGCCCGAAGCCTCTCAGCCCGTCCGTGCCAGAGCCGGGGCCGAAGCGTTCTTCCCGAGCCCAAGCTGGGCCCCGAGCGGAGCTCCCTTATTAGGACCGGGCGATTCTGGCAGTCTGTGCCCCGTCCCCCTTCTGGCCGCCTTCTCTTCTCAGCACTAACACACTCAGGAAATGCTCCTCGCAGCCACTCTGCTTTTCCTTTTTTGGAGGTGCCCTCTCCCTATCTGGCTTCTCCTTCACAGCTTCTTCTCCCCCAATTAAAAAAAGAAAAACAAAAGCCTTTGGTAAATGGGCAGAGCCGAGCTCGTCGGATTCTCAGACCGTGTCCCCTCTGTCGGGACAGGCAGGACAAAGGCACCGCAGCAAGCTCACTGGGTCTCTTCATATTCTCCCAGGTTGGTCCAAACCTCATCCTGTCCCTGACGCATGGAGGGCTCAACGGGACTTCCTCTCACGTTGCCATGGTAAAATTTCAGAGCCATCTGATGGTTTAAGAGGGTAATCCACTGTGATGTTTGAAATTGGAATTGCCCTGGAAAATCTGAAGATCCCTGGCCAACTCTCTCATCCGGGGATGGGGCCAGGTGAGCTGAGGTCACTTTCTCCTCTGCAGCATCTCTTGCCAATTCCTCAGCATCTCTGATCAATTTCACTTCTACAATGTCTTCTGTCAGTTTCACTTCCCTTGTCAGTTTCACTTCTGCACTAGAACTTGGTGATTTCTCCTCTGCAACATTCTCTTGTCAATTTCACTTCTAGAGCATGCCTTGTGGGTTTCACCTAGCCCCACCCCTCCTCTGACCACTATCACCACAGGCCTCCCCTCCCCCTGAACTATTGCCATAACTGCTTGGGAAGGGGAGGGGGAGGGCCATGGTAGTACACATCTGCCTGCCTCAAGCCTCTGCCCATCACTCCCACACTGCCCTACTCAAGAAACTGCAGTGGCTCCCCATTGCACACAAAACGCTCTCCCGGGCGTCCGAAGCCTCCCAAACTCCTTCCTTTCCTGCCTTCTAACAACTAGTACTCTTCCTCCGATGACACAACCCTCTGGCGGTGTTCCTCGGTTCTGGTCGTTCTGTGGGGCTGCCCCACCGCCACCCCCAAGCCTATAATAATCCTGCTCCTCAGCTGATGGCTCAGCTGCCTTCCAGCCCCTCCTCCTGTCTGTGGTTGCTTTGTGCATATTGGTTTCCATGTCATCTCCTCCTTATTAGATTTTAAGTTTCTCAAAGCCATCTGTTTATACAAACACATCTTTTTGTATTCCCAACCCTTGGCTGTGCTCAACACATAGTAGGAGCTTCCTGAGTGTTTACTGACTGACCGCTGGGAGTCTCAGGAGCAGTTTAGGGTGGGAAAGGAGTTCCGTCCAGGTTCAATTCTCCTGCCCTTTAATAATCTACAGCCTCCTTCCCCAGAGGCGTCCCTTTCAGTGCCACATGTGGATCAGAAAGTTCTTGCATGGAGGATGGGGGACGAACTCGTCAGAAAAGACACCACTAGCTCTGCTGCGGGCATCATGGGTGGCTGCAGGGCAGGGTCCCGGGAGGGAGGGCCCCTGGATTCTCAGAGGCTATTTTGGACACGAGCCTCCCGAGAACTTTGCTCGCGTTAGCTCCCCATCCTTCCCTGAACAGAAGAAGACGGCCTTGTCTTTGTCTCTCTCAAACGTGGAAGCCTGGTGCAAACACAGGCCCGACTGCCGGCGGCCGATCCGGGGCTCTTGCAGGCTGGCACAGGGGCGGCTCACCGCGTCCTTTGGTTCCCAGTTCCGGCCCCAGCTCCCCTCGGCGTCTCTCCATTTTTAGGGCCACGCCTGAGAGCCGGTGGGTTCCAAGCAGGTGCTGGTAACCAGTGTTTCTCTGAGACGGTTCCAAAGTTCCACCACATAAAGAACTATTTAACCTCCTTCTCAGCCAGCAGAAGATAAACAAACCTAAGCTCCTCTCACGTGGGCTTCCTTCCTGTCTTCCCCGAACAGTGACAGCCAGGGGGAAGCCCAGACGGACGGCAGCTTCCCATTTCACCACTTCTCCATGTGAGCACAGAGGGACCGGAGGATCCTGCACCAAAGGACTTTGGGGCTCAGACGGGAACTTCTGGAGGGCGGGGTTTGCCAGCCAGTATATTTTAGGGCCGGGTAGGTGCTTCATTCATGTGCTCCTTGACTTTGTGGTTTAACATCTAACTTCCAGGACCTGGGAGGAGCCTGCAGGCTCACCCCCGAGCATCCCCCAGGATCCCCCTGGAGGCCCCCTGGCTTCCTCGGGGTCACAGACTTCCTTCCCAGGCCCGAGTCTTCCTGCTCAGGCTCTGGGGGGCTCAGGATCCCCCGGCCGATGGCCTCCGAGGGGTTTGTTCCTCTGTCTTCTGTCAAAATATTAGCTGTTGGAGGGCTGGGGGCCTCCGTCCGCTTCATAGCTGTGTCCGTGGCCCTGAGCACAGAGCAGTCAGTCGGTAAACAGCTCCAAGCTGCCCGGCTGTGCTAAGCTGTGGGGGCAGCGGAAGGCGGTCCTTGCCGGCCAGGAGCTCGCTGCTCCCGCAAACACGGGACGGACAGAGCAAGAATATACACAAACAAATGGGTTGTTCCGTCATTTCAGACTTTCTTTTTGGGGGGGGGCGGAGTTCTCAGCAAAGACTTTCCGAGTTCGCCGTTTCCTCCTCCAGCTCATTCGACAGATGAGGAAACTGAGGCAAAAGGAGTGATGCGGTCCAGGCCCTGCGCTCTATGCACTGGGCCTCCCGCCGGTCCCAACAACAGCTTACAATCTACCGGGGAAGACAAATGTATATGAAGCGAACACATGCAGGCTAAATAGGGAGACCTCTAGGGAAGGCTTCCTGTAGGACGTGGGCTTTAGTTAGGATTTATAGGAAGGGGCGGGAGATCAGAGGTCAGAGGGGAGGGGGACTGAGGTGTGAGACACCAAGAAGGGGAGCAGGGCCCTGAATGCCAAAGCCAGGGCTTTCTATTTGCTCTTGGAGGCCAGAGGGGCCAGTGGGGCGCCAGTTCCCCTCCTGCAGAGACTGGACTTTCAGACGATGCTATTTTGCTGGGTTTCCCCTCTGTGGCGCTGCCCCTCCCGGGATAGATCCTCCCTGAGCTCCTCTCTCCTCTCCCACGGCTTCCCTTGGGTGTCCCAGCCCCTCCCCCTGCCCTGGCCAGCTTCCAACTCCAGATTCCACAGCCCCCTCCCCAGGGGGTGCCCGGGGTCCTGCCCGTTTGTGTCCCCTGAGCACAATATTCCAGAGGGAGGGACAGCATTTGCCCTGCCCCCATTGGGATTTCCTGGCAGACACTGGAGTGCTTGCCCATTTCCTTCGCGGCTTATTTTGTAGATGAGGAAACTGAGGCACACAGAGTCCAGGGTCCCCAGCAAGGCTGGATTTGAATCCGGGACCTTCTGCCACTAGCTGCCCACCCAGAGCACGGAGTAAGTGCTCTCCACCCTCGCCTGGAGGCAGCGGGAGGCTGCTGGGGGAGCTTCATGTTCCTGTGGAAGTCCCCGGTTTGAGAGAGGGCAGAAGGCCTCCAGCCAGACACGGGACGCAAGGACAGAAGGGGAGGGCCTCCTGGGGGCGCTAATGCAGACGCTGCCGGGACAGGGAGCCAAGGAGGGAGACCACGGGGTGGCAGGACACTCCCCTCAAACTGTGTTCCCTAAATTCCCGCCTCCGCCGGGAGGAGTCCGAGTGCAGCGGGCGCTGGAGGGAGCTGCCAGGAGGCGCCCGCCTCCCTTTGCAGCCCAGCCCTGCCCTTGGTGCCATCCGGCCCATCTGACAGCTGCCGCCGGTGACCTCCACTCCGAATGGCCTTGGTCCTCGGGTGCTCCCTGACCTTCCCTGCCCCTCGGGTACAGTCCCCGCCAGCGGTTTCTCTCATCCTCTTCTGGGGACTCGATGCCAAGGGCCGGGCCCTCAGAGAGCCATTTTCCCCTCCCTGCTGGCCGTCCTCCCCTCCCTGCTGGCCGTCCCCCCCCCTGCTGGCCATCCTCCCCTCCCTGCTGGCCGTCCTCCCCTCCCTGCTGGCCGTCCTCCCCTCCCTGCTGGCCGTCCTCCCCCCCTGCTGGCCGTCCTCCCCCCCTGCTGGCCATCCTCCCCCCCTGCTGGCCGTCCCCCCTCCCCCTGCTGGCCATCCTCCCCCCCTGCTGGCCGTCCCCCCTCCCTCCTGGCCGTCCTCCCCTCCCTGCTGGCCGTCTTCCCCCCCTGCTGGCCGTCTTCCCCCCCTGCTGGCCATCCTCCCCTCCCTCCTGGCCGTCCTCCCCCCCTGCTGGCCGTCTTCCCCCCCTGCTGGCCATCCTCCCCTCCCTGTTGGCCGTCCTCCCCCCCTGCTGGCCGTCTTCCCCCCCTGCTGGCCATCCTCCCCCCCTGCTGGCCGTCCCCCCTCTCCCTGCTGGCCGTCCTCCCCTCCCTGCTGGCCGTCCCCCCTCCCCCTGCTAGCCAACTCGGGCAGCATCACCCCCCACTCTCTCCCCTGGGGAGCAGCCCTGTCTTCTCCTGTGTCTCCTTGGTGATCGGCCCCCTCAGGGCCGGGCCAGATGCCCTCCATTCTCCCTGACTGCCAGGTCACGTGATCTGTTCTGGATGAAGGCTTCCCGCCAGCTCTGCCGGCCATGCTCTGTCCTCCTCGGGCCGGGCCTCCTTGTCTTCCCACCGGCCTGACCGCTTCTGGGGCCCCACCCTGTCCCAAGCCTTCCTTCCCTGACTCTGGGGGAAGCGCTGCCACGTTGCCAGGCAACTGGTGGGTCCCGGTTGCCCACGGCAGCCTGTGACTCACGCCCTCCTGCCCCTTCCCCCGGAGCCAGCCGGCTGCTTCTTTCCCGACTCCCCCTCACCTCTGCCTCCCACCCCAGCGCCCTCTGCCTGCGCCGTTGGCATCGCGGGCCCTTCCTGCCCAGGGGCCTTCCTGAAGAGCTGACTCAGCACATCACCCTCAAGAAGGGCTGGGGGCTCCCCCTGCCATGGGGCTCCAGGCCTCCTCTGGGCCAGACACGCACCCGGCTCGGCCACTGCCCGGCTTCCCATCCCTCTGCCGCCTGGAGTGCGCTCCGCCAAGGTGGCCAGAGGGGCTCTCGGGCAGCATCCCCTCCTCCCGTGGCTCTCTGCGGGCCCCCAGCCCAGCAGGGGGCGCACGCCTGGAGTGCGCTCCGCCAAGGTGGCCAGAGGGGCTCTCGGGTCCGCATCCCCTCCTCCCGTGGCTCTCTGCGGGCCCCCACCCCTTGCCAGCCCAGCAGGGGGCGCGGGCAGCTGACCGGCTCCGCTTGGCAGGCTGGGGCGAAGCACTCTGGGGTGACAAAAGGCTGCAGAGAAGGTGCCGGGCCCCTTGGGAGAGCCCAGCTTCCCCATCAGTGCTCCCTGGTCCCAAGCCGGTCCCAGTCCGAGGATCCACCTAGCAAAGGCCGGAAAGCACCGGGAGGCTGGTTCCTACCGCCCGGATCCCGCCAGTCCCCAGTGGCATTGGATAAGCCGTGGCCACTTGGGGGGGGGGGGGGCGGGGAGAGAGGAAACCACCCGGCTCCTGCACTGCGAAGGAGCCGGACAAAGGCCCGGGAGCACCACCTAGGGGGTGGGGCTGGGGCTGGCTCCTGCCCGAGCCGGCAGGGGGCGGACGGGGAGGGGGAGGGACGTCCCGGCGGGGCCCTCCTCCCTCCCGGACCTGGGGTTTAAAACCCTAAGGACCCGGATGCGGGTGCTCCCGTTTCTGCAGTGGCTCACAGCCCGGCTCCGGCCCATCCTCGATATACTTCTATTAAGTGCCTACTAAGTGCTTGGCCCGTGCTAACAGCCAGCCTAAAAAAGGAGGGGGTGCGATTTGGAAACGAGGCGTTTCTCGGGTGTCTACGCCACTAGGGGGAGCCCTTGCTCGGCTCAGCCTTCGGTTTCGCTCCTCGAGGGGATGGGGGCCCCGGGGCCTTTCGTTCCCGGAGGGCGGGGCAGCTCTGCTCCTCAGCACGGCGGTCGGCAGGGTGGGAACCACGTTGTCCCTCGGGGGAAGAACCCCGTCCGCGTCGCCGGAAGACTCCCCGCCCCCAGCCCCAACGGACCAGCAGCCCCGTGGTCACGAGTTCTCTTCCTTTCCAGAAGAGGAAACTGAGGCGAGATTACTGAGTGCCTGGTGGGGGCGATCCCTGCTCCAGGTGCTGCAGAGGGAGCTGGGAGGCGGCCAGGGGAGCCGACTATTGGCCCAGGGTCAGCTCAGGCTCCCCAGGAGCTCCTCGCTCAGGCCGGGCTGGGGTCGGGAGCGCCCGGGAGCTGCCGGGAGGCGGGGGCACATCGGTCAGGCCGGCCCCGCGCCAGGCGTGGAGACGCTGCCGGAAGGAGCCAGCCGGGGTGCCACTCTCCCTCGCCCAACCCAGTACCCGCCTCTCCGGGCCCCCGCCCGCGCACCCCCCACCCCCGCGCCTGGGGCTGCAGCCCCTCTCCCGCCACTAGGGGGCGTGCCGACACGAGAGCTTTACAGTGTAACCCTTTCTGCCCCGATACGACGGAAGGCTCCCCCCCACCCGAGCCCTGCCCCCGAGCCCTGGCCCCGGCCGTCGGTCGGCCGTGTGACCCGTGGCGCTCAGGTAACGCAGCCCCGCCCCGCCCCACCCCACCCCGCAGCGCTAGGCGCGGCCTTCAGGGCTTGCCTCCCGGCTGGGACAGGCCGCTCGGCGTTCGGGTGAAACCTCCCCCCTCGCTCCCCTCCCTGGGCTACGGCCGCCCCCCACCCTTGGGCCTGCTGAAAGAAGCTGCGGCAGCCGGCGCCCGGTGAGTCTGACGTCCTAGCCTGGGGGGGAGGGGGGAGACCGACCCCGGCATGGGCGGCCAGAGCGGGCCCGCCTCCGGGCACCGCGTGTAGCCAGTAGCACCTGGACCCCGTCGCCCGGGAGCTCGGAGGCTGCCCCCTCCCCGATTTGGATCGAAGGCCATCTGGGAAGCGGGGCCCCGGCCAGGCGGGGGAGTGGGGCTGCGACTCCATTTCCAGACCCCTAGTCCCGCGGCCGGGAACGGATCGGGGGGAGGGGGAGGAAGGAAAGGTGGTAGGCAGCTTCCCCCCCCCCCTCCCCTATCCCTCCTGTGTGCCCCAGCAGCCCCGGCCGACCCAGGAAGGGCCCCTGGCCCCGATGACCGAGCTTCAGGTAACCTGAATCCCGGGAAGGGCGAGGCGGGCCGGGCCGGGCCCAGCGCCAGGGCGGGGATGTTTGCCCCGAGAAGAGCGGCGGCCGCTGCCCTGACCTTAGCCCCCGAAAGTTGGGGGTAGGGTAGGGTGGGGTGCTGGGACCTCGGGCCTGGGGCTCCTCGCCGGCTGCCCCCAGCTCGCGCCTCCCCCTGGCTCTGGACGGCTGGCCCCCCTCTGGCTCCACCTGGGTCCATACGTTGGACCCGGAGCCGGCGGCCTCCCGAATGCCCCCAGTCTGTGCTCTGGGTCCAGGGTCCCGACCCACTGGCGGGGGAGGCTGGTGGGCTCTGGCCCCGAGGCTTCGGGACCTCAGCTAAGAAGGGCGGGGTGGGGCAGACTTCGGGGGTCGCCCCGGGCTCGGCCTCAGAGAGCGTTCTCGGGCCCTCGCTGGTGCGAGGTGCCGGCCGAGACGCGCCCCCTCATCATTCCCATCCCCCAATCCCGGTGCTGCTGGGGGAGGGGCCTGGCGGGAGGAGGGGCCGAAGAGCTGCGGCTGCTGCGTGCTGGGGGCGGAGAGGCTCGGGGCGCCGCGCTACGGCCCCGCCCCCTCCAGGTCGCCGGCCCGCACCCACCGACCCACCCTCCGGGGGCTGCTACCCCTTTAGAGTCGAGCCATCTACCCCCGTCGCGTCCTCCCTCCCCCAAGCAACCTAACTGAGCCCGGGTGGCGCCGGTGTCCCTGCGAGACTTGCAGGTGGCCCTCCTCCGTCCTTTCTTCCCGATTAAGCTGAAGGGTCCCCGCCCCCAGCAGCGGAGCCCCCGCCCCGTGCAGCCTCCCCCTCCCTCTCCTTTCTGTCCTCCCCTCTCCTTAGTCCTGGGGCGCCCGGTTGGCCCGGCTGGGTCGCTCCCCCGCCCCCGGGGGTGGCTGCCCCCTTCCCATCCTCCCCGGCCCGGGCGGGGGGCGGGAGGGGGGGGATGGCGCGGCTCGGGCGCCTCCCCCCTTCCCGGGCCTGACCCGGGGCCAATTGTTGCAGAATTCGATCGCGGAACGTTCCCGGGAGCGGAGCATTGTGACGTCAGCGCCCCCAGCCCTCGCCGGGTCCGGCCGGCCGACGGGGAGCCATGGCGTCAGCGCGCCGGCCCCCGCTCTAGTTGGGCCCGGAGTCGGCGGCGGCGGCGGCGGAGGCCGAGCAGGAGGCGGCTCCGGGGCCGGCCCGAGAGACCCCAGGCGCCAGGGCAGCCCGGCCGGCCGGCATGGAGCCGGGCGCCCCGGAGCTGCGGGTCGGCTGCCGGCTGCCGGTGCGGGTGGAGCAGATCGTGAACGTGGACACGCTCGTGGTCACCCTGAGCTGCGGCGAGCGGAGCTTCACGGGCATCCTGCTGGACTGCACCAAAAAGTAAGGAGGGGGCTCCCCGCTCGGCGCCCGCCGCCCCCGGGCCAGCTGGGCAGGGAGAGGGCGCCGGTCCGCGGCTGGGCGGGGAGGGGGCGCAGCGCCCGCGGAGGGGGAGGGGCAGGGCCGGGGCAGCAGCTGGGCCGGCGGTCAGGTGAAGGAGGAGGCTTTCTGGGCAGCTGGGGGTGGGGAGGTGTGAGGACCTCCCCCTCCGGCTCCTGCCGCTTTCGTTTTCTCTTTAAGAGCCGCTTTAAAGGGAAGCTGGGCCAGGCCGGTCCGGCCGGGACCTCCCCTCCGCCTGGCAGCCGGGCACTCGCTGCCTGGGGATCCACGGGGGCCTGTGCGGAGCGCTCGGGGGCAGGGGCCCGGTGGCTGGGGGAGGGGCGGCCCGGGCCGCCTGCAGGAGCCTGGGGGCCTGCGGCGGGGAGAACACCGGCCCGAGACCTGCCCGGGCCTTCCCGGGTCACTGGGGTTCCCACGGTCCGGGCCTGGGGACTCGCTCCGGCAGCTCCCTTTGTTCCCAAAGCCTCCCTGGGAGAAGGCTTGGAGGAGGCCGGGATGTGTCTGCTGCCGGAGGAGGCCGGGCCCCGAGAGGGCCCAGGGGCCCGGGGAGCAGCCCAGGCCGCCCTCCACCCCTGGCCCCGGGCTCCCCGCGAGGCTTCCCTGCCTGGGCCCTGGCGGCCGCGGGCACAAGTCCCACTTTCCGGGGGTCACCTGCCTCCTTGTGGAAGGGGCGCCCTCAGCTTTAATCTCCTTCCTCAAATGCTGGGGCCCGGCTGCTGGGAAGCCATGAGCTGACAGTTCCCTCTGACGTTATCGCTTAATTACCAGCTTCCAAACCAAAGGCCCGGAGCGGGGCCTCCCCCCATGGCAGCTTCTGGGCCTGGGTTCAGGAGATGGGAGGGGCCGAGAACCACAGAAGCTGCCCCTTGTTCCTCCCCCGGGTCGGGGGCCTGGCACCTGAACCCCGGGGGGGGGGTAGCTTTTGCTGGCAGTTGTCAGCGCCCACCCTCACCTCCAGCTCCACCTGCTTCCTTTGGAGGGGTCAGGCTGAGGGGGAGGGGCCAGCTCTGCAGTGCCCCCCCTCCCCCGGCCCTCGCCTGCCCCCTCTGCAGGAATGGCTCCCGGGCTGCACGTGGCAGGCCAGCTTCTCCCAGAACTGGCGGGGGCCAAACTGAGGCTGGGGGAGGCCAGGCTGCCACTGCCACAGCCGCCGCGTCTCCAGGGCTCGCATGTGGTCAGGTCGGTGCCCTGGGGGCTCCAGGCCCGGGCTGGGCGGGGGCAGGTTGGCCGCCCTGGGGCCGCCCACGGGGCTGCTGGGACTCTGCTGGGGGAGGGCTCTCGGAGGCCTCCTGGGGCCTCAGGGTCTGGGGGCTGCGTCCGGGGCATTTCTGGTGCTGCCAGGGGAGGGGCAGGAGGGGAGGGCCGAGCCCCTGCTCAGCCGGTCGGGACACCCCCAGGGGCACGGGCACAGAGCCGGGCCAGGTTTGTTCCCAGGGCCAGCGGGCAGCTCCTGCCTTTTGTGCTTCAGTGGGCTCTGCCCCTCTCCGTGGGCAGGCGGCGGGCAGGTTGGCCCCCTAAGCTCTGCCAGCCCGGCCCCTGCCCTCCCGGGGAGAACTCTCTCTCCTGGGGCCACGCCCCTCTCAGACAGCACCTTCCATGTCCGTCGAACCCTCTAGTGGCTGGGCTGCGGGGGCAGCGAGGAGAGCTGGGCTGGCTGGATTTGGCCCCAGAACCGGGGGTCGGTGTCCGTGGGCGCCCGCTGCCAGCCCGACCGGGGCCTTCCTCCCTGGCGAATCGGGCCTGTCAGGGCTGCTGTAGGGTCCGGCAGGGCCGGAAGTGGGCCCCGGGCGCTGGGCCGGCTTCGGCTCGAACCCCCCACGTGTGCGGCTCCATGCGGGGTCTGGGGGCCGTGGGGAGCCCTGGAGGGTTGTGGGGGGAGGGCACGGGGTCACACTTGGGCTTTAGGAAATTTCCTTTTGGGCCCGAGTGGAGGATGCTCCAGGGGCTGCGGGCCTCGGCCTCGGCCCAGCTCTCCGCCCCCCCTCCCCTCGGCCCAGCTCTCTGCCCCCCGGCTCTCTGCCCCCCCTCCCTTTGGCCTCGGCCCGGCTCTCCGCCCCCCACCTGGCCCACGTCCTCGGCCCCTCTCACCTCGCGTCCCTCTCTCTCGGCCCCTGCAGGTCCGGGCTCCTGGGTCTCCCGCTGTCCTTGCCGAAGCGAGATGCGCCCCCGTCGGATAGCTGCTCCCGCCAGGAGCCCCCGGAAGAAAAAGGAGCGGCCCTCCCGCCCCCGCCTCCTCAGGAGAAGCCCCCCGCGGCGGCCGACGGCCCGGAACCCGCCCCGCCCCCGGCGCCCCCCCTGCCCGCCGGCAGTGCCCCGCCCTTCCCCCCCTATTTCGAGGGCGCCCCCTTCCCCCACCCACTGTGGCTCCGGCAGACCTACAGCCAGTGGGTCCCCCAGCCCCCCCCACGGACGATCAAGCGCACCAAGAGGCGGCTGTCCCGCAACCGCGACCCGGGCCGTCTGATCATGAGCACCATCCGGCTGCGCCCGCGGCGCGTGCTCTGCGAGAAGTGCCAGAGCACGCTGAACCCCGAGGAGGGCCCGGCCGGCCGGCCCAGCGCCAAGCCGCGGCGGCGCCCGGGAGGGCCGGAGAAGGAGCCGCGCAAGCTGGAGGAGCTGGCGGGGGAGGCGCGGCGGGCCAAGCGGGAGCGGGGCACCGCGGCGCCGGTGCCGCGCAGCCCGGTGATCAAGATCTCCTACAGCACGCCGCAGGGCACGGGCGAGGTGGTGAAGATCCCCTCGCGGGAGCACGGCTCGCTGCAGCCCTTCCGGCCCCAGCGGGCGCCCGAGGCCGGCCAGCCCGCCGCCATCCCCAAGCTGAAGCTGACGCGGCCCGCGGGCGACGCCCCGCCGCCCAAGATCCGCCTGAAGCCGCACCGGCTGCCGCGCGGCGGCCGCGGCTCCATCTACAAGGCCGAGCTGGTGGAGCAGCTGGGGGGCCGCGAGCCCGAGGCCCCCGCCGCCTTCCTGGTGGGCCAGTCCCCGCGGCGGCGGCTGGCCGAGCTCTCCTCCGGAAGCTCGGGCGAGGACGAGGAGCCCTTCGGCGCGTTCGGCGAGGGCGGGCGCGACGGCCTGGCCTTCCTCATGAACTACAAGAGGAAGGCCGACTCCTCCAGCCTCTCGGTGGGCAGCGACAGCCTGGACGAGTCCAGCTCGGACGCCGCCTCCCCCGGCGGCTGCGACTTCCTGCCCGGCGACGACGCCTCCGTCTCCTCCTCGTCCCGCGAGGAGCGCAAGACGGTGCCGCCGCTGACCGTGCGTCTGCACGCGCAGAGCGTGGCCCGCTGCGCCACCGAGGACGGCCGCACCGTGGCCGTGGGCGACATCGTCTGGGGCAAGATCCCCGGCTGCCCCTGGTGGCCGGCCCGCGTGCTGGACCTCAGCCTGGGCCAGAAGGAGGACGGGCAGCCCTCCTGGCGCGAGGCGCGCGTGGCCTGGTTCGGCTCCCCCACCACCTCCTGCCTCTCCCTCTCCAAACTCTCCCCGTTCTCCGAGTTCTTCAAACTGAGGTTTAACCGCAAGAAGAAGGGCGTGTACCGCAAAGCCATTACCGAGGCCGCCAAGGCGGCCGAGCACCTGAGCCCCGAGGTCCGCGAGCTCCTAAGCCAGTTCGAGACGTAGCTGTGGCTCCGGGGTCAGGTGAGTGTGGCCGGGCCCCCGGAGGGGCCGTCCCCAGGGCTGCGGGGTCATTTAGGGGAAGGGGCCGTCCTGAGGTCTGCGGGGTCATTTAGGGGAAGGGGCCGTCCCTAGAGCCTGTGCGGTCATTTAGGGGAGGGGGCTGTCCTGGGGCCCACTGCGGTCATTTAGAGAAGAGATTGTCCCAAGGGCCTGCGTGGTCATTTAGGGGAGGGGGCTGTCCTGGGGCCCGCCGCAGTCATTTAGAGGAAGGGGCCGTCCCGAGGGCCTGCACGGTCATTTAGAGAAGGGGCCGTCCCTAGAGCCTGTGCGGTCATTTAGGGGAAGGGGCCGTCCCGAGGACCTGCGCGGTCATTTAGGGGAAGGGGCCCCTGGAGGACCTGCGTGGTCATTTAGGGGAAGGGGCCATCCTGGGGGCCACTGCGGTCATTTAGAGAAGGGGCTGTCCTGAGGGCCTACACGGTCATTTAGGGGAGGGGGCTGTCCTGGGACCCGCCGCGGTCATTTAGAGAAGGGGCCGTCCCGAGGGCCTGCGTGGCCATTTAGAGAAGGGGCCGTCCCTAGAGCCTGTGCGGTCATTTAGGGGAGGGGGCTGTCCTGGGGCCCACCGCAGTCATTTAGGGGAGGGGCCCCTGGAGGGCCCGTCCTGAGCGACTGCTGCTCACATAGGGAGACTCCCCACCCGCGCAGGCTCCCTGGGCCTCTCAGGGGAGACACTTGTGGTCAGCAGAGGCGTGGGAGCCACGTGGCCACCTTGGCAGAGCCCTCGGGGGCAGGGCGCTCGCCTTGGCTCGGAGTCTCCCTGGGTCGGGCCCCATGGTCACGGCCCGGGCACGGAGCGGGTTCCACGGGAGATCCCGTGGTTTTGGTCTCGTGGCCCATCCCGGGCTCCGCCCTCGTCCTACCTGGCGGTGCCAGCAGTGGCTTCACGTGGCTGGGCAGGTTCTGTCAGGGGCAGGTGGGGGAGGGGCACTCCCCAAGGGCCCCTGGGCTCCCATCAAGCACTGGGGGATCGGGGTCCAGCTTGGCGGTCTCGGGAGCTCCCAAGAGGCCCGGCCTGGCCCACTCCCCCCTCCTGTGCCTTGGCACGGACTGGCGCCGTCGGGCCCCCAGCGATGCCCGGGGGAAGCCGTGAGTAGTGGGCTCCGGGCGTCCCTGGCCCCCAGTCTGGCTCGGAACGGCCAGCGGGGCCCCACGGGCAGGGGCGCGAGGGCAAGGGAAGGTGCCCAGACCAGGGCAGACAATGTGCTGGTCTCCACGGGGCAGGCACCGGGTGGCAGGGGCACCAGGGGAAGGTGGGCTGGAGGCTCCTACATGGGATCCAGGCAGGCCGTCCACAAGGGGAGGCTGCTTAGCCAGTGTAGACGCCCCGCCAGTGTAGCCCTCTTCCTCGCCACGGCCACGGCCAAAAGGAAGGAAAAAGCAGGAACGGGACTTAGGCCCAGAGCGGCCCTTGCCAGAGGGCTCTGACACCAGCCGGGCTTGGCTCCGGGATAGGCTGGAACTGCAGCTGTCCAGGCACCTCGGGGGCTCGGTGGTGCCGGGGCGTGTGCCCGGTGCTGCCCACCTGGCACCTCGGGGGCTCGGTGTGCCTGGTGCTGCCCGTCTGGCACCTCGGGGGCTCGGTGGCGCCGGGGCGTGTGCCCGGTGCTGCCCGTCTGGCACCTCGGGGGCTCGGTGGCGCCGGGGCATGTGCCCGGTGCTGCCCACCTGGCACCTCGGGGGCTCGGTGGCGCCAGGGCGTGTGCCCGGTGCTGCCCGCCTGGGGCACCTCAGGCTGGGCACACCGTCAGGAGCTCGGATAACCCCCAGCTGTCGGTGCTGTCTCCCCTGGCCCGCCTCCCCCCCATCCTCCACGTCTCTGCCTGGGTGCCTCTGGTCAGTGGCGTCCGCAGCAGAGCCTGCCTGGCGTGAGCCGAGGCCTTGCAGAGGTCTCTGGGGCAGCTCTTAGGGGACCGGAGCCAGGAGGGTTGGTCTGGTGAGTCTCTTCCCTCTGCTGGGAGGGAGCTCCTGCCCTTGAGGGACAAGTCCTGCCGGGAGGCGCCCGGGGAATAGTGGGAAGGACCCTGAGGGCACGGGGCGGGGGGTACTTCCCTCATCCAGGTCTGCAGTGTCGGGGCAAAAGATGGGGTGACCCCGGGGAAGGGAGGGGAAAGATGGGGTGACCCTGGGGAAGGGAGGGCTCCCCTCACTCCTGGGGACTCTTCCCCAGAGACAACTGGGCCCATTCTTTGCCCCAGCTTCTGCCTGCTGCCACTGGGCCGGCCCCCATCTCCCAGCTTGGGAACCCCAAGCTCTGGGGAGGGGGTCAGACTCATGGGCACAAGCAGCGCTGACTGGGTTTGACCTAATCTGCTTCTGGGGTTCCCAGCAAAGCAGGGAACGACTTCAAAGCTCGGGGTGGGGGGGCCGGAAGGGGCTTTGGTCGGGGCTCCCGGTTCTGGGGAGATCCGGCCTTTGCTGGCGCTTTCAGTCGCCGCCGCAGTCAGACCGGGCAGGCCCTGCCAGCCATCCGTGGGGGTGGGGCTGGCAGTCTCGCTTTCCGGGGACCTCACCCCTGACGACCGGGCCTGGGGCCGGGGAGCCCCGAGGGCCTGGCATACAGTGGTGCCGCATAAACGCTTGGCTGGTTATTCCCATTATTGCTGCTGTGTGCTCCAGGGGCGGGGAGCAGAGGCCCTGGCTGGGACCCAGCTGCTGTGGCCCTGGGATGGGCCGGGAGAGGAGGGGGGGTGTACCCACTAACTTTTCCCCTCCCCCCAGATGACGGAAGCTGAGCGCCTAGCTGTTGTCCCAGCATCCTGCCACGCTCCCCACGACGGCCTGGAGGATGCCCCTGTCCGGGGTGGGCATCGGGTGGGCTTCTGACTGCAGGAAAGGGAAGTGAGTGAGCCCCGGCCCGGCGGAGGCGACACGCGAGACCGAGGCGCCCAGCGAGGAGGGCCGCACTCCCCCGCTCTGAATGTATTTATTCTTCCCGACTCAAGATACCAAGTTAGCTTAGAGCCGCGGCCGCCACGGTGCCCACCATGGTGCCCGCCACGGCAAGCTGCTGCTGCTGCTTTGAAGAGGACGCCCTCCCCGGCCTGCGGGCCCCGGGCCCCCGCCCCTGCTGCTGCCCTGCCCCGCATGATCCGTCTTCCACTCCAGCCTCTGCCCGCCCGGTGGGGAGGGGGGCAGGCGGCGGGCGGGCTTGGGGGGGCTCCTCCTGTTGTCACTTTACAGACCAAAAATGTGTGCTTGGAGCCAGGCGACTCTCACTGGTTTAAGTGTACAAAGATCCCAAATAAATGTGTGTGTCAGTCGCAGCCGTGGCTCCCGTGTCCGTGGGGGGGCAGCAGGAGGAGGTGGGCCTGCTGGGGGCTCCCTGAGGAGCATCTGCCCTTCCCCTGCCCCAGAGCAGGCCGGCTCCGTGTGGATGGGAGGAGGGGCCTGCAAAGGGAGGGCCGGGCTCGGGCGCTGGGTCCCGCGGGTGCCCCCTGAGCGGATGGTCCTCTGCCAAGGATGGGGCAGAGTCCGGAGCTCTCCCGTTCTAGCCCAGTCCCACTGCGGGCCCCTTCCCTGGAAGAGGAGCTCTGGCCTGGCGGCACTCGGGGTGCTCTAGTAGATTCTGCCATCTGGGGCCCGTGGGGGGGGTCGCTTGCTAGGGGGTATTGGGGCTGGGGACCAGAAGGGATGGGAAGGCCTGGGGGGGGCACAGAGGCTGCCTTCTCCAGTGCCCTCAGATGGAGGCTTCCCGAGGGCAGGCCCTGGGCATTTAGCACAGGACTGGGCACCCGGGAAGCTGCTCTGGGGAGCTGGGGGCTGACAGGGCATCTGGGAGGGGTCCCGGTCCTTCCTCCTCCAGCCAACAGGACCGCTTCCAGTTTAGCCTGCCTGAAGGTCTGCGGTGGGGGTCGACATGTGCCCCTGGCCTTGTCCCTCATCCCTCTGAGCCCGGATTCTTCGCCAGCCGCTCTGACTAGGTTCTGTTCAGGGGTTCCCGGGGTGGTGGGGCCCCTGTAGTAGCCGGGACCCCTCTGGTCTCCAGCTCAGAGACGCTGAGATTCTGGGCCTCCCCCCGGTCGGGGCAGATTGTAGGTGACAAGGAGCCTCCTGGGGCTCCCCCCCCACCCCCCGCCAGCGGGCCTGCGGTCATCCTCCGGCCCGTCACCTGTTCGCGCTCCAAAGGGAGTCCCGGCAGCCGAGCCCAGCCGCCCGCGGAGGCCATGAGGCGCGGGCCTCTGCCTCTGCCGCCGGTCCCAATTAACCGGGAAGTTTCGCCCCCGGCCTTCCCCACCAGCAGAGGCGGCCTCCCCGGCCCGCGGACCTCTCAGCGCCCAGCGCCGGCCTACGTGGTCCTGGCACTGACCAATCGGCGAGCGCGCCTGCGCCCCGCCCACGGCCGGCGGCTGAGGCTGGGAGACGCCGCGGCCGAGAAGGGCCTGGAGCCGAGAGGCCAGAGCCTCCCCTTTGCCAATGGCAGGTGCCCCCCACTCCCGGGCGGGCCTGCGCCGTGCTGGGGGGCGCTCAGCCGCCACGCCCTGCCCGCGGGGAAGCTCGCCTTCCGCTCTGGCTCCGGGGTCCTACGCCCCGCCCCCGCTGGGACCCCGACTTCCTCGGGGATGCCCCTCCCCGCTCTGGTCCGAGACTGGAAGCCCGGGCGCTGTCCGAGGTCTGGCCGGCCCCGAAAGCCTTCGGAAGGCCCGCGGCGGGACAGTGTCCCCGCCCTTAAGTGGCCAAGGCCCGGAGGGGACGCCGCCTCCTGGTCACTTCCCTCAGGCTGCCCCCCGGGAATGGGGGAGGCTGGGAGGGGCTCCGGGCTCCTCGATGTCCCACAAAGGAGGGGGAGGGGAACCGCAGCCACTTGAAGGCCTTCAGGGTTAGGGTTGGAGCGCGTGATGGGGGGAGGGGTGTGACGGCAGGACTGGATGGTGGGGGGCTGAGCCGACCTCGCTCTGCCGCGGGACGTGGGTGGGAAGGCCTAGCTCGGAAACCCCCTTCCCCGCGGGCCCGCCACTGGGAGAGGGGGAGCTGGCCCGGGAGCAGCCCGGAAGAGCTGACCGCGGGGGAGGGGCAGGGTCAGCTGATATAACGACAGCCTTTAATTAAAGCCGGCCGGCAGCTCGCCCGGTGAATCCTCGGGCTGCGCGTGTTGGGGGTGGAGCGGAGAGGGGGCGAGATTCAAACTCAGGGCTCGGGGGCCCGGCGTGCCCTCGGAGACTCCAGGTGGCCTGACTCCCGGGCGGGGCCCTTTTGCATCCCCATTTTCTTTAGAATTGACTGAAATAATCCCGAAGGACGGGACGAATGCTCGCAGTCTTCCTAGCCGAGGGACGTCCGGCGCCTTGCTGCCCTTGGGGCCTCAGTTTCCACCCCGGGAAACCATTCCCCCGGCCCTCCCGGGGTGATGGAGGCCCGGGCCGCGGTGGCCCGCGTGCGGAGCGCCCGCCCCCTTGAGGCTGCCTCGGCGGACCTGTTTGGCTTTTGCCCGGGAGCTCCCTTTCGCAGGCCCTCGGGAGTTTCTGTGCCTGGCTGGGGTGGGGAAGGGGCTCCGGCTCTGCATTTGGGAGGGGGCGGATCGAGGACTCCCTCTGTCCGGGGGGGGGGGGCTGCCTGCTTTAATTAAAAACCGTCTTACAATCAGCTGACCGCCCTTATCTGCGGGCTCCCAAACGCTCATCCCGGAAGGCCCCTCCTAGACCGGCTCGCCCCCTCCCCCCAGGCCTCCGTCGCGGCCCCGCCCCCAAGGCCGGCTCCGCTCTGGAGCGCGCTCATTAATTATCCGCGGTAATGAATGGCCTTCTCTCCCCACGCCGGACCCCGGGGATATGCCCCCAACGGCCTCTGCGGCTGGCGAGCCCGGGCCAGGTCCGGCCCGCTTTGTTCTGCCGCTCGCTCGGCTCGGCCGCTTGGGTCTGGCTGGGGACCTGGGGCCGCCCGAGGCCCCCGGGAAGCCACACACCGGAGGGAGGGGTCGGGGGAGGGCGGGGCCGGTGACACGTGTCTGCTGGCAACTGCCCGGCCGTGGGCGGGGGCGGGCTTCGCCCCCAGAAGATCTGGGTCCCCTCCCGAGCAGCTGGCATTGTTCACCCCCGGCGCAGCCCAGCTCTGAGGGGCTTCCTAGACTGACGTTCGAGGCCCGAGGGTCACAGCCCGCCCTCCGAGGGATGCTGGGTCTGCCCGACCCCGGTGGGGGCCCGGGCGGTTTTGTACTTGGCTTCGGGCGGAGCCCGGGGCCAAGGGAAAGGGGCCCGGGCAGGCTGTCCCGAAAAGGGGTCCGGCCCCACCCCCGGCGCCCCTCGGTCATTCCGGTCCTGCCGGTCCGATTACAAGTAGACGCCCCTCCCCCAACACCGCGAGGGGGGGCGGTGGGCGTGGCCCGGAGAATGCAACTGGCCTCCGAGGCAAAACAGCGGGGCTCCGACGCTGACCCGCCGGGTCCTGGGATGTGGGGCGAGCCGCTTCTCCCCGGGCCTCAGCTTCCTCATCCGAGAAATGGGAATGCTAAAACCTAATTTCCAGAGGCCGGGGGAGGAAAATATTAAACCGCAAATGAGAACCCGGGATGGTCCCGGAGCCCGCGGGCGCCTCCCTAGCTGCGCTCCCTTCCGCCTTCACCCCTTCTTTCACCGAGCAGTCCCTTCGGGACGGACGGCCGGGCTGGGGGGGACAGGCCGTGCTCCCCGCTCCCGTGAGCACAGGCCCTCGGAGTCAGGCGTGGAAGAGATCGCGGGCAAAAGGGAACGGGCCGATTCTGGCCAAACCTGTTCTTCCTGGGGTTGCCAGGTTCCCGAGGAAGTTAGTCTCGTCCTCCTCTCCCTCTTCCTCTCCTCCTCCTCCCCCCTCCCCTCCTCTTCGTCCTTCCTCTCTCCCTCCTCTCCTTCCTCTCCCTTCTCTCCCTCCTCCCCCTCCCCCCTTTCCCTCCTCTCCTTCCCCTCTCCCTTCTCTCCCTCTTCCTCATCCCCCCTTTCCTTTCCTCATACCCTTTACATCCCTCTTTTCCTTCTTTCCCTCTTTCTCCTTCCCCTTCATATCCCTCTCTCTTCCTCCTCCTCCTCCTCCCCCTTGCCTTCCTCCCCTTCCTCTTCTCCTCTCCCTTCCCCCTTTCTCCTCCTCCTCACCCCTCTGTTTGTTTTTCCTGTGTCCGCTGGGCCTGTTTGGCCTGAACACTAAGAGCCTGTGGCTTTAGCGCTGGCTCCGGGCCCGGAGGAGGGCTGGGCCCAGGGGAGGAGAGGGCGCCCTGGGCCTGCTCTTCTCTGCCAGGAAGTGTTGGGCCCCGAGCATTTATTAAGCACCAGGGGCTGGGCTCCCTCGGACACAGGAGCAGCTTCTGCCCTGGAGACTAGCAGGGGACGGACAGATGAGAGCAGCCCTCCTTTCGGGGCTTGGATTGGACGGGGACAGAGAGGACCCTGGCAACGGCAGCCTGGGCCTGGGGGGCTGTGAGGGGGCTCTCCGGTTGAGGAATTCCGGATGGTTTCGGCCCCAAGCCCCAGATCCCGGAGCACCTTCCCCGCCTTTCCTGCCCCTCCTGCCTCTGAACAGGAGGCTCTGACTCGGCCTCCACAAGTGAATGGGCCCAGAACCGGACACTGGCCCCAGGAGGGCCCGAGGCCAGCCTGAGCTCCTTGGAAAGGCCCCCTCCTCAGTGGCTCCTCCAGGGGAGGCTCCGAGTTGGGGGGGCAGCGGGGACGTGCGGGAGATGGGGGCTCTGTTCTCTTCAGGGTCCCAGGCCCGAAGGACGGTGCGCCCCTCACACATCTTTTGTCTGGGGGCGACTTTCGGTTCCAGCTGCACTCCTGACCAGGGTCCCTTAATGAGGGGAGAGGGCCCGGCTCCAGAGCCAGGCCCGGGGGGCCCTGTCCCCCACGGCGGTTCCACGGTGAGCACGGGTAAGGAATAAGGAACACACTCAGGCGTCCAAGGCAAGAGCAAGATAATGGGAAGGAGAGCCCCGAGCTCTGAGTCAGCTCAAGGGAGGGGGGCAGAGACACAGAGACAGAGGGAGGGAGAAGCAGAGAGGGAGGGGGAGAGACAGAAACATAGATGGGGGGAGACAGAGAAGGAAGGGGAGAGATAGACCAGACAGAGGGGACATTGCTCATGTCTGCAGAGGACCGGCCTGGGGCCGCTTCCTCCACCTTCTTGCACCTCCTGGGGCCTGAACGAGGCTGGAGCCCTGGATCTCTGTGAAAGCTGCAGGGGAGCCACAGGGCGGGGGGCGCTCAGTCCCTGCCAGTGAGGGCCGTGCCAGGGCCAGGGACCCTCTCCCCGGTGGGGGCGTTCCCAGGCTCGCTCCCCGGGTCCCTCGCTTACGGGGTCACCGGCCCGAGCTGGGCTCTAGGTTCAGGGGTTACCTGTGCCCCAGGAAAGACAGTGTATTCAAAGGGGTAGGCGCTGGGGAGGCCGAGGAAAAGCCTTCCTGTTCCCTCCCAGAGTGGGCGCTGGGGAGGCCGAGGAAGAGCAGCCTGGGGTGCTCCCGTTTTGAAAGCAGACGGGTTTCCTTTCGGGCCAGGCCGGTGGGGGACGGGGAGGGCTGGGGAGCTGGCTGTGGCCCCCTGGGATTGCCTTCTCCAGAGACGGTGAGGGGAGTGACGGAGGCGGGGTTGGGGCCCAGGGTTCAAATCCTGATTCTCTCCCTCGCTGGCTGGGAGATTTGTGGAGGAAGAGGGGTCCCTCGCTGCCCCTGGACGCCAGCGCTTGATTCCATGGAGGAGCCCCGGCCAGCACAGCCCCCGAATCGGGGACTCATGGGGTCCTCAGCCAGCTGGGAGGGGGCGGGGTCTGCGGAGCAGCCCCTCTTCCTGCAGGCCGGCCGCTCACACCCATTTCTCCGCTGGCCCCGAGGAGCCCGGGAGAGGCTGCACAGCAGCTTGGCCCGAGGGAGCCGGGAGCCGGACGAGCTTCCTCCCGGCTGGATGCCCCATCCCCACGGTGCTTCGGGGGTCCCTCTGACCCTGGCCACGGCCGCTCCATTAGGGGTCACCTCTGCATGTCCCGGATGGCCCAGAGCCGCCCTCGGGAGAGCAGGGGCCGGCGGCCCACTGGCCAGGCATGTAACCAGGGCGTTCCCCCTGCTCTTCCCCACCCGGCGCCAAGTGCTACTGTTTGACACGGGAGGAAACAGGCCGAGAGAGGCGGAAGGAGGGGCCCGGCTGGCCGGGGTCCCAGGAGTGGGCCTGGGGTCCCGGCTCTCCCATCCCAGCTTCCCTCTCAAGCCTGGGACAAGTCCGAGCTTCACGGAAGGAGCCAGACCCAGAACAAAGGATTGAGAACGCTTCCCCTGGACACCCATGGCACCGAGACTCTGGCCAGGGCCAGAGTGACCCCAATTCCCCTGGATGCCCGTGGCACCGAGACTCTGGCCAGGGCCAGAGTGACCCCCAATTCCCCTGGATGTCCGGCTGCTGGGAGCGGGGGGCTGGGGGCTGCTGCCACCAGGGGCCTGGGCGGCCCCAAGAGAGCAGCTGGTCTGCACTGGGCACTCGGGTGGGAGGGCACAGGGGCCCCAGAGTCCCCAAAGGGACTTGGAAATGGGCAGCCAGGCTGGGAGCTTGGGCCAGGGGTCCCGCAGCCCCCCCAACACCAGCTCTCCCTTGGGGGAAGGGAGGGCATGACCTGATTTCTCTGGCCATTCAGTGTAGTGTTTGATGACAAGGACGTTACAATGACCTTCCTGTCACGTGGCCCCCTCTGGGGCCTTTGGAAACCCGGCAGATGGGGAGAGAGCTGGTCATTGATCCGCTGATTCTTTATTGATCTCCACTGGGCCTGGCAGCATTCAGGGCTTTCTGGGAAATTCTGAGAGCCCCCCCTCAGTTCCTGGGGGTCCGCAAGGGGCAGGGACCCCCCGGGGATGCCCGTCCTTTGGCTCCCTCCCCGGAGCTGCTGGGCTGGGATCATGGCCGGAGAGTTCTGGCCAGAGAGACAGAGAGCCAGGCACTTACTAGCGCCCCTTCCCCTCACTTTGCCTCAGTTCCTTCATCTGTAAAATGATCGTTCCAGCCCAGGTCATATTGGGAAGTACCTGGCATAGTGTCTGCTGCAAGAGGGCCGGCTCCATCTGGGGGCTGGGGGTCCCTGTGTCATGGGCACCTTGCTCTTCAGAGCCTTGTTTGGCAGAACTGTGCAGGGACTGACCGCCCGCTAAGGATGCTGGGACTGACTGCCCACTGAGGATGCTGGGACTGACCAGCCCCTAAGGATGCTGGGACTGAGTGCCCGCTGAGGATGCTGGGACTGACCAGCCCCTAAGGATGCTGGGACTGACTGCCCGCTGAGGATGCTGGGACTGACTGCCCACTGAGGATGCTGGGACTGACCGCCCACTAAGGATGCTGGGACTGACTGCCTAAGGATGCTGGGACTGACCAGCCCCTAAGGATGCTGGGACTGACCGTGGGCTGTGCTGGGACTGACCAGCCGCTAAGGATGCTGGGACTGACTGCCTAAGGATGCTGGGACCCTGTCCTTCTGAACAGTCTTGCCAGGACAGCGCTCTGTCTGCAGGGCTGTGCCAGGAGCAGTGGGGGAGGGGGGATCTGCATCCTGCAGTGGTGGGGTCTGGGGAGCCTCGTTTTCCCCTCTGGGCAGCCCCTCCCCCAACTCCGTGTTCTTTGGGCCCCAGAAGGGTCCCGTGAGGGGCTCTCACAGCACTCCCAGGTCTGACCAATGGAGTTCTGGGCTGGGGCCTTATTGGGGGTGGGGGGCTTGTCTGTAGCCCCCTCCCCAGGGCCCCGGGGACTTGTAGCTTGGAGCCTTCCAAACCCGGCTGATTCCAGAAAGGGAAAGGGTGGGGGTGGGTGGGAGGAGTGACCTCGGGAATGGGATCGTCCTGACGGCCGCCGGCTCGCCTCTGCTTCCGCCGTTGACCAGATTCCTAAATGAATGAATGAGAGAGGCACTGATTGGGCGCTTACTGTGTGCACAGCACTGGGGCTCCCCTAGATACTCACACACAGTCCCTGCTCTGGAGCAGGGAGACAGCGCGGAGGGACGGCTCCAGCCCGAGTCTCACAGCCCCGGGCCCTCAGGGCCAGATGGAGCAGGCCAGGACACGCGGCTCCGCCATTTCCCCACTGCCCGCTGGGCCCCGTTCATTCACCGCAGACCCCAGGCCTCTCCCCATAACTCAGCGCAGGAGAGGAGGGAGATGGGCCAGGCTCAGGCTCCTGGGGAGGCCACAGGCCCCGGGGCATCAGCTGCTTCTGGCCCAAGGCAGCCGGCCTGTCCGAGTGCAGGGAGGGCTTCTTTAATATCTCCGTGTGTGTGTGTGTGTGTGTGAGAGTGTGTGAATGTGAGCGTGTCAGTGTGTGAATGTGTGTGAGCGTGTCAGTGTGTGTGAGTGTGTCAGAGTGTGTGTGTGAGCCTGCCAGTGTGAGTGTGAGCATGTCAGTGTGTTGTGTGTGAGCCTGCCAGTGTGAGTGTGAGCATGACACCGTGGGTGTCAGTGTGAGCGTGAGCATGTCAGTATGTATGTGTGTCAGTGTGTGTGTGTCAGTGTGTTATGAGTCTGTCAGTGTGTGTGTCAGTGAGTGCATTTATAGCTTTATTTGTAAGTGTATGTGTGGCTGTGTATGTCTGCGTATGAGTATACTGCATGTATGTGTACATGTGTGCGTGGGGGGGTATGCTTGCGTGTGTGCATGTTTGTATATGTACGCGGGATGGTGGGTCCCCGGGGAGGTTGGTACAGAAGGGAACGGCAGCCCCAGCCGGGCTCCGGAGTCCCCCGATGCCGACCATGATCCTCAGCCCAGCTGGTTTCTCTCCTGGGGGGGTGGGGAGTGGGCCCCACGGAGGGGGAACAGGCCGACCCCCGGCTGGCCATGGGCCTGGGCCTAGGTCTTAGCCTCCGGCCTGAGGGTCCCGCTTCCAACGACACCCCTGGGGAGAGTGGGTTCCGGCTGGCTCGGGGCTATCCTGCGGCCTTTTATTTTTCTCACCAATTACACATACAAACAACTTCTAGCATTTTTAGAGTTTTGAGTCCTAATTCTTCCCCAACGGCCAGCGTTCACCCCCCCCCTTGCCCAGCCCCCCCTTCCCTGCTGCTCAATGAACAGCACCCGCGGACCCCTCCTCATTCCCAGAATGCCTCAGAGGGGGAGGGGGAGGAGCCCTCAGCGGCCAGGTTCCAGCTGTCCAGCCAAAAGCGCGACAGCACCCCCTCTCCTGGGAGAGGTCAGCAGCTCTCCCGGCCCCAGGGCTGGAGCTGGCCGTGAGCAAACAGTCCCGGCCCGTGGGACTCGGCGGCCCGAGCGGCGCCCTGCTGCCGGATGGGCCGGTGACCCAGTGGCCTTTAAAAGGGAGCCGCTCGGCCCACCCCGCGGCCTTCCTCTGCGCTCCGGGCAGGGTTAAGGGTGGGAGTGCGGACAAGAGCTACTCGTTATTCTGCTAACAATGGAGCAATCTCTGCCTTCCTGGGCCACGTGCCGAGGAAAAGCCCCCAGACTTGCCAGCTAAGGACTGCCCCCATTTCTGGTGGGCACCAACGCCGGCCTTGCTTAATGAAGCCCAGGTAAACAAACTCAAGCAGTACAAAAGTCTTTAAAGCTCCTTGAGGGAGCGAGCTTGGCCACTGAGAGGACGCCATAACTTAGGGAAAAGAGGAGCAAGTGTGGTCCCCGAGTGCCTAGAATGCTCTCGGATTCCTGGCAGGGTTCTAGGGGGCCGAGGAGGGAACGCTCCACCCACCTCTTCGCAGGGAAGGGAAGGGATAATGAGACAGAGTGTTTTGGACGGGGCCTATGTGAAAGTGTTGGTTTTCATTGGCCCAACCTCTTTGGGATTTGTTTTCTCAGTTATTGGAGGGAACAGCAAGAAGGTGAATCACATTGGATAAAAACAAATCAATAAATAATTTTAAAATATTGCTAAGATCACACTCATTTGAGCATGGCTGGATGGCAATCCGCATCAGTGGATGGAAGTGATTCCTGTGGGTGAGACAACGGCCCCTCAAACAAGTGATTATTTTTTAAGAGAAATTTTCCAGGGCTTTGTGGTCCTAGAGATGCAAAAACCTTTGTGGTTTTTTTATGTAAATCCAAGTGCATTTACATTAAAAACTCCTGGGTTTCAATCTTACTCTTTGGCTTCTGAACTTTTGGCTGTGCAAGAGTCGCTCTTCCTCGCCGCCGAGTGCTGTGGGTCTTGATGGGCTCTTTCGGCTTCACGATTGCTCTAAGGACATGTGTTTGTCACTCTGGCTCCAATAGCCTCTGGCAGAAACTTTGGTGTGACTATAGCTTTAAGAGTGGAGGAATGGAATCCTGGGGAGTGACAGTTCACCTTTCTCGTGCAGCGAGACAGTTGGTAATGGCTGAGAGAAAATGGGCGAGGCCCCGAGACAGACAAGGAAGAGAAAGAGTGAGACCCAACCATGGTGGGAGAAAGAGTCCCAAGAGCATTTTGGTGGAGCCAATATCAACTCTCGGCCTCTGGACGGTGGGACTCCTGGTGTGTGTGCAGGAGTCAGCAGTTGCCGATTCCATGGCTGAACATTTAAATACATCTGGCCTGTTTCCCACACTATCAACGAGAAAGTGTTTGACCAATAACTTTGATGTGTATTTAAAATCGGGAGCCTAGAAAGAGAAGAGAAACAGACATACATCGTCACGGAGACAGAAAGACAGTGACAGAGCAGAGACAGAGAAGGAAAGACACAGAAAAGACTGAGGAAGGGGAAGAGAGAGAGAAAGGAGCTTTCTCCTGTTTGGGTTTGTTTTTTACTGAGTTGCACACATAGAGCTAATTGAATGATTAATGACAGAAAGGGGGTATTTTTCTTAACTTATAAAAAAATCAGAACATCCCCCTTCATCGCTTTAGAACTCGAAGAGGAAATTAATAAGGAAATGGGCCAGTAGCACTTAGAGAGAGGTAAAGACTGGTGTCATTAGCTCTTTTTCTTCTGCTTTTCAAAAATATTTATTTTCTCCAATTACATGTAAAAACAATCTTTAGCATTCTCATTTTTAAAAGTTCTAGCCTTTCCTCCCTTCCCTCCTTCCCCAAAGTGGTAAACATCTGCAATGACGTAAAAATATCTCCATATTTGTCATTTTGTGGAAGAAAACTTGAAAAAGGAAGGAAGGAAGAGAGGAAGGAAAGAAGAGAGGGAGGGAGAGAGGGGGAAAGAGAAGGAGGAAGGAGGGAGGAAGATAGAAAAAGAATAATAGCATGGCTCATTCTATATCCAGAAACCACCAGTTCTTTTTCTGAAGGCAGATCAAAGGCTTCATCCCGGATCCTCTGGGATCATCTTGAATTGCTGTATTGATGAGAAAAGCCATTTCCTTCACAGTCATGCATCATATAAGATCGCTGCTATTGTGGACTGTATTCTGGTTCTGCTCGCTTCCCTCCACATCAGTTCATTTAAGTTTTCTAAGTTTTTCTCAAATCATCCTGCTCCTGATTTCTTTCTTTCTTTCTTTCTTTCTTTCTTTCTTTCTTCCTTCCTTCCTTCCTTCCTTCCTTCCTTCCTTCCTTCCTTCCTTCCTTCCTTCCTTTCTTTCTTTCTTTCTTTTTTGGAGTGTGCTAATAAAATGTTTCATAACCAGCTCTCTAGAGAAAAAATACATTAAACACACTTTTAAAATCTTCACTATTAACAATTTATCCAAGTGTCCTAATTCTAGACAACTAATGGACAATAAATCCAGCCTAGGTTCCTAATGTTTGCCGGTTTCCAAGATTTAAATGCTCACACTGAAAATTTAACAACTGACTTTTGCTCATTTGCTGCTGCTGATTTCTTACAGCACAATAATATTCCATTACAATCCCATGGTTGGCGTAATTGTAAACTGGCGTGGTCCCTACCGCGGTCCACCCAGTGCCACGTTAGGCTGGCTACACATGGAATATCAGTTCTCAAACCTGCCCCCCGTGCACAGGGTTATTCTGTTTGCAGCCAGAGATGCAGGCTGCTCCCGGAAGCGTGGCACTTTTGTTTCAGTAGCAAAGGTATCAAAGAGAATCCATCTCTAACCAGCCATGTGATTTCCCTTAAAACTGCAGGCTTTCCATTTCTAGTCATAAAAAAAAAATGTTCTAGATCACTATTGATTAGAGAAAAGCATATTAAGACAACTCTGAGGTACCACCTCACACCTGTCAGATTGGCTAAGATGGCAGGAAAAGATAATGCGGAATGTTGGAGGGGATGTGGGAAAACTGGGACACTGGTACATTATTGGTGGAGTTGCATTCTGGAGAGCAGTTGGGAAGTATGCCCAAAGGGATAAAAAATTGGGCATACCTTTGGTTCAGCAGTCTCACTCCTGGGCCCATATCCTAAAGAGAGCATAAAAAAGGGAAAAGGACCCACATGTGCAAACATGTTTCTAGCAGCGCTTTTTGTAGTGGCAAGGACCTGGCAAATGAATGGACGCCCACCTGCTGGGGAATGGCTGGGTAAGTGATGGCACATGAATGCCATGGAATACTATCGTTCCCTAAGAAACGACCAGCGGGAGGATTTCAGAAAGGCAGGAGAGACTGACAGGAACGGATGCTGAGGGAAGTACGTTGTACACGGCCACCAGATTATACGATGACCAACTCTGATGGACGGGACTCAAACAGTGACATGACTTGGGCCAGTTCCAATGCTCTTGTGACCGAGAGAGTCATCTACGCCCAGAGAGAGGCCTGTGGGGACTGAGGGTGGATCCCAACATGGCATTTTCACTTTTTTTGTGCTGTTTTTCTTGTTTGCTTTTTTTGTCTTGCTCATCCCCCCTCTCTGATCTGATTGTTCTTCTGCAACATGGTAATTGTATGTTTAGAAGAATTGCACGTGTTTAACCTGTATTAGATTACTTGCTGCCAGATGTAGGGGGGGCAGGGGCGGGAGGGAAGGAAGGGAGAAAAATTTGGGACCCAAGGTTTTGCAGGGGTAAATGATGAGGATGTATTTTGAAAAATAAACAACTATCACACACACACACACACACACACACACACACACACACAGGCTTTCCTGGTTGGTTCTGGTCTGTGCCTTCATAGCCTCTGAGCTCAGCCGGAGCCAGACGTTCCCCCAGTTGTCAGTAAGAGAACTGAAGGTTCGCAGATTCCGCTCCCGGGCCCGGAACAATCCTTAGGGCCCGTCTGGCCAGATTCACTCATTTCCCAGAAGACAGAAGCCGGCGCAGGGAGGGAAGGGGCTCGGGTCAGGCGGCCGGAGTGAGGAGCCGGGCAGGGCTTCCCTGGGGAGGCCGAGGGGAGCGGGAGATACGGAGTTGACAGCAAATGCCAGCTTAGCTGGCTGGCAGCTGTCTCTGTGAGGGAACCAGGGGTGACGGGGCTGCCCCTTCCTTCCTGCCCGCCCGGAGGCTGAGAGCCTGGAGCCAGCCATGTCCTCTAGAACAAGGTGACCACGGGCCGCCCCCTGCTCTCAGCCCGGCCTCTTCGCCTGGTGGGAGGCCCGGGCCTCCGAGCTCCCAGCGGGGCGCCCCTTCTCCCGGCTCCCGGGCACAGCAGCCGCCAGCTTGGGCCTGCCAGCGGTTGCAGCACGAAACGGGAGGCGGCCCAACCCTGCAATTATCCCCCCTCCTAATGCCTCTTGTCTCCAAGGGGATTTTCCTGCCCAGGGCACTTTCCTGATCTGATACTGATTAGGGAGGCAATGGAGAGGCCCAAGGGCGCCAGGAGCAGAGGCAAGAGAGCTGCTGCCTGTGTCATTTACAAGCAGTGGAAAGCCCCCCCCCCAGGTGTCTGCCAACCAAACCCACCTTCTACATATATACGCAGAGCTTGTGGAAACTGAGGCACAAAACTTCATGGGGGGGCCATGCTTAATAACTACTACTAATGGTAATAATAATAGCTCACATGTGCTAGGCACTTTACACATATTACATCTGAACCTCACATCTCTAAGAAGTGCTGTTATTCCCATTTCATAGAGGAGGAAACTGAGGCAGATAGTGACTTGCCCAGGTTCACACAGCCGGTAAGTGTCTGAGGCCAGATTTCGCCTCAGCTCTTCCCGGTGCCCTCTTCACTGTCTGTCTTGCTGTCTGGGGGGTTTAGAGGCCATCAGCTCTTCCCGGTGCCCTCTTCACTGTCTGTCTTGCTGTCCGGGGGGTTTAGAGGCCATCTTTGAGGACCCTCCTCTTGGGCAGACTGCAGCCCCTCATCCCTTAGTAGAAGATGTTTGAGAGTTCTGGCGTGCCAGAGGTCGCAGATGACGGTTCATGGGGAACGGGCCCCGAGGATTTTCCTTCCTGGTTTCTCACGTCAGCCCAGAGCAATGGACCCAAGGGTGTTTATGCCGCTTCTCCTGAAGTTTCGGGTGCCTCCCGGAGGGAGTTCCCCACAAGACCTGGTATTCAAGACATGGAGACCTTGCAGCTGGGACTGCGGGTCTGGGGTACAGCCCTGAACCCTCAGAGGGCACCGGGGACTCCACCTGGGGGGGGGGTTGAACTTGGGACTCTGCTCTGTGGGAATCCAGCTAAGCTGGGAATCCCCTTCCCCTTCCTAGGGATTGAGGTGGTACAGAGGAATTGTGCCTCCTACAGGAGGAGCAAGGGACAAAAACTGGGTACAGGCAGAGAGACAGAGACAGAGACAGACAGAGAGGAGAGACAGAAAGAGAGGGAGGAGAGACAGAGACAGAGAGGAGAGAAAGGGAGGAGAGAGAGAAACAGACACAGACACAGAGAGGAGAGGGAGAAAGAGAGACAGAGACAGAAAGGAGAGAGAGAGACAGAGAGGAGAGACAGAGGAGAGAAAGAGAGACAGAGACAGAGAGGAGAAACAAAAAGGAAGAGACAGACACAAAGACAGAGGTAGAGACAGAGAGATGAAGATGATCCCAAGAGAGAAACGGAAATCCTGGGGCTTGGGAGGCTGGTGATGCCCTCAATAGAAGCAGGGCAATTTGGGGCAATTTGGGGCAATTTGGACACCCCGGCTTGAGACTCCTTATTCGGCCGCCCGGGGCTGGGGGCACCTCGGGCTAGGCGCCGGCTGCTACGGGATGGTCACTGCCCTCAGCATCCAGGACACCGTGAGGAGGGGGGGATACCCAGTGCAGGGAGGGTGCGCGGTCAGCCCCGAGCTCCCCAGCCGTCTCCACCGGCTTCAGCAATCACAGAGAAGGCAGAGCAAGCCCCCAGCGAGGGGTCTCCTGGCCTTCCCCTTCAGCGCCCCCTGGCAGGACTAAGCGGAGAGGTAGGCAGCCAAGGAAAGTCCCTCCCCCCAGGCTAATGTGAGGCTTGGGCAGCCCCCCCCCAGCCTCTCCCCCCCTCCCCCGCCATCTTTGCTCTCCCTCGAAGGGGCGGGTTGTCGGGACTCGGTTTCCCCAGAAGCTGAGATGTTTCTGCCCCGGGTGGGAGCAGTGTGGGGCGGCTTGGGAGAGGACCCCGACGCTCCAGGTTCCGGCTGTCCTTCCGGGCTGCGGCACCGCGGGGCCGGCGCCCGGCCCGGCCAGCTCAGGGGGCGGGGCCGGGGACAGTGCTCACCGCCCAGAGCTCGGAGCACCGGAGCAGAAAGCCCTCTGGGCCCCGCCCACGCCGCCCCGCCCGCCCAGGTTTCCTGGTGCCCTGATGCCCTGAGTGGCCCGGGGGGCTTCAGCTCACGCCGTCGGGGGAGTTTTCTCCGCGCAGGCCCCGCAGACAGTGCGCGGAGTATCCACAGCAGCCATCCACTTAAACGCCACAAGCACTCATGGAGCGCCAGCTGTGGGCGACATCTGGGCCGCGTGCGCCTGAGACCGCCCGCCTGCCGCTGGGGGCGCTACGGCGCCGCCCACAAAGTGTATACAAAGTAGCAAACACCGCAACGAAGTACAAAGTAGCAAAGCGGCAGATACAGAGAAGCAAAAGCTTCCGGGGGCGGCGGCGACTGGGCTGGAGCCGGGGCATCGGCCGGAGGAGCCGGGCTGCGGCCCCGCGAGCTGAGGCGGGGCGGGAGCTCTCGCCGCGGCCCCCGGGGTCTGGCTAGAAGGGAGCGGGGGTGGGGGGGCGGAGAGGGGGAGGAGGACTACTGCAGGAGGACTGGGGCGCGACTGTAGAGGGCTTTAAGGGGGCATCTGCTGATGGCCGCCCGGGGGCCCCGCCCCCGGGCGGGAGCCACGGCTCAAATAGCAGAAGCTTCACGACTTCACTCGGCGCCCGTCGGGGGTGATTTGCAGCCCCCCTAATGAACAGCGACAACGATCTCCACAGCCACGTACGGCCTGCCATGTTCACAAGGCACCGTGCGTTACTGTGCCTTTAAGAACCAAATGGAATACTGTGAAAAAGTCACTTGCGTCCGTGTTTGGGGGGGAGGGAGGGGACGGCTGCAAATGTCTTCGGTCGGAATCAGGCGGAATCTGGCCTTTTCTTCTTAATCTCTTGCCTTTTTTTCCCTCTCCTGGCAATTGGGGTTAAGTGACTTGCTCAGGGTCACACAGCTAGGACGCGTTAAGTATCTGAGACCAGATTTGAACTCAGGTCCTCCTGACTTCAGGGGGTGCTCTACCCACGGCGCCACCCAGCTGCCCCAGGCTCTGAGCTTTTCCGAGAAAACCAGGAGAAACAGAGAAAAGGGGAGAAAAGTAACTCAAAAGTTCGAATCGCCCTGAGCTGGCCTGTTGTGAAGAAACAGAATTCCCTGAAATTGGTGACCTGGGAAGCTGATAACGGAGCAAGGACAAAGGGACAGAAAAAAGAAACCACTTCACGTCTCAATGTTTACCTGGAGGCTTAATTTAACTCGTCTTGAGCAATAACGAGTAGAAGCTTCGGGGAGATGGCAGCAGCCTTTGGAGTAAACAGGGTGAGGAAATTGGATTTCTGGGAGCCGAGATGTTCAAAGGAGCCGCTGCCTTTGTTTATTAGTTGCTTGATTTCTTAATGCGCATGCGTGCTGATGCTGTTTATTTATTGCATTAGAACTACCGCCGTTCACTTCGATAAGGATCCACAACTTTGTTCATGTTCAATAATATTATTTACTTGATCACAGAGATGATGGGGGTGGAGAAATGAGAGTAATTCTGAGGAAAGCTTTCTTCGCTTTATTGAGTAATTTCAGGCCCCGGGTCGAGGCTCAAGATGATTAAAAAGGAGAAAGAGGTTGCAACTTGATTCATCGGACCCCTCCTGGATGCTCTAGAGCTCAGGCTGCCAAGTTGAAGCTGAGGCGATGGGCACCTCCTGGCACTCGTGTCTTCCTGTAGGCCCCTCTAAAGAGAGCGGGAGGGAGAGCTCCCCTGGGCTGCCGCTGTCAGCCGGGGCGTGCCCCCCAAGCCAGCCCGTCAGTCACCGCGGGGTTCTCGGGTGAGCCGCAGCAGGCCCCCCAGCGCTCGGCCATTGGGGCAAACGGAGCAAGCCCACGTGGCCCCCAGAGCCCTCCAGGGTCCGTCCCATGGAGGATTCTGCTGAGCTCAAGCTCCAGTGGACGGCTCCACAGGCCCGGCACTCGGTGGGGCTTAGCACATGCCCGTTCCCTGCGGGACAGAGCCACCTAAGGAAGGCCCCAGCCCAAGCTGAGAAGTCCCGGAGGGTTCTGGGGGTCGGCCGTTGTCCTAGGGCCGGCACGGTTTGCGGATTATGGCGAGAGAACCAGCATTCCCTTGGAGAGAAGGAGAATCTGGCGGCTGGAGACGAAGGCCGAGGCGGGGGCCTGCCAAGACACGGCCAGCGATCCCGTAAAAGGAACAAGAAGCCACTAGACACAGGCGAGCACCAACTTCCCGTTCATGAATTGGCGGGAAACCTCACTTAAGTACGCAGGGCTAAGAGGAAGGAACAGAATTGGGAAGCCCCAATGGCTTGTATTTGGGTAAACAGAGTCGGAAGAGTGACGGTCCCAGAAGGAGCCTTGCCTGGCCCTTCCCAAGACACGCCGAGGACTAAACTGCTCCTCATCGGCCCGGAGCTCTCCTCCAAGGCTCAGGCTCTCCTGCTGCCTCCTCTAAGAGATTTCTCCATCTGTCTTTCCCCATCATCCTGCACTCTGGGGGAGGAGGGGTTGGGGCAATTGGGTCACACAGCTAGTGTCAAGTGCCTGAGGCTATATTTGAACCCAGGGCCTCTGACTGGTGCTGCCCCATCACTTGATTTGGAGTTGGAAGAGGCCCCAGAGCCCCGGGCTCATTCCCATGCCTCTCCCCCCTCAGGTGAAGGGAAAGAGCCCAGAGCGTCCCCATGGCCCAGGCTAGGTTGGTAGCAGGGGGTTGCCCCGTGTCCCGAGGGGAGCCTTGCGGGGCACAGAAACCAAACCAAACTGTTCCTCTCCCCCCAATATCTTCAGCTTTTCCCCACATGGGCTGCCCAGGGAGAGGGGCGCTGCCCCCTCGCCACAAGGACCCTTCCTTAGTAAATGCTGCCTAGAGGCAGTACCAGGAGGAGGGAGGAGGGAGGGAAGGGAGGAAGAAGGAGAGGAGGAGGAAGAAGGAGAGGAGGAGGAAGGGAGGGAGGGGGTGGAGGAGCCACTTTTCCCACGGCTGCTTGGACTGGAGCCAGATGCTCCACCCCTCGGGTCCTCTGCCTCCTACAGAGCCTCCCCCAGAAGGGAACCTGGCTGGCAGCTCTTTGTTTCTCACCTGGAGAACCCCTTCTCCCCTCCCCCTCTTTTGTGTCTTCTGTGTCTTGTGTGAATGTGTGTGTATTTGTGTACATGTGCGTGAACGTGGTTTATGTATGTGTGTGCCCGTGTGTGTGCATTGTTTGTGCCTCTGTGTGCACACATGGGCATGTGGGTGATGTGTGTCTGCATGTCAGTGTGTGTGTGAGTGTGAGTGTGTCAGTGTGTGTGTGTGTCAGTGTGTGAGTCTGTGTGTGTGTGAGTGTGTCTGTGTGTGAGCATGTCAGTGTGTGTGTGTGTGTGTGTGTGTGTGTGTGTGTGTTTGAGAGAGAGAGTGTGTGTGTGCCCACCTGCAGGATGGAAGGGAGGCAGGCGGGCAGGCAGAGAGAAGGGACCGGCTGCCTCCAGACTTCTTAGACCTGGGGAGAACCTCCAAGCCATCAGGCTCCACGGGCCCATTCTACAGAGGAAAACCTTGAGCTTCCTGAGACTAGTGAACAAGGCGGCTTTCCGGGCCTGGGGACAGCCCTCCTGCTAAGCCATTTCTGGTCCAATACACGTGGCCCCTCTGGGGAGGGGTCCCGTCTCAAGCCACCAGGGGGCTCAGGGTCCGTGTCCTGCCTCTCAGCCCAGGCCTTTTTCTGACTCGCTGCAGGAGCCCTCTGACTCGCTCCAGTCTCCGGGGGACCCCCAGGTCCCTCGCTCCTCTCCATCCTTAGAGCATCTCACTCTGTGCCCATCCCAGAGGATGGGGAGCGCGGAGGGAGAGTCAGGCGGAGTGGGCGACTCTGGGAAGTTCCTCCCCAGGACCAGCGGAGAGATTGCCTTAGGGTGTGGCGGCCACCACGGGCCTGGCGCAGAGAGCGAGCCTCGCGGTGTTTGCCCACAGGCCTGGCATGGCCTTCATCCTGTGCTACGGCAGCGAAGCCGGAAGCTGGGAGACAAGGATCAGCCGCCTCTGGGCTGTGGCCCAAGCGCCTGGGGCCTCCACGTTGGCATCTGGGAAGCCCAGTGGGAGGCAGAGAGCAGAGGAGGCAGCCTCGGCCCAAAGCTCCCCAGAGGGCCAGGGCCCAGCGGCCCCGGTGGCCGGCAGGCCTCTGGCTTAGTTTTCCAGGGAGCTGGCGGGGTCTGGTCCCGGCCTCCTTATGGGAGGTGGGGTGCGGCAGGCCGGCCTCGGGTCCTTCCTGGGCCTCTATCCTCAGCTGTAAGGTGGGGGCATCGGGCCAGGGGAACCCCGAGGACGGCCAGCTCCAGGACTGAGACCTGGCACAAAGTCACTACTTAATAAATGGCTGTTGATTGGTTGGTAACAATAGCGATGGCTCAGGCTGCCCAGGGCTCCAAGGAAGCTTCTCTGGGGCTTGTTTAGTCCCCCCCTCCCTCCGCCAGCTTGAGACTTGGAGCCCCTGCAAGCTGACTGACCAATGGCCGACAGACCGACCTACGTCCCTGTGGGGCAGAGGCCCGGCTGGATGTCCCGTCCCAGGCCCCAGAGTTGCTTGGGTGGGCCAGGCTCGGGAGCCGGGAGCCAGCAGCCAGGCCAAACATCCTTGGTGGTGATGTGGGGCCGGCGCAGGTTAATTGTTCATCCGTCCCCCCCTCTCCCCCCCCCCCCCAGCTTGTGTCCTGGCTCCCCAACCTGAGGTTTCAGGTCACTAGCCAAGACAGCCAGAGATCGGGTACAAGGCCTTTCTGAGGAAGCCGCTAATTCTCTTCCGGCTCCTCGAGCTTCCTGATTCACTGGAGCCCCCAAGGACACTGATGGAGGATGGGGAGGTAGTATGGGGGAGACATGGCCCTGTGGGCCTGACCTGAGCTGGGGAGCTGGGGAAGGGAGGTCAGGCCTGGACAGGAGATAGCCAAGCCCCTTCTCCTGCCTCCGAGGGCTACTCAGACACCTCCCCCGCCAGGCAAGCTCGAACCGTGGCAGTCAGGGGTGCTGGTAAATGTGGTCATGGCTGGCACAGGTCACTTCAAATCCCCAAGCCTTGGTTTCCTCAGGGTGAGACTGGCTGACTCATGGCTTCTGAGGTCTCCTTCCTCCCCACCCCCAGATGTGGCATTTGCTTCTGCTCCTTCGCTAGGCTGAGTGTTAAATCTTCAGTGTGAATGTTTACATTCAGAAATCGGCCACTGCCACAAATTGGGCTTGGTTTATTCTGCTGATTGTCTAGGTTAGCAAAAGTGAGGGGGAAAATGGCAAAACAGGAAGGGAGGGAGGGAGGGAAGGAAGGAAAGAAGGAAGGAAGGAAGGAAGGAAGGAAGGAAGGAAGGAAGGAAGGAAGGAAGGAAGGAAGGAAGGAAGGAAGGAAGGAAAGAAGGGAGGGAGGAAGGGAGGGAGGGAGGGAGGGAGGGAAAGAGGGAGGGAGGGAGGAAGGGAAAGAAGGGAGCCCCGCTAGCATGACTCCCTGTTCCTCTCATCCAGATTGTGGCTGCTCCTGGAATTCTCCTTCCTAGTCTCCATAAGACAAAGTCCTTCTCATTTTCTTAGTTTCTCCTTCTTTTCTCCCACCCCTTTTGCCCCCTCCCCTTCTTTCCTCCTCTCCCTCTTCCCCTCCTCTTCATGTCCACTTCTTCCACAGCACCTTCATATGGTGTGGACTGAAGCCGCCCTCATCCTCCTGTCTGCCTGCTCTGGGGTCTAGTTTATTAGCACCTCCCCAAAGAACTCTAAAGTAGCTAGTTGGAGAATGACAGCAATTGCCCTTTCAAAAAAGGTTGTTTCTTTTGAGAAAGAAGCCGCCCCTCTCCTAGGGGTGCAGGTCCGCTTCCAGTAGCACCCAACCCCTGCCTCTCAGGCATCCCTGGAGGGCTTACAAAGGCCAACGGAAGGAAGTGGCCCAGCTTCTGGATCCCATCTCTGGAACGGGTCTCACAGGGCATCCAGACTCTGGCCCCTCATTTTATCCATGAGGCGGATAAAGGCGGGAAATCTGGCTTAAGTCCCTCAACAGGGGATTGCAGAATTGGGATTTGGACCCAGGCCTTTGGACTGCAGATTCAGGGCTCTCCTGGGTAAACTTTATGACCCTTTCCCCATTTCCACTTCCAGTCTCTCCTCTGATAACTATCCTTGGTGACACAGGTCACCCTTCATGGCATTTACTCTTGTGCGGGTTGGCAGGACGCCATTTTTTGGTGCACTCAGAGTGAGTCCAGCCCTTGAGATCAAGAGTAGCTTTTACCCAATCTCTTTGACATGACATCTCTTGCTTATTCTGTTTAATGTCAGAGAATGGGGGAGGGGGGCACCAGGACCCCAATGTTAGGGCTAGAAGAAGTCTGTCAGGCAGAGGAAGGTGTTCTGCCGCTGCAGCCCCCCAGCCCCTCTGGGGGGACTAGTGATCTGGTGTCTTCCTTCACCGAGACAAGAATGCCTGCGTACCAGGCATTGTATTTTACAAATATCATCCTCACAACAACCCTGGGAAATAGGTGCTGTTAATATATTTATTTTACAGCTAAGGAAACTGAGGCAAGCCGTGGTTAAGTTGCTTTCCATGACTTGCTGTTTGATCCACACATTTTTTTAGGGTTAACTTGTTTAATATCCAATGAGTTTTGAGTCTATCTTTCCATACCCTTTATTGCATATAATTTTGATTACAGCATGCTATGAAATGTATACATTTAATATTTCTGCCTTTCTGCATTTAATTGTGAGATTGCTACATCCCAGTTCATGACCAATTTTCTCCAAAGTCCTATCATATCTAAGTTTTCTAAGATTCTATTCACCTCCTTAATTTTTTTCTGCTTATTTTGTGGCTAGAATGATCTAATTTTGAGAAGGGGAGGTTGAGGTCCCCCATTAGTATTGTTTTGTTGCTTATTTCTGCCTGTAACTGATTTAGCTTCTCTAGGAATTTGGTATACCACTTGCTGGCGCGTATATATTTAGCATTGATATTACTTCATTGCCCATGAAGCCTTTTAGCAAGATATAGTTTCCTTCCTTATCTTTTTAAATTAGATCTATTTTTGCTTTACTTTTGTCTGAGATCTGGATTACTATTCCTGCCTTTTTTTTTTTTTTTTAACTTCAGCTGAAGCCCAATATATTCTGCTCCAATCTTTTACCCTTAGTCTTTGTATATTTGTTTTAAAGGTGTTTTTTGTAAACAACATATTGTAGAATTCTGGCCTTTCTCCAGTGATTTCTGCCCTTCCTCTTATCCATTCCTTCCCTTTTCTTGCCCCTTTCTCCTCCTCCTTTTTTATAGGGCAAGATAAATTTCTATGCCCATCTGAGTGTGTCTGTAAATACCTCTTTGAGCCAAATCTGATGAGATTAAGTTTCAGACAATGCTCATCCCCCTCCCTTCTTTCCTTCTACTGTAATAGGTCTTTTGAGCCTCTTCATGTGATCTAATTTATCCCATTTTCCCTCCTCTTTCCTCTTCTCCCAATACAACCCCTTAATGCTTTTTTTTTTTCTTATAACATATCAAAGTCAACTTATACTCTCTGTCTACCTATGCCCCCTCTAACTGACCTAATAAAAGATGAAATTCTCTAGTTACAAATATCATCTTCCCACATGGGGATGTAAACAGTCTAACCTTCAAATAATATATATATTTTTTTCTGTTTAGCTTTTTATGCTTCTCTCGAGTCTTTTATTTGAAGATCAAATTTTCTGTTTAGTTCTGATCTTTTCATCAGAAATGATTGAAAGTCACCTGCTTTATGGAAGGTCCATCTCCTTCTCTGTAAAATGATGGGCATTCTTGGTTGTAATCCAAGCTCGTTTGCCCTCTGAAATATCTTCCAATCCTTTAGTATGGAAGATACTAAAGCCTGGTAATCCTGACCATGGCTCCTTGATACTTGAATTATTTCTCTCTGGCAGTTTGTAGTATTTTCTCCTTGTCCTGATAATTCTGGAACTTAGTTATAATAATTCTTTGAGCTTTTTTTTGCATCTTCTCTTTCAAGGTGAGTGATGGATTCTTTCCATGACTATTTTGCCTTCTGGTTGTAGCACATCAAGGCAATTTTCTTTGATGAATTCTGGAAAGACGCTATCCAGGCTCTTTTTTTTTTTTTTTTATCTTGGCTTTCAGGTAGTCCAGTAATTCTTAAATTGTTTCTCCTGAATCTAGTCTCTAGGTCAGTTGTTTTTCCAATGAAGTATTTTATATTTTCTTCTTTTTTTTAATTCTTTTTAATTTATTTGATTGATTCTTGATGTTTCATAGAGTTATTAACTTCTATTTGCCCAATTCTAGTTATTAATATGATTTTGTTCAGTTAGCTCTTGTATTGTAATATGCCCTGGCAGGCCTTTGGCAAGTTGTAGAGGGATGTTGTAGGCCCTTCAACCAGGTGTAGAAAGTTTGGTTCCTGATGAGTGTTTCAAGAGCTGAAGTTTGTTAGTTCCAATCAGTGATTGACCCTTGTTATATAAATATCAGGCAAGTTCCTCAGACCAGAGAGTTTTCTGATGCTGCTTGGTTGCTTTTGAGAGAAACTCTCTTCCTCGGAGAAGTCCAGGTTTGTTAATAATTTTTATCTATTGAATTTGCTTTCCCACCCCAGTATCTCCTTTTCCATTTGGCTAATTCTACTTTTAAAAGTATTGTTTTCTTTGGTGGATTTTTTTTTTTTTAATTTGGCCAACTGTATGGAAGTCATTGTTTATCTGGGTCAATTTTTTTCCTTCCTTCTCTAAGCTGTTGACTCTCTCTTGTATAGAATTGGTACTATTAAGCCACCATCCTTTGTGGTTTTTTCCCTATGAATTCCCTTGATATTCTTGACTTTTTGTTCTTCCAGATGAATTTTGTTATTTTTTTCTAGTTCTATAAAATCACTTTGGTATGACACTGAACAAGTAGAACAATTAAGATAGAATTGTTATTTTTATTATATTGGCCCAGCCTACCCATGAGCAATTGTTATTTTTCCAATTCTTTAGACTAGGCTTTATTTGTGTGAGGAGTTTTTTATAATTGTTTTCATATAGTTCCTGGATTTGGCTTGGCAGGTAGATGCATAAATATTTTATTTTGTCTACCATTATTTTAAATGGAATTTCTATCTCTTGCCAATGGGCTTTGTCAGTAATATATAGAAATGCCTATTTGTGTGGATTTATTTTATATGCTGCCACCTTGCCAAAGCTGTTAATTGTTTCAAGTAGGTTTTTGAATGATTCTATAAGTTTATCATATCATCTTCCAAGAGTGATAGCTTTATCTCATTGCCTATTCTAATTCCTTTAATTTCTTTTTTCTTTTCTTATTGCTAAAGTCAACATTTCTAGTACAATATTGAATTATAGTGGGTGATAATGGGTATCCTTGTTTCACCTCTGATTTTATTGGAGATGCAGCAATTTCTTGCTGATGGTTTTAGATAGATGCTGCTTAACATTTTAAGGAAAACTTCCTTTATTCTTATGCTCTCTAGTATTTTTAACATGAATGAATATTATATTTTGTCAAAAGCTTTTTCTGCATCTGTTGAGATTATCATATGATTTCTGTTGGTCTTATTATTGATATGGCCAATTATGGTAATAGTTTTCCTGATATTGAACCAGCCCTGCCTTCCTGGTATAAATCCCACTTGGTTGTAGTGTATTATTCTGTTGATAAGTTATTGTAATCTCTTTGCTAATATTTTATTAAAATTTTTGCATCAAGATTCATCAAGAAGATTGGTCTGTAAATTTCTTTCTCTGTTTTGGCCCTTCCTGGTTTAGTTATCAGTGTCATATTTGTGTCATAGAAGGAATTTGGCAGTATTCCTTTACCTATTTTTCCAAAAGTTTACATAGTATCGGAATTACATGTTCTTTAACTATTTGGTAGAATTCAATTGTAAACCCATCTGCCCCTGGAGAGTTTTTTCTTAGGGAGTTAATAACACCTACTTCTCGGGGTTGCTGTGAGGATCAAACAAGATATTTGGACACTAACACAATGTCTGGTATATAGTAGCTGCTTAGTAAATGTTTGTTTCCTTCCTTCCTATCTGTCTGACATCTGGGGGCCCTGGGTTCTTTCTGTGTGACTCCAAATCCAGCTGGCTAACCATTGTACCACATGGTCTTGTCATAGAATGTGGGTTCTTCCAGGGCAGAGATCATTTGCATCTCCTTTCCTGGCATTTAGCAGATCATTATAATGGAGTAGCCATGATCCAGAGGAGACTTTGTTCTGAGCTGTGTAGACAGGTGACAGGTCCTCCCCCTCCTCCTGCTGTTCAGCTCTGTCCCTCAGGCTTTCTAGGGATTAAAGAAGGGGGAGGAGTGAGCTAGATGGAGCAATGAGCCAGTTCCCAGAAATCAATAAGGAGGCATAAACATTGCCTGTTTATCAGCAAAGCTCTGGAGGAAAAACTGGAGATTTTACCCGAGGCAAGAGGTGTGCCAGCTCTCCCCTTTCACCTGCTATCAAGGTGGAGGGAACCCCCCACATACTGCTGGGGGCTGGAGACAAGGGGCTGCAGGTCAGAGCACCTGGAGGACTCCCACCTCTCATCCTCAGGCTGGAGAGGGGGTGGGGCTGTCAGCAGCCTAACATTTCAGGTCTTCTAGTTCCTTTCCTTTTGTGGCTAGAAGAAGAGTGGAGAAGGAAAGGAAGCTTCTGTCTGGGCACAAGCCTTCTGTCCTTAGGGTCCCCCCTGTCCAGGGATACCTGGCTGCTTCCAACTCCTCTGGAATGGGGGGAGAGGGGCACCTAGCACAGCAAGGACAGTGCCTGAGCTCGGAGAGGTGCTGGGTGGGGGGCTGTGGGAAGGTGGCCTGGATTTGGAGAGGTGCTGGGTGGGGGGTTGCAGGGACTTGCAGGTACCTGCATTTACAGAGGTGCTGGGTGGGGGCCGGATCTCTTGCCATCTGGACTCACTTCAGGACAAGTAGGAAGACTGCTGTGAGAAGCCAGGAAAGGAATAAGCATTTATAGAGCGCCCACATAAGCACTTTGTGTCTACAGTCCCTCCCCAACATGAACCCCGGGCTTCCACAAGTGCTTTCCTTCTGAATCATGCTTCCTTCTTCCCAGCTCCAAAGTTCCCTCGGGGTTTGGGATTCTGCCATGGAGGGGTGCTCCAGAAGAGGCCCCATTCTCTAGCCCCTCTTCTCTGTGGACTCCTGACTGACCCAGCCAGGCTGGTAGAGCCTCTGGGAGGGCAGCGGGGCTGTGATCCGAGGTTCTTTCAGGGGTTCGGAAGGGGATTCCCCTCTATCTCCAGCCCTGCTGCACTTCCTGCAGGGGAAAAATGAGCTTGGTTCTAACCCTGCCTGGCACAGGAGTTCATCAGTCACTCAACAATCATTTATTATACTCCTGCTGTGTGTCGGGCCATGTGGGAAGGCAGAAACGGTCTCTGCTTTCAATGGCTCATGGCCCAAAGTGGGAGATGACGTGCAAAAAGTATGCACCAACTGCATAAATGCAGGCAAGGGAGGGCCCCTGGCAGGAGGTAGGGCTGGAGTCCTCCACTCTTGAAGAAGTAGAAGTAGTGGAGGACGGGAGTCCGGGCGTGGAGGACGGCCTTCCTTGGCATGACCTTGGCAGATGTCACATCCTGTTTGAGGAAGAACAGGCCGGCCTGCCACGCCATTGGGTGAGCGCCAAGTGGGGATCCAAGTGGGGAGGATTTTGTGTTTGATTCCGAAGCACAGAATCGGGCCATGGGGACCCGTGGCTGTTCTGGGTTATCTTGGCTCCCCGGGGCCCGCCTGCTGCCCAGAAATCCCACTAGACCCCTGCAGGGGCCTCTGTCCGCATGGTGCTCCTGCTGCCTCGGAGCCCTGAGACCCCCCCAGGTTGGCCCCCGAGAGCCCTTCAGAGCAGAGCCTGGGTGGGGCGGGGACATCTCTGCCTCCCAGCACACAGGGGACCTTTCCGGCAGTCTCATCCCAGCTTTGAAGGGCTAATGGCAAGGTCCGCTCCTTGGCATTCCCTGTCTCTGCTTGATTCACCAAGTCTGGCCAGAAAAAGCCCAGATCTCTCCAAGCTGGGTCCTCGGGAAGCTGCCCCCCGGCAGGCCCAGGGCTGCTGTTGGAGCCCTCCGAGCTTTGGGCCCTCCTGGGCCCTGAGCCCTTTTCTGCCAGCTGCCCCGTGGCCTTGCAGGCTGAGCAGAAGGGGCTTCATCCTCCTGGCTTCCTTGGGCAAGCATCCCTAAGCAGAGGGACATCAGCAATTCCCTGAGAATCCCGGCACCATGGCCCATGGGCCCATAACATGTCCCGGCCCAGGCTGGGCGCCGGCCCTGGGGGCTTTGAATTCTGCAGCTGCCACTTGTTACCTGGGAGACCTCGGGAAAGTGATTTCATCTGCCTGGAAAGAGGCTCTGACTGGAGATCCAAGGCCCCGGCTCTGGGCCAGGGCTAAGCCGATTCAGGCTTCTTCCAGCTCCGGGGTAGAGGCCAGGACATCCTGCCTCCTTCGCCTCCTGAGCAAAGGGAGCTGGGAGGAAAGCGGGCTGAGGGGCCTGGGTTTTCTGGATGACCCTTCTGGGGCTCGTGGTACAATGTCTCAACCGAATGGGCTGAGAATGGGTCCTCAGGGTCGAGTCTGAGATGGCCTGGGCCCGGCTGACTCCCAACTCCAGCCATAAATACCAGGCCCCCACTGGCCCTGAATGCCAATGGGTCGGGGGGGATGGGTGGGGAGATGGGACAGGTAGCAGCGTGGGTGGGGAGATGGGACAGGTAGCAGCGTGGGTGGCAGGATGGGTGGATGGCCGGACGGGTAACAGGATGGACAGATGGGTGAAGTACAGCCAGTGGCTCAGTTGGAGAAAGCCCACGAGCCTGGCGGAGGAGGATCTTCTCTTCGGGATCCACAAGGAGATCCGGAATCAGTGGGACCCACAGAATGTCAGGAACAATGAGTGCGTGCATGATTTTCTTAACTTGGTCGCAGAGACGCCATCTTTGCCTGGCCCGCCAGTGCCCACCTGCGCTCTCTGCCTGCCCCAATGCCTCCCTCTCCTGGGAAGGCAATCCCATGGCAGACACGGCAGAGCATTTGCTCCCCCGACCCCAGCTTGGTGAGCAGCTGCTAATCCCAGACAGATTCCCCTAAAAACAGCCACTGGAGGCTCGGGGATGAGAGGAAGAAGAGGAGTCACAGTGGTCCAGGAATCCCTACCTCCTCTTCTCGCCCCTTACCCCTGGGGCTCCCCCGAATGGGCACAAAGAGGCAGGAGACGCGGAGGCTGAGAGAGGGAGGCAGGAGGTTCAGAGGCCTTTGGAAAGCTCCTTGTCAGAGCGGGGACTTGAAGGAAGAGCGGAGGTGGAGATGAGCCCTAGTGAGCCGGGGCTGGGAGAGCCGGGTGTCCTGGGAATGGAACGGCCTGGGCGTGAGTGCCCCCTCGGAGTATATGAGAAGCCTAGAGAAGTTGGAGGCAGCTTAAGGAGGGCTCTGAATGTCAGGCAAAGTTAGTTTAATCCGGGAGCTACTCTAAGAAGGGGTGTGTGTGTGTGTGTGTGTGTGTGTGTGTGTGTGTGTGTGTGTGTGTATGTGTGTTCTGTCTCTTGTCTCTGGGTCTCTGTCTCTTGTCTCTGGGTCTCTCTCCCTAGGGGCCTCATCCCGAGATTCCTCACTTGCTGCCTTGTGGGGCCCCTCTGGGCTCCGTGGGGTCCCTGGCAGCTCCTGAACAGGCCCCATCACATTTCCCCTGTTTCCATCTCTTTTCTATTCTGTTCTGCACCATTTTGTCTAAAATATGACTGGCTCCGCCTTCCCCTGCAGCCGGAGCTGAGGAGAGCCAAGCGCCTCATTAAATGAGATCTCCGAAAACCGCCTCGGCTGTCCGAGATGTGCCCCCCCTTTAAGGGGTCAGCCCAGGACGAGCTCCTTAAAGCCCGGAGCCAGTCCCCTCTCCCCGGTGGAAAGGAGGACTCCTAAGCTGGTGGGATCCGAAGATAGGAGGCCTTGGGCAGCCCCTGCTCTGGGAGACTTTTTCCCAGGGACCTCTCCATGCTCTGGGTGCTCACCGGGCTGTCTCCCTCACTACCACAGGCAGCCCGAGTCACTGGGCTCTGGTCCACCCCAGAGCCACATCCCCATTGGTGTGAGGAGGCTCTGAGGGCCAGTATCCATTGTCCTCTTGGCCAAACGTTTCTAGGCAGCTCCCCCGGCTCAAGGCTCCTCTCCCTCATCAAATATGGAATGAACAGACTCGGGAGCAGCCAGTCAGGGACAGGAAGAGGTCCAGCTGTGGGGGGAGCCTTGTGTCCCCCCCTTTTTCCCCCCCCTTCCCAAGGAGACAGATCCCGGTCAGAGCAGCCGCCTTAGCTTTGGCGTTATGGGTCCTGTTGGCAGGCACAAAAGTGCCGCTATAAATACGTTTGTGCATATCTGCCCATTTCCTCTGGGGGAGATGTCTGTCTTGCACTGGGGTTACTGAGTCAGATGGAATACACAGTTTACTAGTTTGGGGCTATGGTTCCCAATGGTTTTCCCACAATGTTTGGACTCCCCCACTTCACAACTCCACCAACAATGCATCGGAGGATTTGTTCTTCCGCTGCCTTTTCAATGATTCTTCCTTTCCCGGTTTGTCCTATTTATGGAGCTGGTGGTTACCAGGTAGGACCTCGGAGCTGTTTCAATGTGTACTTCTCTTATTAGTGACTTGGACCCTTTTTCATGTCACCGTTGATAGTACGCCATTTTTTTTTGACAGCCGGCTGAATGTAACTCTATTGGAGATGGACCATTTACATATTTACCTCAATTATGAGATTTTGGGCCATAAGATTTTTCCCCCAGTTTGTTTCCCTTTTTATTCTCATTCATTTATTTTGTTTGTGCAAGAACTTAGAAATTTTTGCTTAATCATAATTGTCCATTTTATCTTCAGTGATTCAGAACTCTTCCCTAACTATGGGTGAAAGAAGCAATGCTCTTCCTGCTCTCCTAGTTTGTATATAATATGATCTTTTATATCTTCCCGCATCCATTTTGTTTGTGAAATTTATGCACCTCTTGAAAAAAAAGATTTTTTGCTTTATTAATGTACTTACTTATGCATGCTTTATTTTTTACATTATGCTTTAAAAGCATAAAAAAGATTTTTTTTAAAAAGCATAAAATAAAATGCATAGGCTTACAAAAGAAACCAATTTTATAGAAACTCAATCTTATGCCTTGGTGGACTCTAGGTAAAGATCCTCTGTCCTCAAAATAATTTCTGCTAGAACCCATTCCAATTCTGGCAGCTTTTGCTAAGTAGTGTGTCACTTCCTCAATATTTGGAATTACTGGATTTATTAGACATTATGCAACTGTGATATATGGATGTGGTTCTCATGTTTGGTCTCTTCCACTAATGAATTGCATTATTATTTATTTATTTTTAAAATTTGTAAATAACATTTTATTTTCCCCAATTACATTAACATTCTTTTAATTTATTTTTTGAAGTTTTGACTTTCTAGTTTTATCCCTTCTTTCCTCTCCTCCTCCTCCTCCTCCCCTGAGACAGTAAGCAATTTGGTATATGATATGTGTGCAATCATGTAGAACGTTTCATTTAACTCATTTTCTTCAATAAAATTCAAAAGAAATAGAAATGAAGAAAGAGAGAGGTGAAAGGTAAAAATTGGTGAGCTTCAGTCTGTATTAAGATAACATCAGTTCTTTCTCTTAGACAGACAGCATTTTTCATAAGTACTTTGGGATTGTTTTGGATCATTGTATTGCTGAGAATATTTGAGTCTTTCACAGTTGATCATCATACAATGTTGCTGTTACTATGTACAGTGTTCTCTTGGTTCTGCTCACTTCACCCTGCATCAGTTCATTTAAGTCTTAAATCATCCTGTTTGTCACTCATTTCTTATAATGAAATAATATTTCATTATGATAATATAACACAGTTTATTCAGTCATCTGATGGGGATTTCCTTATTTCCCAATTCTTAGCTACCACAAAGAGCTGCCACACATAATTTTTGGGTATAAATAGGTTCTTTCCCCTTGGTTTTTAAGTCTCTTTGGAACACAGACTTAGCAGTGGTATTGCTGAATCAAAGGGTTTTATAAAGTTTTATAGCCCTTTGCATACGAACTTCTCTTTAAAAGGAAGATTCTTGACTTTTTGCTCATCCAGATGAGTTTGTTTGTTATTTACTAGTTGTAAAAAGTGAGAGTGGATGGGTATGACCTGGAATCTGTAAATTAGAATGATCAATTTATGATTTTTTATTATATTGTCATGGTCAAGCTATGAATAATTAATATTCATGCAATCATCTATCTTGAGAGACATAGACACAGAGACAGAGATGATCAATTTATGATTTTTTAATATATTGTCATGGCCAAGCTATGAATAATTAATATTTGTCCAATTATTTATCTGAGAGACATAGACATAGAGAAAGAGAGACAGGAAGGGACTGAGGTTTGGAGAGTGAGGAAGAGCAGCAGCAGAGGATGAAGGACATTTTCCAGGAGAATGATTTGTAATGGCTAGAGCTTTTCCTTTCTCTGGCTCGCTGCTCAGCTGATTAAGAAAATCATTAAGAGTGATGAGGGTGGCCCTCAGTGATTATCACTTGCAGAAGCCACTGGAATAATAGTAAAATTATTCCATTCTCTGTTTAACTGCTTCATGTCATGGGTGACAGTTTTTTTGTTTGTTTGTTTTTGTTTTTGTTTTTGTTTTTTTTTGCCAAGTGTTTTTCCATTTTAAAGTTTGCTTACTATGTTTGACCTTAATTTCCATTTTTCCCAGTGCCAAATCATCCTGAGGGCCCTGGTGCAAACCTGATTTTGTCAAGATGAATGGTTACCTGAAACAGCGTAAGTCTGTTTGACTTTATTTCATTTGAAAATGTTTGAATAAGAACTCATGATGATGATGGCGACAATGATAAACATTTAGGTAGTGCCAGGCCCTATAATTTGATTACCCCAGGACACATAATGTCCAATGCCCCACCCAGATGCTAATATCATTCATGAATGATGAGGGTTCTTGGTTCTTCAGCTATTTATCCTTCCTTGGCTTAGAAATTTGGACCACGTTAATCTTTTAGCAAGAATCTGGTCAGAGAGCTTTTTGGGTCTGTTTGAGAATAATTTCCCTAGTATAAGTGTTAGTTGTTTTTTTGTTTTTTGTTTTTTGTTTTTTTTTAATTTGAAAAAATTCTCCTGTCACTCTATTAGGACCAAGAAGTTATTTTTCTCCTGCTTTGGTAGTTCCTTTTCATTTAGTACTATTTCCTTTTCTGAGTTTAGATTCTGTAAGATCTCTATTTGGTCTTTCATTATTCTAGGTATTTAACATTTTGTAAGGTATTCCTCGATTTGTTTTCTCAGTTTTGTTCTATTATTGTACATAGAAGGTTCTGAAAATTCTTTTTGTTATGGTTTTGTTGAGATTTCAACTTGATCATTTGCCATTTTGCTGATTTGATTTTCTGTTCTCTTCTTAATCAGATTGGCTAAAGATTTCTCAGTACTTTCAAAGAAACAACTTTAGCTTTATTAATCATTTCCATAAGGTTTTAAAAAATACAATTTTTAGTTCATTTCCCTACAAATATTTAAAGTCATCTTTTGTGCTTATATTATTTGTTTACCTGTTGACTTTCTAATTTTTAAAATCCACTTGTGTCCTTTTTTTAAATATTTTGTTAATATATATTTGTAAGGATACCTTTTCCTTGGTGCCTGCTTTAGTTTCTTCCCGGAAATATTGATATGTTGTTTCCTTATCATTTGATTTCACTTGTTCTTTGATGCACTCTTTTATGATTTCATTGTTAAGTCTCCATTTGGATCTGGGTTTTGTTTGTGCTTCTTAAACTGATTGCTATTTTTGTAAGAAGTGTGTTTAAAATTTCTTTTTTCCATTTGTTTGCAATATTTCTGTGCTCTAATTCATGGTTGATTTTTGCAAAAGTTCCATATGGTCGTGAGAAATATGTAAATTTTTAGTAACCCCATTTTGAAGATGTCATAAGTCTTTTTGTTGAGGTTGGGAAGATGGATCGGGTGTTGTGAGGTATCTCAAAGGAATTTGCAGACTTGAACCCATCTCCTAGTGAAGGGGCAAAGCTTTACTGCAATAATGACGCCATTACAAAAGCGGGCTGAATTGTAAGGGAATCCAGCAGAGAAACAGAAACGGGGAGACACGTTTATCCAGCTTTCAATCATAGCTCTGCTAATTCTGTGGCTCAGATTGAAAGGAGTATACTCCATAATTTGGTTCTTTGACCACATTATTACTGACAATATTGCTAGTCAGCAACAAATTGAGGAGTGGTCTTACTCACTATTGTCTCAGGAGTTTGATCTGTGGAAGTTTCCTGAGGTCAGAAGCTAACTGTGGTCAGAATCTGACAGATTGGGGTGGGAGTTATCTGAGGCAGAAAATCTAGAATTAACTCATTACCAGAACAAAAGCCCCCCTAAAATCAGGCCACCACAAAATCATATTACATCATTTTGGCTCTAGTTTCTCCCATAATTTTTTCAATTCTCTATTTTCTCCTTTGTTCATCTTTTATACTTGTTCAAAACTGAGTGAGGGATAGTAAAAATTCCCACTACTGTTTTATTATTGTCGATGTCCAACTTATTCTTTCTTCTTTTTTTATTTCGATATTTAATTGTTCCTATCTTTTTTTTTCTTTCAGTTAAGAAGTCAAGTAAAGTCCAAACCTCTCCTTCAACCTGTTTTGTTTGTTACTTTCATAAAAAAATTTTTTTTCCTTCATCTTTTTCTTTTCTTTCTCCTCTCCTGACGATTGAGATTGTGTCGCATATTTAGAAAGAATTAAATGTCTGAGGCCAGATTTAAACTGCACTGTACCTTCTAGCTGTCCCTCTTGAACTTTTGCAAAAAAGATTACTTTCCCTTGTTTTATTTGTGATTTCTTTTCCTTTTCTGCCCATCTTTGATTCATGATTCTTTTTCTTTTTCTTTTTTTTTTTTTTTTTAATTAAAGCTTTTTATTTGCAAAACATATGAAGAGGTAATTTTTCAACACTGACCCTTGCAAAACTTTCTATTCCAACTTTTCCCCTCCTTCCCCCCACCCCCTCCCCTAGATGGCAAGTAGTCAATACATAGTAAATATGTTAAAATATGTGTTAAATCCAACATATGTATACATATTTACACAGTTATCTTGCTGCACAAGAAAAATCGGATCAAGAAGGAAAAAAAACTGAGAAAACATAACGCAAGCAAACAATGGAGGGTGAGAATGACAAGTTGTATTCCACACTCCGCTCCCACAGTCCTCTCTCTGGGCGTAGATCTCTTCATCACTGCACAATTGGAAGTGGTTTGTGATTCATGGTTCTTATACTTAGTTACTACTTTTTAATTTCCTCTATGGAAATTTGAGGGCAACTGAGTCGTAGCTCAGGGGGTAAAGTGCTGGCCTGGTGGTCAAAACTTTGCTGGGCACAATCCTCTCCTTGTGATCTTAGAGCAGGCCTGGGAACCTTTTTTCGGACGTGGGCCCTTTGCCTATTTATAACATCACTTAGGGCGTCATACAGAGTTTTCAACTTAAACTCAAGCAGAAGGAGGCTCGGCTCATTACCTGCAGTTGCCTTGGCAGGGCCAGACCTTCCATGGCTCATGGGCCGATGTGCCCATCTCTGATCTAGAGACAGAATTCAGGCTCCGTGGAGGCAGTGGCTGTCATCTGAGGGGCCAGAACAGAAAATAACTTTGCTGCCCATTCATTCAAGACCCAGGACAGACACTCCTGCCCACTCCTGGGCTCTCCCTCCATCGGGATGGAGGCTGGTGCTGGGCGAAGCAGGATAACCACAGCCTGCCCAAGCCTTCTGTCTCAAACCCTTTCTACTGAAGGGCACGGGGTGGACCTGGCCTGGATTTTACCCTTTGGTTTAAGTGGCCTGGGCTGTGCTGGGCTTCCCCAGCTTTGGGATGAGCCTCAAACCTCCCCCTCCTCTTGTTTTCCTTCCTCTACCAGCCTCTCCTGTACAATGCCACTGATTAAGTCCTGATGGATTCTGTTTGCAACCTTGAGAAATTTTCCATTTTGAGATTAAAGCTGGACAGGGACGTTGACCCAAAGGTGCAAGCCAACATTAGAATTTGGCCAAGGGCCTTCAATTCTAAAGCCAGCCTTCCTTTAGAGGAAAGTCAACTGAAACTCCATTGTGTTCTTATCTCCAAGTATGGATAACCTCCCCCTCCTTACAGGCCCCCTTGCTACATCAGGTCTTCACTTGGACCTCTTGGCTGGCTTGATTAAGCTCCTCAGAATCATGTTTTTTTTTTTTTTTTAATGTTTTTATTGCACCTAATTAATGCATTTATTTTTAATCTCAGAAAAGGTTTCTTTTCTTGTTACATAGGTATTTATTTTGTGATTGATTGAATTACATGAAAAACTTAAAGCCAAAATTATCCAGAGAATGCTTTTCTTTTTCTTTTTCTTTTTCTTTTCTTTCTTTTTTTTTTAAGCTTTTTATTTTTTAAAACATATATGTGGGCAATTCTTCAACATTAGCCCTTGCAAAACCTTGTGTTCCAATTTGCCCCCCCCCCTTTCCCCCAGGCCATCCTCTAGATGGCAAGTAGTCCAATATATGTTAAACATGGTAGAATACATGTTAAATCTAATATATGCATACATATTTATACAATTATTGTGTCGCACAAGAAAAATCAAATCAAACCAGTAAAAAAAAAAAAGAGAGAGAAGCAAAATAAAATGCAAGCAAACAATGAGATTGAAAATGCTATGTTGTGAACTACACTCAATTCCCACAGACCTCTCTCTGAGGTTTCTTCCTCACTGATCAATTGGAACTGGTTTAAATCATCTCATTGTTGAAGAGGGCCTCGTCCATCAGAATTGATCATCGTATAATCTTGCTGTTGCTGTGTACAATGATCTCCTGGTTTTGCTTGTTTCATTCAGCATCACTTCCTGTAAGTCTCTCCAGGCCTCTCTGAAATCATCCTCATTTCTTACAGAACAATAATATTCCATAACGTTCATATACCACAACTTATTCAGCCATTCCCCAACTGATAGGCCCCCACTCATTTTCCAGTTTCTGGCCACTACAAAAAGGCCACCGCAAACATTTTTGCACATACAGGTCCCTTTCCTTCCTTTAGGATGTCTTTGGGATATAAGCCCAGTAGTAGCACTGCTGGATCAAAGATATGCACAGTTTGATATTTTTTTTAATAATTTTTTATTACCAGACTCCATGCCAAGGTAATTTTTTACAGCATTGTCCTTTGCACTCACTTCTGTTCCGATTTTCCCCCTCCCTCCCTCTACCTCCTCCCCCAGATGGCAAGCAGTCCTATACATGTTAAATATGTTGCAGTATATCCTAGATACAATATATGTTTGTAGAACCGAACAGTTCTCTTGTTGCACAGGGAGAATTGGATGCAGAAGGTAGAAATAACCCGGGAAGAAAAACAGCAATGCAAGCAGTTTCTATTCATTTCCCAGTGTTCTTTCTCTGGGTGTAGCTGCTTCTGTCCATCCTTGATCAATTGAAACTGAATTAGCTCTCTTTATCGAAGAGATCCACTTCCCTCAGAATACATCCTCAAACAGTAGTTTGATAATTTTTTGAGCATAATTCCAAATTACTCTCCAGAATGGCTAGATGTATTCACAATTCCACCAACAGCATACCAGTGTCCTAGTTTTCCCACATCCCCTCCAATGTTTGTCATTATCTTTTCCTATTATCTTAGCCAGTCTGACAGGTGCGTAGTATCTGACAGGTGCGGTATCTGAGTTGTCTTAATTTGCATTTCTCTGATCAACAGTGATTTAGGGCACCTTTTCATGTGACTAGGAATAGTTTCAATTTCTTCATCTAAAAATTGTCTGTTCATATCTTTTGATTAATAATGTTTCCCTTCTAATCTTGTCTGCATGAGTTTTGTTTGTGCAAAAACTTTTTAACTTAATATAATCAAAATGATCTATTTTGTGATCAATAATGATCTCTAGTTCTTCTTTGGTCACAGATTCCTTCTTTCACAGAGGTAAACTATCCTATTTTCTTCTAATTTGTTATTTATAGTATCATTCTTTTTTTTATATTTTATTTAATAATAACTTTATACTGACAGAATCCATGCCAGGGTCATTTTTTTACAACATTATCCCTTGCACTCGCTTCTGTTCCAAGTATCATTCTTTACATCTAGATCATGAACCCATTTTGATCTTAGTATACAGTGTTAGTTATGGGTCAATGCCTAGTTTCTGCCATACTAGTTTCCAATTTTCCCAGCAGTTTTTGTCAAATAGTGAGTTCTCACCCCAGAAGTTAGGGTCTTTGGTTTTGTCAACACTAGATTGCTATAGTTATTGACTATTTGTGACCCTAACTTATACCACTGATCAATCACTCTATTTCTTAGCCAATACCAAATGGTTTTGGTGACTGCTGCTTTATAATATAGTTTTGGATCAGGTACAACTAGGCCGCCTTCATTTGCTTGTCTCTTCATTAATTCGCTTCAAATTCTTGACCTTTTCTTCTTCCAGATGAATTTTGCTGTTATTTTTTCTAGGTCAGTAAAATAGTTTCTTGGGAGTTTGATTGGTATGGTACTAAATAAATAAAATGGAGAGTATTGACTTCTTTATTATATTCCCTCTACCCATCCAGGAGCACTTCATATTTTCCAATTGCTTAGATCTGACTTGATTTGTGTGGAAAGGGTTTTGTAGTTTTGCTGATAGATTCCAAAATATTTCATACGATCGACAGGTGCTTTAAGTGGAATTTCTCTTTGTAGCTCTAACTGTTGGATTTTGTTAGTGATGTATAAGAATGCTGATGACTTATGTGGGTTTATTTCGTGTCCTGCAACTTTGCAAAAGTTGTGGATTATTTCTAATAGTTTTTTAGTTGATTCTCTAGGAGGAACTATGTTTTTAAATGAATAAAATAAGACACACAAGTTTACAAAAACCTCAGTTATATTGAAAGACAGTTATCAAAATTTTCTTCTAAAAAATCAAGTTCACGTTGCCCTGGTTATAAATAGCTGCCCCATACCCGATTTACACTGGGGTTTTAGTACCTTTTTTCTTCCTTCCCTTTAGAGAGAGACCTTAGACATGAGTGAGAATCTAAGCAGAGTTTTCCCACCAGAAGAGCCGAGAAAGGGAGTTTGATCCCTCTCTGTAAAGGACAAGGGCTTGGCCACCTTCTCAAGGACCAGGTCTCCTCTCCTGCCTCATTTGACCTCTGACTCAATGGGACTGAATGGCAGCTGGGACTTCTGGACATCCCAGACTTCAAGCCCAGACACACCCGTATGAGGGGATAAGTGCTCGTCCCCCGAGGGTCAGGGAAAGGTAAATATAAAAGAGGCAGCTCCAGATGGAGACTGGGACTTGCCCAATGCTGGTACATGGCACTAGGAGTGCTCTTCAAACGGCTGCTTTTTTTTCCCCCTGAGGCAATTGGGGTTAAGTGACTTGCCCAGGATCACACAGCTGGGAAGTGCTAAGTGTCTGAGCTCAAATTTGAACTCGGCTCCTCCTGACTTCAGGGCTGGTGCTCTACTCACTGCACTACCCCCTGCCACCCCTTGCCACCCCCTGCCCCCTCCCTTTGCCCCCCTGCTCCTCTTCTTGTGAATAGCCTGAAATAGCCTTGACATAACCTGGAGCTGGAAGAGAAGAGGGCGTGGGGATCCTGCCCAGCACCACCAGGGAGCCTGCTATCTTTTCTCTAGGGCCCACCCGCTCAGGGCTGAGTCAGGCCCGCGTGGGGTCCAAAGCAGGAAGGCCAGCTTGGTGTCTTCTCTACGAGAGGGAAGGCAATCTGACTGGTGGAGGGATTCATGGAGGGGATCATGGGAGATCAGTCCGAAAAGAGAGCTGGGAGCAGAGGGGGAGGGGATGCAAATGCCAAATAAAGGGGCTTCCCGAGAGGTGCGGGGGCATCTAGTGCAAGCTTCTGGGACCTGGCAGGGGCTTGCAGTGGTTTGGGGTTAAGGCAGCCCGGGGGCAGTCTGCGGAGAACGTGGCACTGCAGCCTGAGGATTGCAAAGCGGGCTCAAATCTCCCTTGTAGTTCACAGGTGTGAGCGCCAGGGACTCGCGTTTTATAGGCGAGGGAGGAGGCTGCCCTGACCTGTGCTCCCTTCCTGCTCGAGCAGTCGGCCCCAGCTTTGGGCCATTTGTGCTGGGCCTGGGAAGCCCGGACGGGTCCGGGGGCTCTCTTGGTCAAGCCTTGGCCCTGGTGAGGCAGCCACCAGAAGCTGGGACTCGGGGGCTTGTGCCCCCTGCCCTGGTCTCTTCTCCTATCAGCAAAGCAGAGGAAGCCCAGCCTGGCTCCCGACTCCAGAAAGGCAGCGGCGGCTCCCGCCCCATTGCTGGGCACCCCCACCCCCGGGCTCCCAGGCCGACTCCCTCCCGCAGAGAGCACAGGCTCGCGCCGGGGGCCACAAGCTGGCAAGGCCGCAGTGGGCATGAGGGGTGTGGCTCCCGGCGGAGGGAACGCCCCTCCTTCTCCGGGCAGAGAGGCCTGGGAACTTCCTGTGCTGAGCAGAACCAGACAAGGCTGGGAACGCCCCAGCGGCTTCACCTGAAATGCAGGAGAGCGGGAAGGGGGGCGGGGGGTTCCATCGGTGACTCCCGGTCAGTCAGCAGGGTCTCCCAAGCAGACTCCAGTCCCGGAGCCCAAGACTCTCCCCCGTGCACTTCCCGCCCCCGGGACGGCGGCTCCCAGCTGCCCCAGTCGGGAGCCAAAGCCCAGGGTGCCCCGAGTCCTCCCAGCTGTCTCCATTTTCCTCTCACATACGTATCCATATATACACACGCGCGCGCGCACGCAGAATGCATCAAATGCACGTGTCGAGTACTTTTCACACCTCCGGGCCCTCGGTTAATGTCGGCTATATAGGGAGGCGTGTCTCTCTCTCTGCCCTCCCTCCATCCCTCTCCTCACTAGTTACAAATCTGCCAATAGTCTGTCACTGGCCTCGGACGGTTACTCAATGTTCTGTGTCCGTAGACCCCCACAAGAGGGACAGGGGCTCCCCCCTCCCCCGGGGCCACGATTTCGGGTGCCCAGTTATGGATCAGGGTTATTCTGTTGGGGTTCTCGGTAACTGACCCCCGGCTTCGTTCTTCCCCAGGTCACGGTCACCAGATTTCTCTCGGGCGCAGTAACGCCCCTGTAAGTCCTGTGCTCGTCGTCCCCCATTGGATGAGCATCTGCTCCCGCACCCGGGGCCACTATGGAGCTTTGGGGCTGGGGGACCTTTCTCGGCCTTTGGCCTCCTTGGGGCGGACACTTAGGTGAGATCTGGGGCAGAGGAATGCACGTGGCAGGCAGTCTCCAAGTGCTTTCCAGAGGGATCGGCGCCATGCGCAGGGTATGAGCAAAGCCACAGGCAGGTTCTTGGTCCCTGGGCCAGCTCCTCCCTTCTTTCCCCATCCCCCAAACAAGGTGCAGATTCCCTCTCACTTTCCCGTGGCCCCCCTGGCTTCTCTAGGGGTTCCCGAGCTCCTCAGCTTAACAAGATTCTTGTTACTTCTGGCTTGTCCTGAATTATTCCCGGATGCACCAGTTCCTTTTCCTCCATTTAACCTGATGCCGGGGGATCCCCACAAGGAGAGCAGCCTGAAGCCCTATGTTCGGGGTCCCTGCCTGGGGAGCGCCACCGGCCCGGGCCCTCCCACCGCAGCATTGACTCCCATGACTTCCTGACGGTGGGATCTGGGCTCTGAGGGGCAGCCACCAGGGGCGTCTGCGGCCTGCCAGAGCTTGCCCTCGGGACGTTGGGATCCAGGCTGGGAGGCTGCCCACGTGCCCCCTGGGATGCTCAGGCCGGCCTTGGTCAGGAGTACTGGGCAGAGCCTGGTCTGTGCTGTCCCGGAGGACGGCAGCCCCACGCTACAGACACACGCGTGTAAAGGCACATACATGGAGCCCGAGCTGTGAGTGTACTTGGGAGGGCCTGCTTCTGCCCTCTGCCAGCCCGGAAGCTGCCTGACCCAACGCTGCTGGGGACAGAGTGGCCAGAGGCAGAGGCTAGATTGGGGGGGGAGTCTCTGCACAGGAAGGACCCTCTGGTCGCCCTGTGGCCCTCGCCAGACTCCTCACCCCCTCCCCCAGGATCCCCCCCCAGTACCCAGGCCATGGAACAGAAGTCACTCCCTGCCAGGCCAGCAAGGGGGGGGGGGGGAAATCTCTTATCTTCAAAAATGTGATCATTCTCCAGGAACAGGTTCCTTGGGAGCTTCTGGAGGCCGCCTTCATTTCCGTTCCAAGTAAAACCCAGCTCCCACACAGCCAGGAGTTAGTCCATCCTTCATTGTCTCTTCCAGAATAGCCCGGTTAGTTTCCTTGGTTCCCAGAGCTCTCGTTGCTAGTCCTTTGCTTCTGCCTCTGCCGGCCTCAGCCTCCAGCCCCCTCTGGGGGGATGTGCGTGTTCAGGGATCTGTGTGGCCCTTCTGGACCTGCTGGACCCGACCTGTCTCTGTGAATGTCCTGGCAAATCCCTGGAGTTCCCGAGGCCGCCCAGCTTCCTACATGCGGAATCTCCACGAGACAAAGCTTTCCCCAAGGATGTTGGGGCAGCGCCAGTAGTGTCCCCTGTGCCCTGAAGAGGGGCCCCTTGTCCAGACGAGTTGCCCCACCCTGCCCCCAGTATGGCCATTCCCCAGGGAATCGCCCCTGGGGGAATGCCCCCATCTCTGGCCTGAGCCAGGAAGCCTATCTTCGAGTCTAATCCTAACCCCCCCTCCCCCGCTGGGCTCTGGGTCCCATCCCTGAGTTGCGCCCTGAAAGTCCCAAACTGGATATTCCGTGGTCATTCATCCCGAGTGAATGGATCCACACCACATCGCCTTCCCTGCCCGGCTCTCTAATTTCCCAGTTTCTGGTGGCCTCCCTCCCCACACCCCAGGCAGGTTTGCAGCCTCCAGGACACGCTGGCCACGCAGGAACAAGTCTTGCCAGGTCTGCAGTAGCCCTCCCGGGGTCCAGGTTCTTGCCCTAGAGCACTGGTCTCCTTCCCTCCAGGCAGAATGGATGCTGAGGAATGGATGGAGCTGGGGCCGTGACCAGGCCCCTTTCCTGCAGAGGCTCCTGGTCCCTTCTAGGCGCCAACCACAGCGCCTCTGCCTGGTGTTTAAAGCCCTTCGTAGCCGGACTCCATCAATCTGTCCATCAGGAGGAGCAGAAAGAGGACTGAGCTCCCTGAGGTCCTGCAGGGCCAGCATGGAAGTCCCGGGCCTCCCACACAACCTGTTCACACACTCTACATTCATCCAACCTGGCCCCATCCTGTGCCCCCATGAGTAGTTTATCTCCCACCTCCCTGCTTTTCCCCCAAGGCCAGCCTAGAAATGGAAAGCCAGTTTTGTCATGACAAAATCCTAGAAGGGGAATGGAACCCAATCCCTGATTTTTTTTCTCTCCTCTAGCTACGGCACCACGTTCCTTTGTGTTTTTACAACAGAGTTCAGTTTTTCTCCAAGCTTTTCATCTTAATTCAACCTCTCTTTTGAGAGGTCGCACAAGTGCTTCTGTTTTATTGGGATTTAAAAAATTATTTATTTATTGTTAACATTAATTTTTATTTGATTTATTTATTTCATATTTTCCCCTCAGTTAAATTAAAACCAATTTTTTTTTTTTTTTTGCGATTCTTTTTAAACATTTTGAATTCAGGTTCTCTCCATTATCCCCAACCACAATTAAGAAACCACATGTGAAGTTATGCAAAACACTTCCATAAAAGTCAGGTTGGGAAAGAAAAACTAGATTTCCCATCCTAAAGAAAGTAAAAACCCTCAAGAAAAATAGTTAAAAAAAAAAAAAGAGATAATGCTTCAATCTGTATTCAGTTCCTTCTCTGAATAGGGAAAGGATTTTTCCTAAGTCCTTCAGAGTAATCATGGATCATTGTAATGCTTCGAAAAGCAGTCAGTTAGAACCAGTCATCCCAGAACATTGCGATTACTTTGTATACAGTACATTTCACTTTGTCTGAGTTCTTGGATGACTTTCCAGGTTTTTTTTTTTCCCTTTCCTGAGAGCATCCTGCTTATTTCCCATAGAACAATAATTGTCTATCACAAACACATATCACACTTTATTGAGCCTTTCTCCAACTGATGGTCATTCCCTCAATTTCCATTTTTTTTCCCTCTGAGAAGAAAGCTACTATGAATATTCTTTGTGTATATAGGTCATTTTCCTTTCTTTTCCTTCTCTTTTCTTTTCTTTTCTTTCTTTTTTCTTTTCTTTTCTTTTCTTTCTTTTTTCTTTTTTGAAACTCTTGGTATTCATGCCGAGCAGTGGTGGTGTTAGTCAAAAAGATATTCATGAATTTTTAGCCTTTTGGACAAAGAGTATATTTGTTGATCATTTATCAATTGGGGTATGACATATATATATATGTGTATATATATATGACATATATATGTGTATATATACATATATATGTATGTATGTATATAAATTTGACTCAATTTCCTCTTTGTTTGAAAAATGAGGCCTTATCAAAGAAACTTGCTACAAAATTCTTATTTACAATTACTGTTGCTAACTGTATTTCCCCCCATTTATCCTCTCTCCTTTCATTCACCCTATGCCTCCTCAAAAGTGTTTTGGTACTGACCACTCCCTCCCCCAATATGCCCTCTCTTCTATCACCTCCCCCTTCCCATACTTCTTTCCCCTCCTGCTTTCCTATAGAGTAAGCTAGATTTCTATACCCCTACTGAGTCTGTATGTTATTCCCTCTGAGCCAATTCTTCTCCCTCTCTTCCCATCCACTGTAAAAGCTTTTCTTGCCTTTTTTTAATGGTTGATAATTTGCATCATTCTACTTCTCCCTTTCTCCCAGTATATTCTATACCCCTTCATTTCATTTTTTTTTTTAGATATTATCCCTTCATATTCAACTCACACCTGTGCCCTGTGTCTATATGTACTCCTAACTCAAAATGAGAAAGTTTTAATAAGTTACAAGTATCATCCTCCCATGTGGGAATGTAAACAGACAAACTTTATTAATTCCCTTATGATATCACTTTCCTGATCACCTCCTTCTGCTTCTCCAGAGCCCTGAATTTGAAAATCTATTTTTTCATTCAGCTCTAGTCCTTTCATCATGAATGCTTGAAAATCCTCTGTTTCATTGAATTCCCACTTTTTCCTCTGAAGGATTATAATCGGTTCTGCTGGGTAGGTGATTCTTGGTTGTAATCCTAGCTCCATTGTTCTCCTAACACTCATTTTTACAATTTTGGGTTCCAAATGCTCTTCTTCTCTAGCTCCATTCTCGCCCATTGAGAAAGCAAGCAATATAATATCCATTATGCACATAAAGTCATATAAAACACTTCTACATTAGTCATTTTGCCAAAAAAAAAAAAAAAAAAGGAAAAAAAAAGAAAGGTTTTTTATGCCGAGTGTTTCAATCTGCACTAAAGTTCATCAGTTTTTTCCTTCGGAGATGGTTATTTTTCATCGTGAAGTCTTTGGAATTATCTTGGATTATGATATTGCTGAAAATAGTGAAATCATTTAGTGTCGATCATGGTACAATATATTGCAATTCCTGTGTACAAGATTCTCCAGATTTTCACTTCACTTTGCATCAGTTCATATAAGTCTTGTCAGCTTTTTCTGAGACCATATCCCTCATAATATCATATCACATTTAGAGGAATTTTTTTTAAAATTCCAACAAGAGTTATCCAATACCTTGCAATTGGGTTACTCATAGCTGGATACTAGAAATACAAAGAATAAAATAGAAAATGGCTCCTGCTCTCAAGGGGTTAATATTTTGTATTTTTGTAAATACAAAAAGTAGTATCCCTCTGCATAAATACAGAAAACTACACAATAATTTGAGGGAATGAGAGACGAGATGAAGAAAGAATACAAGGAAGTTGTTAGCCATTGTTCTTTCTTTCTTTATTTTTGGCAGCAATAGTTTCTTTTTATTTTTATAATACATGAAAAGCTAGTTTTCAACATTCACTCTTTTTTTTTTTTTTTGTTTTTTTTTTGTTTGTTTTTTTTTTTATTTTTTATTTAATAATTACATTATATTGACACTCGTTTCTGTTCCGATTTTTTTCCCCCTCCTCCCTCCACCCCCTCCCCTAGATGGCAAGCAGTCCTTTATATGTTGGATATGTTGCAGTATATCCTAGATACAATATATGTTTGCAGAACCGAACAGTTCTCTTGTTGCGTAGGGAGAATTGGATTCAGAAGGTATAAATAATCCGGGAAGAAAAACAAAAATGCAGATAGTTTACATTCGTTTCCCAGTGTTCTTTCTTTGGTGTAGCTGCTTTTGTCCGTCATTTATCAATTGAAACTCAGGTCTCTTTGTCAAAGAAATCCACTTCCATCAAAATATGTCCTCATACAATATCGTTGTCGAAGTGTATAATGATCTCCTGGTTCTGCTCATTTCACTTAGCATCAGTTCATGTAAGTCTCGCCAGTCCTCTCTGTATTCATCCTGCTGTTCATTTCTTACAGAACAATAATATTCCATAACATTCATATACCACAATTTACCCAGCCATTCTCCAATTGATGGGCAGCCATTCATTTTCCAGTTTCTAGCCACTACAAATAGGGCTGCTACAAACATTTTGGCACATACAGGTCCCTTTCCCTTCTCTAGTATTTCTTTGGGATATAAGCCCAATAGAAACACTGCTGGATCAAAGGGTATGCACAATTTGATAATTTTTTGGGCATAATTCCAGATTGCTCTCCAGAAGGGTTGGATTCATTCATAACTCCACCAACAATGCATCAGTGACCCAGTTTTCCCGCATCCCCTCCAACATTCATCATTATTTTTTCCTGTCATCTTAGCCAATCTGACAGGTGTGTAGTGGTATCTCAGAGTTGTCTTAATTTGCATTTCTCTGATCAATAATGATTTGGAACACTCTTTCATATGAGTGGTAATAGTTTCAATTTCATCCTCTGAAAATTGTCTGTTCATATCCTTTGGCCATTTATCAATTGGAGAATGGCTTGATTTCTTATAAATTTGAGTCAGTTCTCTATATATTTTGGAAATGAGGCCTTTATCAGAACCTTTAACTGTGAAAATGTTTTCCCAGTTTGTTGCTTCCCTTCTAATCTTGTTTGCATTAGTTTTATTTGTACAAAGGCTTTTTAATTTGATGTAATCGAAATTTTCTATTCTGTGATCAGTAATGGTCTCTAGTTCATCTTTGGTCACAAATTTCTTTCTCCTCCACAAGTCTGAGAGATAAACTATTCTATGTTCCTCTAATTTATTTATAGTCTCGTTCTTTATGCCTAGGTCATAGACCCATTTTGATCTTATCTTGGTATATGGTGTTAAGTGTGGGTCCATGCCTAATTTCTGCCATACTAATTTCCAATTGTCCCAGCAGTTTTTATCAAATAATGAATTCTTTTCCCAGAAGTTAGGGGCTTTGGGTTTGTCAAACACTAGATTGCTATAGTTGACTCTTCTGTCTTGTGAGCCTAGCCTTTTCCACTGATCCACTAATCTATTTCTTAGCCAATACCAAATGGTTTTGGTGACTGCTGCTTTATAATATAATTTTAGATCAGGTACAGCTAGGCCACCTTCATTTGATTTTTTTTCATTAATTCCCTTGAGATTCTCGACTTTTTATTGTTCCATATGAATTTTGTTGTTATTTTTTCTAGATCAATAAAATATTTTCTTGGAAGTCTGATTGGTATAGCACTAAATAAATAGATTAGTTTAGGGAGTATTGTCATCTTTATTATATTCGCTCGGCTGATCCAAGAGCACTTAATATTTTTCCAATTATTTAAGTCTGACTTTATTTGTGTGGAGACTTTTTTATAATTTTGCTCATATAATTCCTGACTTTCCTTTGGTAGATAGATTCCCAAATATTTTATGGTATCAACAGTTATTCTGAATGGAATTTCTCTTTGTATCTCTTGCTGTTGGTTTTGTTGGTGATGTATAAAAATGCTGAGGATTTATGGGATTTATTTTGTAGCCAGCTACTTTGCTAAAATTATGAATTATTTCCAATAGCTTTTTGGTAGAATCTCTGGGGTTCTCTAGGTATACCATCATATCATCTGCAAAGAGTGATAGTTTGGTTTCCTCATTGCCTACTCTAATTCCTTTTATATCTTTCTCGACTCTTATTGCCGAGGCTAGTTCAACATTCACTCTTACAGAACCTTGGGTCCCCAAATTTTCTCCCTCCCTCCCCTCAGTTCCCACAGTCCTCTCTGGGTGGAGCTGGCTTGAATCGCCTCATTGACACCGACTTTTCAAGTTGACAGAGCACTTTACAAAAATTCTCTCCTCTTATCCTCACAGTAGCAGATTATGGACCCATTTTAGGAGGAACAGACTGAGGCAGCCTGAGTTTGTGACCCACCCCGTGGGTGAGGGCAGATTTGAATTCGGCTCTTTCTGACTTCAGGCCCAGCGCTGTGCGCACTGTGGCGCCCCCTAGCGGCCTTCGTCCTTACCGGCGGCACCTCGCTATTCTCCCTCTGGCTAATCGGGTTGGTCCCGTGGGTCGGCCCGGTTCTTCCCGTCGGGCCCCCGTTCCCCCCTCCCCCCCTCCCCCCCATCAGCCGTTGGACAGCTCCCGGGCCCCCTTGGCGCTGGTTCCGGAGGAGGAGGCGCCTTGAGGCCGGAGCCGGCCCGCTTCTCTCGGTGTCTCCGGCTCCCACAGTGCCCGGCCGCCGGCGCAGCCTTAGGAAGGGCGGACTGACCTCGGTGCGAGCGCGGAAACGCCGCGGGTGGCGCGGCTGCCTCAGCGGGACCACCCTGCGCAAGGGGCGGCCGTTGCCTTCCCAGGGCGGCGCTCGGTGTGGGCCGGGCTCGCCCTGGGCTGCTTGGGGCCGCTTGCCCAAAGCCGGAGTGTGGCCGGGGCCGGGTGGGTCCGACGTGGCCCCGGGGCCGCTCCCGGGGCTCCCCAGGTTGCCTCCAGCCTCGGTGTTCAGCGGTTCGTTGAAAGGCATGGGAGGAGGTGGCCATGATGGGAGAGCCCGGAAGGGGAGTGAGGAGATCCTTGGCCTGTCACGGGCTGCCCTCAGTTTTCCCACCCATAGCATGGGCCTGCAGGACCCCTAAAATCCTGCCCTGCTCCCCATGTGAAGGGCTCGGTCCCCGAAGGCCTGGCCAGGGTCTAGCTGGCTAACCCCCAAGGACTGAGGGAGCTCTGGCCCACTGCAGGCGGGTCCCGGGGACGTTCGGTCTGTGGCTAACAGGGCTCCTTGGAGAGCTGACTGCGCATGAGGTCGCTGCTGGCGTCCTGGACACGGCTGCCGTCCTACGTCTACGTGGCGAGAACGGTGCAGAGAATGCTGGGATGACTAACCTCTGATCTCGGCTCCTCAGACAGAAAGCAGAGATAAGGCCCTTAGGGCCGGGGGAAGCTGTGAGGGTGAGAGGGCTTGGGCCCCTCTGGCTCGGACCACTTGGGCTCTGCCTGTTTCCACCTGGCCCGGGGAGGGGAGAAGGTAGGGGGGGGGGCAAGCCCACTGGGAGCCTGTAGAAATGGGCCTCCCGGCTGGCCGGGATAGGGACCTGCCGGGTGTGAGCACAGCTTTTGTTTCATTGCATGGGGGCGCCGAGCTTGGGAGTGGGCTGCCAGCCTGGGGGCTCCCTGCCGGGGCGGCTGTCCGGACCCCCCCCCCCCCGCCGGCTGGGCCCAGGCCACAAGCGGGGACCAGTCTTGCCGGAGACTAGAACTTGGGGAATATTGGGAACCCAGCCAAGATCCCGAGGCCGGAGTTTCTGTGACTCGCCCAAAGACGAGCCCTCCCTGCTTGGGTCGGGGCAGCAGTGAGGGAAGGATGGAACTAGTGCCCGGGACTCCGGGTGAGGGACCGGGGCCTGGAAGAGGAGCCTGACACCCAGGCAGGGGCTGCGCGCTGCTTTCCGGCTGGTCCCCTCTGTTGTTCCCAGGCTGAGGCTGTGATGCTCTGGGTCTCGAAGCCTCTGCTCCAGAGCTGACTCTGGGGGCCCAGAGGGCTGGGGCCCACCGAGGAGGGGGCTGGGGCCCCCCCAGGAGGGGGCTGGGGCCATTTTCTACTGGCTCAATTCACCAATGCCCCAACCTGATGACAAGAGGCACCTCCCTCCGGGGGAGGCAGAGCTGAGGGGGGGAGGGCCACCGGCTCCCACCGAGCCACCCAGCGAGCACTTGTATGGAGCACCTACTGTGTGCTAAGGATCGGGGGTGAATGAGACAATGCTGCTGCCCAGAACTCGCGGGCTGCCGCGGGGCCACATGGAAACACACCAGGGGCATCTGGGCAGGAGGCGCCAAGATCGTGGGGGACCAAAGGCTGCTCCCACGAGGCGAGACCGTGGCTGGAACCGAAGGAAGTCGGGGCAGCCCAAAGGCGGGGGCAGTTCTAGGTGTCCGGGGTGCTCAGAGCAGAGAGCGGACGACAGTCTCTGGGCCAGACCTTTTTGCTGGACAACAGGCGAGGGGGCTCGCTACCCCCGGCCGTTCAATCCATGTGTAAAGCTGCAGCCATTTGAGGCTTTGGAAACTATCGTATATCCCTGCAAAGACCACTTGGCCAGGCGGCAAGCACTCATTGCTGCGTGGTAGGTGGGAGGAAACCGAGGCTCACAGGGCTCGCCCCCTTCCCCCTGGCAGGTGAACCCCGGGCTCCCCGACCCCGTCTCCCCCGTAGCCAAACGAGTAACCGGCTGCCCAGCTTCCCTCGCTTTCCTTGAGGGGTCCAGCTCGGCTCTCAGCAGGGCCTTCATCCGGGCTCCCGTCCCCCAGGGAGCATCTGCTCAGCATCAGAGCCGGTCTGGCGCAGGCGCTGGCGGGGGACGGCCTGCAGGCACCCTGGCTCCAGATGGCGATGGCGGTGCGCCACCTGGTGGCGTTTCCATGCATCCTCACTCACTTGCTGCAGGACTGTTCCACCTTCCCTCCCCAGGGAAGCGGCTCCTTGGCGAGCTCATCTTCGAGTGAGGGCCAGGAGCGAGCCCAGGGCTACCCCAGCCCCAAGTGGCCAGATCCCCCCCCCCCCGCTTCCCAGCATCCCTTGCCTTGTCCATCCATTACCCGAACCCCTCCCTGAGGGCAGGCTCTCTGCCACCCCTTGGGGACAGAGCCCGGTGTTGGGGGCTCGGCCATGACTCGGAGCCCAAATTGTCCTCTTGGTGACTTCCCACCTTTCGGAGTCGTTCACTCACTTCACTCGTGTCCCCTCTCCGTGACCCCAGTTGGGCTTTTCTTGGTAAAGAGACTGGAGTGACTTCTTCAGCCCATTTTACAAATGGGGAGACTGAGGTAAACGGGGTAAAAAGATCTCGGTGCCACACAGCTAGTCAGTGTCTGAGGTCAGATTTGGACTCGGGAAGAGGAGTCTCCCTGACTCTGGGCCAGGTCTCTATGTGCTTTTATTCCCTTTAGGGGAATAACTATTCCTAGGAAACTCCACAGTGGACAGAACGGGGTCCCTGGCGTCAGGAAGATTCGAGTTAAAATCTAAGCTCGGACACCGTCAGGCTGGGCGACCCCAGAGCAATCTCTTTACCCCAACGTGCCTCATTTGCCTTCTCTGTAAATAATAGCACCTGCCTCCCAGGACTGAGGAGAGGATTAAATGGGGTCATAATCGTAAGGTCATAGCATGGTGTCGGAGACTATTGTTATCTTAACGTTAGTTATCGTCATTATTGTTGTGCTTACTGAACCCCGGGCTCCCCGACAGGCTCTGTGCTGAGCGCAGTGTTACCCGAGTGAGGCTACTCGGTGTTACTCGGGGATGTTACCTCAGAAACTCCAGTGTGTGTTCTCCAGGATAAGGTGGAGCACCTCGAATCCTTCTGTCCAGGGAGCCTTCTGTCCCAAGAACCTTCCAATCCTTGAAGGCAGCAGTCACAGCCCCGTAAGGATTTTATGACTCCCAGGGCTTCCAGCTCCATGTAAGGCATCAGGCCGGCATAGAGACCCTAGGTATTATCACCTCCCTTTTACAGGTAAATAAAACTGAGGCTCAAAGGGTTCCAAGATTAGTCCTCACTCCTCACTCCCCCCATGCTGGTAAGTAGCAGGAGCCAGATCCAGTTCCGACCCTCCTGCCCCCACACGTGCATGGCTTCTCGTTCCTCCACGTGGCTTTTCTTTTCATTAAAGCTTTTTATTTTCAAAACATGTGCATGGGTAGTTTTTCATCATTGACTTTTGAAAAAGTCATGTTCCAATTTCCCTCCCTCCACCCCCTCCCCCAGATGGCAAGTAATCCAATATATATAAATGTAAATATATATGTTAAACCCAATATGCATAAGCATTTATACAATTCTCTTGCTGCACACGAAAAATCAGATCAAAAAGGAAAAATGAGAAAGAAAATAAAATGCAAGAGAACAACAACAAAAAGAGTGAAAATGCTCTGTTGTGAGCCACACTCAGTTCCCACATCCCTCTCTCTGGGTATAAATGGCTCCCTCCATCACAAGATCATTGAAACTGGGCTGAATCACCTCATTGTTGCTGAGAACCACGTCCATCAGAGTCGATCATTGTATAATCTTGTTGTTGCCGTATAGGATGCTCTCCTGGTCCTGCTCACTTCCCTCAGCAGCAGTTTCTGTCGGTCTCTCCAGGCCTCTCTGAAATCCTCCTGCTGGTCATTTCACATTCCATCACATTCATATGCCACAATTTACTCAGCCATTCCCAACTGATGGCGTCCACTCGGTGGCCAGTTTCTCGCCACCACAAAAACCGCAGGAAGGACCTTATGCCTGTGGATGATGGGAGGCCGATGGCCAAGGAGATACTCAAAAAGCAAATGCGAAAGCACCGCATTGTCCTTGACCAGTTTGTCTCCTAATCTACATGATCCATAGTTTTGGATCCCGAAAAAGCTGAGCCACAAGCAAGGGGACTGAGGCAACAACACGTGCTCTAACTTTCCAAAAAGGGAAGAGAATAGATACTGCAGACCCTCTGCCAGGCAGCTTGACTTGAATTCCTGGCAAAATTCTGCAATATTTTGGTTTTTGCCTTTATTTTTATTTACTTATTTAGTATTTCCCCCAGTTACATTTAAAGCTAACACACACTCTCTCTCTCTCTCTCTCTCTCTCTCTCTCTCTCTCTCTCTCCTCTCTCTCTCTCTCTCTCTCTCTCTCACTCTCTCTCACTCTCACATACACTCTCTCCCTCTCCCTCTCCCTCTCCCTCTCTCTCTCTCTCTCTCTCTCTCTCTCTCTATATATATATATATATATAAAATTTGTGCTCTAACCCTTTTGAGTTCCAGAGAGACAGCGCGTTTCAATCTGTATTCAGAAACAAAGGAGTAACAGGAATGCTCCGGGGGGGGGGGTGAGCTGTGCGCCCCTTCTCTGCCTGCGTCTGGAGAGGAGTTTTCATCTTAAGTCCTTCAGAGGGGTTGTGGAGCCCTGAGTCATTTCCAGCCGATTATCATCTCCCAACATCGGTCTCGCTCTGACATTTCGCTTTGCTCGAGGTCATGGAGGAATTTCCAGGTTTTCCCAAGAGCATCCTGCACATCATTTCCCACTGAACAATAACATCCACCATAACCTCGGACCGCAGTTTAATCGGCCATTGTCCGATTGGCGGCTTCCCCTCGGGTTCCAATTTTTGTCCTGGGGAGAGAGCTGCTACGGACACATCTGTGCATACAGGCCCTTCTCCTCTAAAGTAAAACCTCGGGTGATTCGTGCCTAGGAGGGCGTCGTTAGGCCGAAGCAAAGGCTGTCTGCCATGGATTGTGGGAGGGACCCTCGGCCTGCCAGGGGAAAGGGCAGTGACCGGGGCCGCCCTGGCCACATCCAGGATGGGGAGGCCCGAAGTACGCCTTGCTCAGAGGCTCCCGAAGCCCCTCGCTCCTTCAGTAACTCACTGGGAGGAGCCGGAACACTCGCCTTGTTGCCTTAGCCTTGATAGACTATAAGATGGAAGTCATCAAGCAGAGCCTTGCAGGGAGTCAGGGAGGTCAGTGTTGTGCTTCCTGTCCTGCAAGGACCCGTGGTGTGTTCACCACCTTAGCTTAAAATGGGAGCAGGTGAGCCTACCCCCTTCTCTCCCCCTCTCCCTCCTTCCTCCTTTTCCCCCCTCCCTCCCCCCTCCCTCCTCCTTTTCCCCCTCCTTTTCCCCTCCCTTCCCCCTCCCTTCCCCCTCCCCTTCCCCCTCCTTCCCCCTCCCTTCCCCCTCCCTTCCCCCTCCCTTCCCCCTCCCTTCCCCCTCCCTTCCCCCTCCTTTTCCCCCTCCTTTTCCCCCTCCTTTTCCCCCTCCTTTTCCCCCTCCTTTTCCCCCTCCTTTTCCCCCTCCTTTTCCCCCTCCTTTTCCCCCTCCTTTTCCCCCTCCTTTTCCCCCTCCTTTTCCCCCTCCTTTTCCCCCTCCTTTTCCCCCTCCTTTTCCCCCTCCTTTTCCCCCTCCTTTTCCCCCTCCTTTTCCCCCCTCCTTTTCCCCCTCCTTTTCCCCCTCCTTTTCCCCCTCCTTTTCCCCCTCCTTTTCCCCCTCCTTTTCCCCCTCCTTTTCCCCCTCCTTTTCCCCCTCCTTTTCCCCTCCCTTCCCTCCCTCCCCCTTCCCTCCCCCTCCTCAGTTTGCGGGGAGCACAGCCAAGTGTTTCTTCTATCTCGCCAGCGTCCTTTTGCTTGCCGAGGCTGTAACAGAAAGTCACGCTCCAATAAAGCAAGGGGGGGGGACCGCGCTCCCCTCTCTGAAGCGGAGGGAACCACCCCAGAGGCTCTGCACCCAGGGAGGGAGGGGCGCGATGCCTCCAGGAGCTCACGCTGGGTCTCAGCTCGGCCTGGGCGGCTCCAGCGCCACCTGCTGCTCGGACGACATTGTACCGGGGAGTCAGCGCTGCATCCTTCCAGGGAAGGGCCGGGAGGTGGGCGTCTCCCATTTGTGGCAGCCCTGTCCTCAGCGGGAGGTCCCCGCCCCCGCCGCCCCCTCCCCGATCTGTCCTTCCCCAGCCGTCCTCCAGCGGGCTCGGTTCCGTTCCACGCTGATTTCTGTGTTTCGGGAGCGCTTCACTTGCCTAAGCTGGGAGGGAGGGAGGGGAGACCTTATTGGACACGCGCCTTTTTGAAATTGGGGGGGGGGGGTCTTCCCGAAGAGTCCGTGGACACTGAAAAGCCGAGGACAGAGCCCCGCCCCCCCCATTAGAACAAGGAGAAGGCTCCATAGCGGCCACGGCCGGGCGCCCACCTCCCATTAGCCCCGGACCCCTCTCGTGGGGGTCCTGATGCCGGGGCTGAGCCTGCTGTTCAAAGGATCTGGACTCGCTCTCCATGAGGGACAAGGAAGAAATGCTCGAAACCCTCCCAAGGGAAAGGCCCAGCCCAGGGGCCCGCCCGGTCCCTCCAGCAGAAGCTATCATGAGCCCCTTGGGCCCCCCAGGGGTCTGGGTTCGAGTGTTTCAGTTGGGGATGAGCCAGGTCGGCAGGTCGGAGGGGGCGATGAGAGAGTCTGAGCGCTGGTGGGGGGGGGGGGAGGCGCACAAACGGGGCAGGGTCTTGCTTGTGTCCCCAAGACCTTGGGCAGTGCCCGCTCTGCTCCCCACAGTGTGGCCCGGAGACCTTGGGCAGTGCCCGCTCTGCTCCCCCACAGTGTGGCCCCAAGACCTTGGGCAGTGCCCGCTCTGCTCCCCACAGTGTGGCCCCGAGACCTTGGGCAGTGCCCGCTCTGCTCCCCACAGTGTGGCCCCGAGACCCTGAGGCAGTGCCCGCTCTGCTCCCCACAGTGTGGCCCCGAGACCTTGGGCAGTGCCCGCTGCTCCCCACAGTGTGGCCCCGAGACCTTGGGCAGTGCCCGCTCTGCTCCCCACAGTGTGGCCCCGAGACCTTGGGCAGTGCCCGCTCTGCTCCCCCACAGTGTGGCCCCGAGACCTTGGGCAGTGCCCGCTCTGCTCCCCACAGTGTGGCCCAGAGACCACGAGGCAGTGCCCACTCTGCTCCCCCACAGTGTGGCTCCTAGACCTTGGGCAGTGCCCGCTCTGCTCCCCACAGTGTGGCCCCGAGACCTTGGGCAGTGCCCGCTCTGCTCCCCACAGTGTGGCCCCGAGACCCTGAGGCAGTGCCCGCTCTGCTCCCCCACAGTGTGGCCCCGAGACCTTGGGCAGTGCCCGCTCTGCTCCCCACAGTGTGGCCCCGAGACCTTGGGCAGTGCCGCTCTGCTCCCCACAGTGTGGCCCCGAGACCTTGGGCAGTGCCCGCTCTGCTCCCCACAGTGTGGCCCCGAGACCCTGAGGCAGTGCCCGCTCTGCTCCCCCACAGTGTGGCCCCGAGACCTTGGGCAGTGCCCGCTCTGCTCCCCACAGTGTGGCCCCGAGACCTTGGGCAGTGCCCGCTCTGCTCCCCACAGTGTGGCCCCGAGACCTTGGGCAGTGCCCGCTCTGCTCCCCACAGTGTGGCCCCGAGACCTTGGGCAGTGCCCGCTCTGCTCCCCACAGTGTGCCCCGAGACCCTGAGGCAGTGCCCGCTCTGCTCCCCACAGTGTGGCCCCGAGACCTTGGGCAGTGCCCGCTGCTCCCCACAGTGTGGCCCCGAGACCTTGGGCAGTGCCCGCTCTGCTCCCCACAGTGTGGCCCCGAGACCTTGGGCAGTGCCCGCTCTGCTCCCCACAGTGTGGCCCCGAGACCTTGGGCAGTGCCCGCTCTGCTCCCCACAGTGTGGCCCCGAGACCTTGGGCAGTGCCCGCTCTGCTCCCCACAGTGTGGCCCAGAGACCCCGAGGCAGTGCCCACTCTGCTCCCCCACAGTGTGGCTCCTAGACCTTGGGCAGTGCCCGCTCTGCTCCCCACAGTGTGGCCCAGAGACCCCGAGGCAGTGCCCACTCTGCTCCCCCACAGTGTGGCTCCTAGACCTTGGGCAGTGCCCGCTCTGCTCCCCACAGTGTGGCCCCGAGACCTTGGGCAGTGCCCGCTCTGCTCCCCACAGTGTGGCCCCGAGACCCTGAGGCAGTGCCCGCTCTGCTCCCCCACAGTGTGGCCCCGAGACCTTGGGCAGTGCCCGCTCTGCTCCCCACAGTGTGGCCCCGAGACCTTGGGCAGTGCCCGCTCTGCTCCCCACAGTGTGGCCCCGAGACCTGGGCAGTGCCCGCTCTGCTCCCCCACAGTGTGGCCCCGAGACCTTGGGCAGTGCCCGCTCTGCTCCCCACAGTGTGGCCCCGAGACCCTGAGGCAGTGCCCACTCTGCTCCCCCACAGTGTGGCTCCTAGACCTTGGGCAGTGCCCGCTCTGCTCCCCACAGTGTGGCCCCGAGACCTTGGGCAGTGCCGCTCTGCTCCCCACAGTGTGGCCCCGAGACCTGGGCAGTGCCCGCTCTGCTCCCCCACAGTGTGGCCCCGAGACCTTGGGCAGTGCCCGCTCTGCTCCCCCACAGTGTGGCCCGGAGACCTTGGGCAGTGCCCCCTCTGCTCCCCCACAGTGTGGCCCCGAGACCTTGGGCAGTGCCCGCTCTGCTCCCCACAGTGTGGCCCGGAGACCCTGAGGCAGTGCCCGCTCTGCTCCCCCACAGTGTGGCCCCGAGACCTTGGGCAGTGCCCCCTCTGCTCCCCCACAGTGTGGCCCGGAGACCTTGGGCAGTGCCCGCTCTGCTCCCCACAGTGTGGCCCAGAGACCCCGAGGCAGTGCCCGCTCTGCTCTCCTCCATACTCTGTGCAGCCCTGAGACCCCAAAGCAGTGCCTACTTCCCATCAAACATGGATTCCTGGATCCCCCGGCTGGTGACAGAGCCAGATCACCATCGCTGGCCCCCATGGTTTTTACTGGGAATGTCTTCTCAGGAGCCAGGGCACCAGTCTAATCCCAAATTTAACTTAGGTGTCATATGCATGGGAAAAGAGAAAGGGCAGCTGAGTGAGCTGCTACCCAGAAACAGCCTTCTTGGAGCTGCTCCTCCTGCCTCCCACCTCCCATAGCCCCGACATTCTGGGCCCCAGTGCTAGAGAAGCCAAGAAGAGAGATGGCTCCCAAAAGGGGAGGGGCTGGCAGTTTGAGGCATCCTGTGCCAGCCTTAATGCGCTGTGTGAACACCAGGCACCATCATCATCAGGCCTCCCCCGCCGCTGCCTCCTCCCCCTCTTCCTCTTCCTCTTCCCCTTCCTCCTCCCCCCTCTCCTTCTCCTCCCCCTCTCCCTCCTCCTTCCTCCTTCCTCCTTCCTCCTTCCTCCCTCCTCCTCCTCTTCCTCCTCACTCATACCAGAGGGGCTAGCCTTCCTGAACATCCCCTACACCTGGGCCCGCCTCACCTGGGGACATTCACCTGGTCCACTCCACTCTCCCCTGAGGACACACCCCAGGAAAACCATCTCTGCCTAAACCAGGTTGAAGGTAACCCACAGGGCACAATCCATGGGGGAGCCCGGGAGCTGTGTACCCCAAGCACAGGAAGACTTCCCCCAGAACGGGCAAGTGAGAATAAGGGGATCCACAGTCCGAAGTCCGCTGAGGAGCTCTTGGAGCTTGGCCAGACGTGGAAGATGCTGACGTCACCCACTGCATGCTGGGCCATCACCCACCATCTAATGACTCGGAAGGAGGCTGGGGACTTTGTGCAACTCTGCCTCATTTCCATCCCGTTCGTGAACAAGGCAAGACATCACCTGTGATGGCATTGGTCCTTGAACTGAGGAAGACAAACAGTGGGAGTAGGAGTAAGAGTAGTAGGAGCAGGAATAACAGTAGTAATAGGAGGAGGAAGGGGGGAGGCCTAAGAGGAGGAGGAGGAGGAACAGTAGGAATAGGAGGAGGAAGGGGGGAGGCCTAAGAGGAGGAGGAGGAGGAACAGTAGGAATAGGAGGAGGAAGGGGGGAGGCCTAAGAGGAGGAGGAGGAGGAACAGTAGGAATAGGAGGAGGAAGGGGGGAGGCCTAAGAGGAGGAGGAGGAGGAACAGTAGGAATAGTAGTAACAGTAGATGGTCTCCTTATGAGGAAGTTCCTCTGGAACTCAAGCCTACGCTCCTCCTGGCCACCTCCGGCCACTGTTGCTGCTTCTGTCCTCTGTGGACAAGCAGAAGGAAGCGGCTTCTCCTCCCGAGACAGGCCCCCTCCTCCCTGCTGTACAGTTCCTCACTCCCATCCCCAGTCTTCTCCACTGCCGGCCAAACATCGTCCACTCTTTCAACGAGTTCTCGTGCGCATTGAGTTGAGACCCTTCATTTTTCTCCGTCCTTGTCACTCTGACTTCCTGATAACTTGGGGAAGGACACAAGGCTGAGCCAATCCTTTGGTTGCTTTACTAAAAACCTCTTTGGGAGCTGACACAGCCATTGACAATGACTCTGATCATAATCACATGAAAAAGTGTTGCAAATTACTAATAATAAGAGAAATGGAAATCAAAACAACCCTGAGATTTCATCTCATGCCCTGCCAATTGGCAAAAATGACAAAAATGGCAGCATTGACTACTGTCAATGTTGGAGGGACTGTGGGAAAATAGGCTCACTGACACGTTATTGGTGGAGCTGTAAAATGCTACCATTCTGGAAAGCAATTTGGAATCATGGAAACAAAGTGACTAAAATATCCATACCCTTTGAATCAGCCCTCCATTACTGAGCTTATACCCCAAAGAAGTCATCAGTAGGAAACAAAGACCCCACAATGCTCCAAAATATTTATCTCAGCACTTTTGTGATAGAATTGGAGTCAGAGTTGACTTTGCCCACTGATTGGGGAATGGCTAAGCACATTGCGGTCCATAGATATAATGGAACATAACTGTGTTGTAAGAAACGACAGATGTGATGAATCCAGAGAAGTCTGGGAAGAGCTCCATGAACTAAGCCAGCCGAGCCAAGGAAACAATCCTCACAGTAACTCCACCGACACAGGTGTGGATGGCAACCCACACGCTCAAGAAAGGTACATGGAACAAAATGATACAGATCCAGCAGGACCCGAGTGAAGAAGGACGAGAGGATGCCCCCAGCCCGGCTCTTCATGAAGGAGGGAGATCTGCAGGTCATACATTGTTAATATTTCCAAACTTTGTCAATTTATTGATTGGTTGTGTTGCCTTTTTTCTTTTTTCCTCTCTGATAAACTCTTTGTTCCATGAGATACTTCTCAGGAAGGAGGACATATATATGTGATACTGTGGTGATGTAAGAAACAGAAAATATCAAGAAAAACATATTTAAATTTTTTAAAAAATGTCTCTAAATGTAGCCACCAGCCAGCCCTGAATCTCTTTTTCTCTTCACCATCCCACACTCACATATTCTCTATGCACAAAACATGAGAGATTTGCAGGCCAAACGACTTGCAAAAAATGAAGAAAATTAAATATGTAGCATCCTCCCGTGTTATCAGATAAGACCATATCATAAAAGGAAATTAGATTATTCTGGTATGGCTTGTCAAACTTTCTTCCTTCCTTACTTCCTCCCCCCTCCCCATGCTTTTCAAAGCTTTTTTCAAAGTTTTTTTATACATTATTATTCTGATCTTGGCAAACAACATTTCCATATAGAAATAAAAGCAATGTAAGAGAAATGGATAGGAAACTATTACTCTCCAATATATACAACTTGGTTTTTAAAGAAATATTAAAAATTCAGCTCATTAGTTCCAAAGTTGTCTTCTTTATCTGTCTCCCTCTACGCTCCCTTCTGTTCCCCTCCAGCCAATGGAGAAGTCCTCCTCTCTTGTACCAAGCAGAGCTCAAAAAAGTAAATGCACACACTGACTGTGTCTGAAAACATAGATCTCCATTTCTGTCTTGATTTGCAGGAGTTGTGGCTGGACATTGCATTGATGAGATTTCTTTTGTAGGTTTTATACTCATTGTCTTCCTGGTTCTGCTCACTCCACTGCATCCCTGCAAATAAGTTGTTCCAGGTTTCTTTAAATCTATCTTTTGTCATTTTTTTATGGCATTATAATATTCCATTGCAACCATATCACAATTTGATCAATCATCCCTTGACTGATACTTTCAATTTTTTGTTACAACAAAAGTGCTACTATGAATATTTTTGTACATGTGGATCCTTTTCATCTTTTAAAGATTTTTTGGGGGGACTATTTGCCTAAAAGTAACATCACTAAATCAAATAACGAGCATGAATGAGTGACTCTTGGAAAAAGACTTCCAAATTTTTTTTTTCCAAATGACTTAACTCAATTCCCACTTGCATTAAGGCTGTATTTATGAACTTTGATGGGTTGTGACATGGACTGTCAGAGTTGAATTTGCATGTTTCATATGAATAGCAATTAGGAGCTTCCCCCCCCCCCCCCCCCCCCCCCCCCCCGTGTTGATGGTTAGTTTTTGTTTTTTTTCCTGAAAAAAATGCCTTTTGATCGTTTAAATTGGGGGAATAATTCTTATTCATATAAATTAAGATCTAGTCTATATATCTTGAATATCAAACTTTTTCAAAGAAACTTTCTGCAAAGATTTTTTTTCCTAGTTAATTGTTTTTCTTCTAACTTCAGCTGCATTGATTTTATGTATGCAAAACATTTCAATTTTATTCAATCAAAGCTGCCCATTTTATGTCCTATGAAGTTCTCTATCATTTGTGAGTTTAATGACTCCTTAGATATTGCTGTTTGAGGTATCTCCTTCCTACTTCCCACATTTGTTTCTAATCCCTTGTTTTGTTTCTTTTGTTAATGAAAGCGTTTAAAGATAGAAGATTTCCCCAGGCCTGCTGTGAATAGATACCAAAATTTTTGATCTGATGACTCATTGTTGTCAATTTGTCTGATGAGATCATGAATTCTCCTTATGATGTGTTCTCCTGTCTTGAAAACTAAATTTTTTGGAAGTTGGGATCCTTTGTTCGAAGGCACAAAGAGTATCTTGCTACTCCTGATTTTTTCACTTCATTCATGAAGTTCTTTGCCCTAGCATGCAGTCAGTTTTTTGTAAAGGTTCCGTGTACAATTTTAATTTATTGTCATTTTTTTGGCCATATCATTAAAATATGCATACCACTTTTTTTTTGGTTATATTTTCAGGTGTACAATCCCTCACACCACACTCTTACATGAGCCAATTAGAGGAACAACAAGCTATCCCAATTTGTATCTTCCCATTGTTCACAACTAACCACCTGATAAAGAGGATCACAAAAATGGACAATTTTGATTAAAAGTTTTTGCACACATTTAATATAATCATTCAGAAAGGGAGAAAGGTAGTCTTTTGCAAAAGGTTCTATGCAAGATCTCATACTTGATATATAATATAGAACCTAATTCAAATTTCTAGGCCTGTGAGCCATTCGCCAAGATATATGGCTTAAAGGATATGAGAGGGAAATTTCAAATTGGTCAACATCCGGGCTAAAACCTACTCTGTAACAGTAAAAAAACAAAAGAAACTTTTTCTTCCCCTCACGCCAGACTGGCTAAGATGACTAAAGAGGAAATGGCCGGCTGCTCCGGGGCTGCGGGGAAACGGCTTTGCCGAGCATGGAGCTGTGAATGCTCTGGCCCTTCTTCGGCCATTTCTCCCTTATTTCATCTTGTTTCATTTGGAGAACATAGAGTTGCTTCTTCCCTCCCGAGCTCTTGTCGTCTCTGGGCCAGCCTCTTGTTCTCCCCTGAGGCACTGCTGGGGGTGGGGGCAGCTTCTGTATTCTCCAGGTTTAACTCTGGGTATTTGGGGTCTATTGTAGATATTGTGAATATATACATATACACACACACCCCTACACACATGTCTACATACATGTCTACACATATCTATATATACACATAAATATCTATACAGTACATATGTGACATTATATAACCTGCATATAATGCTACATATAAGATTATATATTACATGTACTATTAAATACGAGGATGTAGTGGATGGAGCATCAGGCCTGGAATCAGGAACATCCAAATTCGAGCTAACCTCAGACACTGGTCTTGAATTAATCAATCTCTCTTTGTCTGTTTCCTCACCTGGCACATAGTAGGGCCTTTAGAAATACTAGCTATGAGTTCCAGTGTCTTGTTTGCTTCTCCCCATCCAGGTCCTGACCTGGGCCTCGAGGCCAGCCTCCTCCTCCTTGCCTCCAGCTCCTGGAAGTGGTACTCGGGTCTTTGCCAGGATCTCCTGGGCTCTTGCCCCTGGCCTCCGCCTCCCATGGGTCTGCACTCAGGAGACTCTGGGTATGTTCAAGGGTCAGAACCCCCAAGTATTGGCCCAGTTATCTTTGGGTCCACAGGGACATCCTCCTTCTGGAAGCCTTAGTCCTATCTCCTACTGAAGCCATCTCTGGTCTTTCAGCCGGGGACTGGCCCCATCATCCCTCCCATTATGGGTTGGGGCTCGGGCCACCTGCGTCCCGGAGAGAGGATCCACTCCTTACCCAGCCCGGGCTCTGGGCCAAAGGGAAGCCCCCTTCTGTCTCAGGGAACAATCATGGCTCAGTTTTCCATGCTGGTGGGGGCCCGAGGGCTCACCCAGAATCCTCTCTGCTCCCCTATCTCTCAGTGATTCCTCTCAAAGCCACGCTTGCCGGTGGGCATCCCTGAGGCCGCCGCCATCTTGCCCGAGTCCCCGGGCCTCCTTTGCATAACCAGGGAAGCTCCTCTGTCCCACAGACACCCAGTGATGGACGTTCACTTCATCATTCCCTTTCCTTTAAAGTGCATTTTACCCGAGTCCATTGTGGTCCAGCAAGGAGGCCATCTCTCCTGTCTGCTTCTAGTGGCCTCTCGGCCCTTCTGGCCCTCTCCCCCTCTTCCAGCTCTCACCCTTGGCCACCACCTGTAGATGTAGAGGGAGAGGTCTCTGGGGTGATGGCAGACCGGCCGAGACCCTGCTCAGGCCGAAGGGAGAAATCTCTGGCTCACACAGCCTCCGCTTCTCCCCGCTGTCTCCCAGGTTCCCCGAGACCAAAGGCTACCTCTGCAGCTGGAGGCCCAGCCTCGACTCTCAGGTGTAGGACTCTCTGTTGGTGTCTGCCCGACCTCCCCTGGAGAGCTCTCCTCTCTCTTTTCTTCCCTCCTCCTCTCTTTTCTTCCCTCCTCCTCTCTCTTCTCTTTCCTCCTCCTCCTCCTCTCTTTTCTTCCCTCCTCCTCTCTTTTCTTCCCTCCTCCTCCTCTCTCTTCTCTTTCCTCCTCCTCCTCCTCTCTTTTCTTCCCTCCTCCTCTCTCTTTTCTTCCCTCCTCCTCCCATTTCTTCCCTCCTCCTCCTCTCTCTTCTCTTCCCTCCTCCCTTCTTTTTCCAGTTCCTGCTCTATTTCTCCCTCCTTTCCTACAGCTTCCTTTCTTGCCATTTGGCCTTCCCTCATTAGAATGAAGGGACTTGGGAGTCGGGACCAGCTTGTTTTCGGGCTCCTAGGAGACGCCTAATCAATGCTTTGGCTCGAGTTCATTTCTCTAATTATTAGTGATTTGGAGCGTTTTTCGCGGGGCTGGTGATGACACTTTGGGTTTCTTTTCTTGAAAAAGGCTTCTTAGACTCTATTTATCTACTGGGAATGGGTCTAACTCAACTTTGAACCGGTTCCTTATACAGATGGCTCGCACTTCCTGCAATAGGCAAACTGGCCCTGCTCGTGGGCAGATGGCAGCAGGCCGGGGCAGGCTCCGGCTCTGGCAGGCGGGTCCTCTGCCCCTGCCTCTAAAGCCCCTCGGGGGCCCTGCCTTTAGTCCTGGAGGGGGTGGGCTCCGGGTCTCCCCGGCGGGTGAGAACTGGTTATCTTGAATATGAAACTTCGGGGAAGAAACCAGCCAGAGCTCTCCCCCATTCTCGGAGCCAAAGACCTAAGGTCAGCGGCAAGTCAGCTCCGGCTGTGGCCCAGGGCCCTTCCCACGGCGCCTGCTGCCCAGCCCTGCAGGGTCTCAGCCCGTGGGCTGCCTTCCCGTCGGATTTCGCAATGGCTCCGAATGTTCGCGCAGGTGACCAGAGAACGGCCCATTCTCTGTGCTCCAGAGCCTTCGCTCCCTTCCTGGCTGCCCTGGAGAGTCCCCAGCCTCATCCTCATCCCCCCCCCCCACACACACACACGCTGCGCTTATCCCGAGGGGTGTGGGCCGGCGCAAGGCTTCCCATCCCGGGGCCAGCTCAGTCCTCGGAAGGTCGCCAAGCCTGGAAGTCCCGTGGGGGCGCAGCCCGTCCCCCGGTCTTTGCTGCGATCTGAGCCCCATTCACGGGTTTGCACAGGTGGTTTCTCCTGCTTGCGGAGGGAGGAGCGGGCCCCACATCTGTGAGGGGGGGGCAGGCTCTCCCCGCGGGCCTGGACAGAACCCCAGCAGTCACCGACTGTGGAGAATAAGGGGGAGGGTCCCACAAGTACTGGAGGAAGCACCGGCCTGGCAGGGGAGGAGAGCTGGCCCCCTTCCCCCGCCCCCCGCCCCCCCCATCTACTCCACACGTTTCCCCCTGCCATCAGCCTGGGTTTGCCCGTTCTCGGCCCCGCCCACAGCTCGCAGGGACCCGGCTCCCCAGGGAGGGCTCATTCCTAAATCCGAGGCTGGGGTGAGTGGCAGGGCCGGAGTCAATGGAGCCAAGGGCGGGAGCAGGCGCCGGCGCAGACGGGCCGCGGGGTGCGAACCTCCGGCCTGACCTGGCCCAGCTGCTATCGGCTTCCCATTTTTCATCACCCAGGGTTCCTTCAATAGGTCAGGCTGGAGGTGCTTGTGCCCGGGGTGATCGATTGACTTGACAAGGAGACCCAAAGTGCCTCGAAGGCTGCGGTCAGCACCCCCACCCCCACCCCCGCGGCGCCCGAGGCGATGGCCTGAGGTAAGAAGGTGACTTAGGCCTGTGGGGGGGGGGCAGGACCACATAAGAGCATCAGGGAGACCCTGAGGCAGCTCATGGACAGCAAGGACCAGACAGAACAAGCAGGGGGAACAGTGTTGATTTTCCAAAATATTTATTCAGACTTGGAAAAACAACCCTAAGAAGCCCCAACCCTAAAGGAGCCCCAACCCTTAAGGAGCCCCAACCCTTAAGGAGCCCCAAACCTTAAGGAGCCCCAACCCTTAAGGAGCCCCCAACCCTTAAGGAGCCCCAACCCTAAAGGAGCCCCAACCCTTAAGGAGCCCCAAACCTAAAGGAGCCCCCAACCTTAAGGAGCCCCCAACCCTAAAGGAGCCCCAACCCTAAAGGAGCCTCAACCCTTAAGGAGCCCCCAAACCTAAAGGAGCCCCAACCCTTAGGGAGCCCCCAACCCTAAAGGAGCCACTAACCCTTAAGGAGCCCCAACCCTTAAGGAGCCACCAACCCTTAAGGAGCTCCCAACCCTAAAGGAGCCCCAACCCTTAAGGAGCCCCCAACCCTTAAGGAGCCCCCAACCCTTTAGGAGCCGCCAACCCTTAAGGAGCCCCAACCCTTTAGGAGCCCCCAACCCTTAAGGAGCGCCAACCCTTAAGGAGCCCCCAACCCTTAAGGAGCCCCCAACCCTTAAGGAGCCGCCAACCCTTAAGGAGCCCCCAACCCTTTAGGAGCCCCCAACCCTTAAGGAGCTCCCAACCCTAAAGGAGCTCCCAACCCTAAAGGAGCCCCAACCCTTAAGCTCTGTCTTCACCGCACTAGGGATATGGAAAGGTTGCTGAGGAGGAGGAGGAGGGTGGGCAAAGCCACCAGCTCAGCCTGAGCGCCCCCAAGAAGTCTGGCCCAGAGGCGGCACCATCTGAGCTGGGGAGAGATGGGTCTCAGCTCGCCGCCCTCCAAAGAAGGAGTTGTGGGTGGGACACCGAAGTCTGGGGGCGGAAAGCCTCTCACACCTCCGTACCAAAAAAGGGAGCTGAGCCTGAGCAATGACTGAGTCATGCTCCCGCTCCCACACGCAGACATGCTTTAGGGGAACAGTATATGCAGCCCCCCGGCCTGGCCCGCTGCCCAAAGGCTTGGCTGTGGACTGGGGGGGAGATGAGCCGGGCTGCCCCCGGGGAGGGCCCCCCCCAGCCTTCTCCAGGCCCCAGGGGCATTCCTGGACACCAAACTGTCCCAAGAATCTCAGGGGCTGATCCCGGCCCAAGTACGTGGGGAAGTGAAGGGGACACTTGGGACCCAGAGAGGATGAGAGGCTCTGGCCTTGTCGGGAGGGCTGAGGACGGCAGTGGCCGGAGGCAGAGGGCGCCCCAGCTGTCCCCTCCTGCCCAGCTCTGCTGTCCTGAGCCGGCTGAGCTCCCTCAGCGCAGGGGGGCACGGGCAGAGGGCCGGCTCCTGCCAGCACAGCCTCATGGCAGAACGGCCTCGGTGATCTGCCCGTGAAGCCAGTGGCACAGAGAAGGTACCCCCTCTTTGGCTGAGGGGCTGAATCAGCCCCTTCTGTCTCCTGTTCTCCCTCGTCCCCGCCGTGCCCACGGAGACCAGCCCGTACCCACTGAATCCAATCCCCTGTTTTCAGGATGAAAGAACAGCTTCTGACCTTTACCAGTGAGGGAGGGAGTGACTGCAGAGTGGTGAGGGGTGGCAGGGCTTTAAGTAGAAACTTGGCCAAGGGAGGGCAGCTCAGTTCAGGACAGAGGAGCCAGGAGAGGCTCATGGGAGGTTGAGCATCATCTCTAGGGAGGCCTTTGACTTCCTCTCCCTCCCTCCCCGACCTTTGGCCATCCCAGACCCACCTACTGGTGGTGGTGGAAGGTGTGGACACACCTGCCCTCTTAAGCTTCTCCCCTCCCCTCCACGGGGCTCTGATTTGGGATGGAGAGAGCCAACTGTGGAGACTGAATGTGGATCAAAAATTGTATTTTCATTTTTTTGGTGGCTGTTTGCTTTCCCCCCTTTTGATCCGACTTTCCTTGTACAGCCTGACAAATACGGAAATACGTTTACAAGAATTACACACGATTCGCCTGTTACATTCCTTGATGTGTAGGGGAAGAGGCGGGGAGAAAAATTTGGAACACAAGGTTTTGCAAAGATGAATGTTAACTATCTTTGCACATATTTGGAAAATAAAAAGCTATGAAAATTATTTTAAAATGATTTTCTCAGGGCAGCTAGGTGGCGCAGTGGATAGAGCACCAGCCCTGAAGTCAGGAGGACCTGAGTTCAAATCTGATCTTAGACACTTAACACTTCCTAGCTGTGTGACCCTGGGCAAGTCCCTTAACCCCAATTGTCTCGGCCAAAAAAAAATATATTTTTCTCCAGTTACATGTAAAACAATTTTTTATATTTGTTTTTAAATTTTTGAGAGCTAGATTTTCCCCCTTCCATCCCCCCACTGAGAAATTTCATGTGAAGTAAGGAAAACTTCTATAGAAAAGTCATGTTGCAAAAAAAACCCCCCAGATTCACCCCCCCAAAAAAAAAAAACAAGAAAAAAGTTTTAAAAAGTATATTTCAGTCTATATTCAGGCAATCCGTTTTTTCTCTGCATGTGGATCGCATTTTTCATCCTAAGTCCTTCGGAGTAGTCTTGGATCACTGGACTGCTGAGAATAGCAAGGGCATTCCCAACTGACCGTCCCACAACTTCGCTGTTACTTCGTGTACGGGACATTCCGCTTTGCTCTCCGGGTCTTCTGAGAGCGTCGTGCTCATCCCGTCTCACAGAACAATCATGTTCTTGCATTGCCCCGTGCCACAATTTACTTGGCCATCCCCTGATTGAGGAGCTTTTCCTCCATTTCCAATTCTTTGCCCTGAGAAAAGAGCTGCTATAGATATTCACACATACAGCTTCTGGTCCTTTTTTGGGGGGTGGGGAGGGGTTCCTGCCTAGTACTGGTATTGGCAGGTCAGAGATTTTATAATCCTTTGGGCCTAGATGATATCTTTGGATCGTTTATCAATTGGGGAAGAGTTTTCTTTTTAAATAAATTTGAGGAGTTCCCTGTACATTTGAGAAAGGAGGTCTTCTTCAGAGAAACGTGCTTTGAAATTCTTTTCTCATTACTATTGCTGTTTGTTTATTCTTTCCTTTCACTCTGTCCCTCCCTCCCCCAATTTGGCCTCTCTTCTATCACCCTCTCCCCTTCTCTTATCCCTCTCCCCTTCTACTTCCCTGCGGGGTAAGATAGATTTCTGTCCCCATACTGAGTGTGTGGTGTTTCCTCTCTGAGCCAATTCCAATGAATGGAAAGTTCACTCACTCCCTCTCCTCTCCCCTCTTCTCCTCCATTGTAAAACCTTTTTCTTGCATCTTTTTTAGGGCAGATAATTTACACCGTCCCACCTCTCCCTTTCCCTTTCTCCCAGAACATTCTTCTCTTGCCCCTCAATTTTATTTTTTAAGATATTATCCTTTCATATTCAACTCATACCTGTAATATATATATATATATTCTCCCTCTATCTACCATAATAATGAGATAGATTTTAAGAGTCACAAGTGTCACTCTCCCATGTAGGAATGCAAACAGATAAACCTTATTAAGTCTCTTCTGATATCCCTTTCCTGTTTATCTCCAGCAGTCCTCCCAACCATAGAGAGGGGTTGGGGGGTGTGGTGTGTGTGCTCAGGCGGCCCTGGAGGGATGTCTCTCTGTGGTTGGCTGGCTGACCCTGCTTGTGTCTGACTGATTGTCTGTCTGTGCTATTGACTGTCTGTGTCTGCTGTCTGGTTGTTTCTGTGTCTGTCTGTCTGTGGCTGTGGCTGTCTGCCTGTGCCTCTATCTGACTGTTTGTGTCTGTGTCTGATTGTCTGTGTCTGTTTCTGTCTGTGCCTGTGTCTGTCTATCTGCTGTCTGGGCTTGTGTTTGAATGCTCCTGTGTCTGTCTGGGTTGTCTCTGTCTGCCTGTGCCAGTGACTGTCTGTGCCTGTGTTTGACTGACTGTCTTTCTCTGGCTGACTGTGCTTGTGTCTATCTGTCTGTGTCTGACTGACTGACCGACTGTCTGTGCCTGTGCTGGTGTGGATGACAAGGGGCACAGTGCCTCTGAAGAGCTGCCATCCCCTGAATAAACAAGCTACCTTAGCAAACAGTCTGCTTTCCGTCTCTTCAGACAAAGAAAAATCCCCATCCTACTTTTCCAGCCCCAAAGCCCTGCTGATGTGACACAACAACCTTTCTGGAGCACCTACTGTTCACCTTCCTGTGATGGGTCCTGGCAGGGATAGGGATCCCACCAGCCCCGTGTTCTGCCCTTCGGGAGTTTACAGTCTGACCAGGGCTGGAAGATCGACACGCCCCAAGGATCACAACGGCCTCCGCTTTGTTCAAAGTGCTCGTCACAGTCACTGAGTGGTGGGTTTTCTGAGGAGTGAGAAGGTGGTCACCAACACATCAGGGAGTATCACTTTCACCAGGAAGGTGACACGTGAAAGGGGCTTGAGAGGCAGGGTGGGGATTTGTGAAGGACAAGGCGGGATGGGCCTGAGCTTGTGTCCAGGACTGAAAGAGGGCAGGAGAGAGGGGCTGAGTTGGCTGGCCAGGGGCACGTCCACAAGGCTGGTGGGACGGGCTGCTGTCGGACATGTGCTAACAGGCTCTTCCTTGAATGTTGGGGGAAGAGACGTGGCTCGGCCAGCAGGAGGGAGCCAGGGAACTTCAGCAGAGGGTGGCGTGGGACACAGGCTGCTTGGCAGGTCATCAAAGATGGATTAGAGGGAGCAGGATAAAGGCAGGGCGCGCCCTGGGAGGAGGGCACACCCCTGGGAGGAGGGAACAGCAGCAGAGAGGACAAGGCCGTCCAAACGCGCTCAATGAGGAAAGACCGCTCCAGATAATTTGGAGTTCATGGATCCTTTATGAAAATGATAGTTTTTTTATTGACAAAACATATGCACGGGTAATTTTTCAACACCGATGCTTGGAAAAACTTCTGTTCCAACTTTCCCCTCCTTTCCTCCACCCCCTCCCCTAGATGGCAGGCAGTCCACGGATCCTCTTTTTTGCTTTGTTCCTCTGAATGGCAGATACCAAATAGACCAGTATCTCTGGGTCAGAAGGTACCACCTTTTAGCCAATATCTTAGTTCAATTTCCAATTGTTTCCCTCAGTGGTTGGATCAGACCTCAACTCCATCTGTCAGAAAAGGGCGCGCTGCACAAACTGCGAAGGTGACGCGCCTTGTTTTATAGACGGCAGGTCCCAGTGTTGGGTCCCGACAGCCATAGCCCAAGGTCCCCCCCTTGGCAGCACTGGCCAAAGTGCCATGGCTGGGGAAGAACTCGCCAGCCTTGTTAAATTCTCCTTGCCAACCTATCCTTGTTCAGAGACAGGTGATCTCCCCCAGAAGGGAATTTCCAGGAAAAGGGACCCTTGTGCCTCAGCTTGCCCACCATTGTGGGGGCGTAGCTAAGGGGCAAAGCAATCAGCTCCCCAGCTTTCATATGGCCCCAGCGCCCTCCATTGGCAAGGAGGTCCAGCTGTGTCTGAGGAAGGAAGCTGCCTGCGCTATCCCCAGCCTTCAAGCTTTGCCATAAACACCATCGGTGGGCAGATCTGACTCACTAAAAACAGGAGCTGCCAACAAGGCATGTCCCAGCACCTGATCAAGGGGCCCCTGAGCGGGGACACCGATAAAGTCAATGACGGAGCTCGTGTCCCCGGCACTGTCTGAGGCAGAGTTGTGGACGTGGGGCGGGGAAGTCCCGGGAGGCCCCGTTACCTAGAACCTCCTTTTCTTTTATTCATTGTCCCCTCCCTGGTACTCTCTCTTCCTCTGTCCTCGAGATAGTTGTGGAATCACACAAAGTCACTTCGGGAAGGGAACTGGATCCAGGCAGCCGAGGCAGAGGGGCCAGGGCTGCGCTTACATGGACGTGCCCCCGGGCCTTGGGGTCCCCGGCATTCTCTCCAAGTCTCAGGGCAGAGAGCATCGACAGCAGAGGCCTCCGGACTCCCGGCCCACTCTCTTCCCCGCATCTGCTGCGGGGGCCATTGAGCAGCCCAGCCTCGCTTGAAGGGGGCTCTGCATTGGAGAAAGCCCAGTTTTTCCAACTCGCGGCCCCGGGGGAAAAGAGCGCGGAGCTGGATGGGACAGCGGAGAGCGAGGGAGCGCGAGCTTCGGGGGTGTAGACAGCACGGCCGAAGCCAGAAATTCCTGGCACCGAGGGCGCAGGGAAAGGGCCCGGGAGAGCCAAGTAAGGGCAAGGAATCTGCCTCGGCTCCTCGGCGTCCCGGGCAACGTCTCGGCGCGGCCTCGCGGGCGGTCCTCCCTCCCCGGGAAAGAGGGGCGGGGCCAGCCCCGAGACTTGATGCTCCCCCACCGGAGAGCTCCGCAGGCTGCTTTTGCCTTGTTCCCTACTGCTCTTCTGCAATTCTTTTCTCTCTCTCCTCTCTGTGTCTGTGTTTCTGTCTCTTCCTATCTCTCCATCTCTGTCTCTCCTTCACTCTCTCCGTCTCTTTCCCTTTCCCCTTTCTCGTATCTCTCTTCTATCTTTGCTTCCCCCTTACCCCCCTGTTTTTTTTTTCTCTCTCTCTCTGTCTCTCTCTCTCCTTTCTTTCTCCCTCTTAAATCTCCCTTCTTCTTTCTCTATATATCTCTCCTATCTCTGTTTCTCTTTTCCCCCTTCCTCCCTCTCTGTCTTTCCCTCCTTTCTGTCTCTGTATCTCTCTCTCTCTGCCTCCTTCTCCCCTTCTCTCTCCCTCCTTCTCTCTGTATCTCTCTTCTGTCTTCCCCCTGTCTTCCTCCCTCCTTCTCTCTATCTCTGTATCTCTCTCCTCTTTATCTCTGCTTCCCCCCTTCCTTCTTTCTGTTTCTGTACCTCTCTCCTCTCTATCTCTGCTTTTTCCTCTCTCTCTGTGTCTGTCTCCCCCTCCTCTGTCTCTGTATCTCTCTTCTCCATCTCTGCTTCTTTCTCCCCCCTCTGTCTTTCCCTCCTTCTTTCTGTCTGTATCTCTCCTCTCTATCCCTGCCCCCCTCTCCCCTCTCTATCTCTGTCTCTCCTTTCCCCTTTCTCTGTCCCTTCCTCCTTCTTGCTTTCTCTGTATCTCTCTTCTCTGTCCCTCTGTCTCATCCCCTTCTCAGTCTCTCTCAGGCCAGGAAGGAGGCTCCTGCTGTCCCAGTCTTCGCCTGCCATTAAGGTTCCTTTCCTTCCAGGCTTTAGGAAAAGTGAGCACAACTTTTCCCCATCTAGGTTTGTCCCTTGGGACCCAGGTGATTCCTTCTCAGCAGAAGTAGCCCTCTTAGGGGAGGAGCACTAAAAACTAGTTCTAGGAAGGCACTTACCCCACTTCCTCCCTGTCCCTGTTGCTGTTTGGGGCACCCTTTCTTATTCGGCAGCATCTCCAGGGGGCAGCAGGATTCCCAGGCCCACAAAAAGATGTGCCAGAGCCCCAAGGTGTGCTCGGTCAGCGTACATTGGTAGGGGCTTGTGAGCGACAGTGTAGAGTCCGTGTAAGCCAGAGAACTGGGAGCAAGGGCATCTTGGTGGGGGCCCCATGGGAGAGAGGAGAGGTGGCCCAAGGTGGAGGCCACTGGAGAGCAGGGAACAATCCTCCAGGGCTTCTCTCCGCATTTATGCTCCACAGAGAAAAGAAACGTGTGTCGGGTCCCTTTCCTTGCTCCTTTTCCTCAGAAGGCACCTGTTGTTTCCCTACAGGACAAATTTATGTGGAAATAGGGAGGTGACATAGAAGCCCTGGATTTGTGAGACCCCATGGGTGAAGTCCTTGGGGCAGGACCTGATTGGGGGGTAGGGGGAGAAACAAGGGAGGCCATAGCTTTTGTCCTCTGCCTCCAAACCCAGTAGAAGTAGCAGGAAGTTGGGGACATCAGCTGGGCCGTGTTGGGGCGGCTGGCACAGCTGTACTTGGGGCTTAAAATGAGAGACCTGTGGGAGACGAGGGAAAGGCCACCTGGTGGACGTCGGGAGATAAGGCAGCTCTGTCCAGGTGCATCCGCTCTGGACAAAGAAACCAGACAAAAAGAGTCTTGTTCGTTGGCGCTGGTGACAGTGCAGATCTGAAAACTTCCCTTATTGAAGCTGACCTTGGGGGAAATGGCACAGAATGAAAGCCGAGGTGTTGGGAGCCCCTGAAACAAGGCTGGGCCTTCTCCCCACCCTCCTTGCCAGAGAGCAAGAAGAGCCAGCTTCTGTTTCTAGAAATTATCCTCATTTTGCTATTGCCCAGAGCTTAGCAACAGCGTCAGGCACATAGTAGGTGCTTCATTAATGCTAGTTCACTGAGTGGCTGAAGATGTGGGGACAAAGAGTGGAGGAGGGAGGGAGAAGAAAGGGCACCCCTTATTTTCCAACTAGTCATTCTTATGGGGTTTCACAGATCCAGCACCAGCTGTCCATTGTGTTTTGGAGCTATGTTAAAGGGGGATGAGAGGGAAGAATAAGAGTATTAAAGAAGAGACCTTTCCAGCCCTTCCAAGGCTTAGTGATCCAAGGCTGGTGCCCTGAATGGGCTGCCTGGAGACCAGGGCATTGGTCAGTTAAAAAGGCACCAAAGAAATGATGCCCAAAAGTCCACAAACCCCAGAAATCCTTTTGATCAAGCTACTGGGTTCATGCCCCCAAGAGATCATAGAAAGGGAAAAGGCCCCACGTGTACAAACATTTATAGCAGTTGTTTTTGTGGTGGCTAAGATTCGGAAGCCGAGAGGAGGGAGGGAGGAACAAGTGTGTGATTAGGATGGAAGACTATTGTGCTTTAAGAGGTGATTCGGAGGATGCTCTCAGAAAAACCTGGGAAGACTTACATGAACCGATGCAGGGGGAAGTGAGCCGAAGCTGGACACAGTAACAATATCGCACTATGAAGAGCTCTGAAGGGCTTAGATTTTCTCAGCAACACAACGATCCAAGGCAATTCCAAAGACCTGATGATGAAAAATATGAGCTGCCTCCCGAGAAAGAACTTCTGTCTGAACACAGAGCAAGGTATACTCTCTCTCTCTCTCTCTGTCTCTCTCTTTCTCTTCTCGGTCTCTTTGTCTCTGTCTCTCTCTCCCAAAAAATAACTAACACGGAAATGTTTTACATGATTGCACGTGTACGATTATAATGGACACAGAGAAGGCCAGCTTTTGGACTGAAAACTTAAAAAAACCAAAAGTTAAACATTGTTTTACATGTATTGGGGAACAATATTATTTCAAAATTAAAATGTTTCTAAAGGCACTACAGCCCTTTAAAAGAAATAGAAGGTGATGGTTCCTTTGACGGCAGTTAGAGCCGGCAAGGGGCTCCTGGGAAACTCGTCCCAGCATCCTTAGGCAAAAGAGCTTTGGCTGAGATCCCTCCCTCTGCAAGGATTGGGGTAAAAATCTACCCCAAGTCTCAAAACCAGGCAAGTCTTCACCTGCTTTCACAATACTCGGACACACGCACACACATGTAGTGCACATGTTACAATGCATATAGGACACATGAGCCCACATGCACACACATGGTCTTAGTTCTCCTCTCAGAGCATGGAAAGTCTACAGGGTTTTAGTTGCTTTCATAAAAGGTGGTGTCCAGACCTGAGCACGGATGACCAGGGTAGAAAATGGCGGGATGATGTCCCCCGACTCTCGGAAGCCATGGGTTCCTCACCAATGAAGGAGAGCCCTTGCTGCTGAGAGTCCTTTGAGGGCGCCTTCACTTAGACATGGCGTGGCTCCTCATGGAGCCCCGACTCTCCCCCCAGCCTGGTTTGGCTGCTGCTGGGGCGAGGATATCTCCGGGACTCCCACGTTTGGAATCCTCTTATCGGTGGGAGGCAGGGGGAAATGGAGCCCTGGCAGGGGCCTTTGCCTCTCCTCCCAAGGTCTCTCAGGCCAAAGCAGCTTGATGGTCCAGAGATGGCCCGGAGGTGACTGAGTTTTCTTGGCCAATCTGACCTCATTTCCTGGGCGGCCTGGCTCCCGTGGTTGACTGGGAGCTCCTCAGAGCCGTCCAAGTTGGTCCAGGCTTTTCCACACTTAATGAGAATGTCTTTGATCGATGGGATTCAGGAAGGATTCACCTCCTTAAGGGCTCAAGCCTCAGCAACCTGAGCCTCCCTTTCTTTTTTTTGAAACACCAGTTTTATCGATGTCTTGGGCTCCTTACAACGTCACAACGATCCCCGGGACCTTTCCCCCTCCCCAAGCGCCAGTCCATATAGTGATATTTTTTAAAGAAGGAAAAATAAATGAGCCTGAAAAGACGTATTTGTAGGTCTCGTGTCCATCCTCCTCCACGCTGGGGGCCCAACGCTGACTTTAATCTTTAATGGCAATGGCGGGGGAGAGGGGGGAGCTGGGGGGGTTGATTAGATTGTTGAAGGCTCACCTCGATCCCCATTACATTTCCTTGGATTGATTAATTTGGCCCAAGACCCAGACTGTCAGCAACTCCTCCCCCAGGGAGCTTCCTCTTCCAGCTTCATGTCACCTGCAAATGTGAGCAGCCAGCTTGGAAATGGCTCCAGGTCATCGAGAAAAATGTTAAAGGCCCCAGCACCAAGGACAGCTCTGCAGGGCCCGTCCTGGAGACCTGCTTCTGTCTGTCTGTCCATCTCTCTCTCTCTGTCTCTGTCTCTGTCTGTCTCTGTTTGTCTCTCTCTCTCTCTGTCTCTGTCTCTCTCTCTGTCTCTGTCTCTCTCTCTTTCTCTGTCACACACACACACACACAGAGACAGATGCACACACAGAGCTGTCCAGAACAGGGCTCCCCCCCCCCCCTTTGGCCCTGCTATTCTCTCCTCCCTGACACGCTCTTCTCTCCCGGTTCCCCTCCTCCCTCTCTGCCGGCTCCTTCTTGGCCACTCTGGCTGCTCCTGCTCCAGACCATGCTTTCTCCAGGGGGGTCCCTGAAGGCCGTTCTGGGCCCTCTGCTCCTCTCCCTCTCCTCACCTCACTCGGTGACCTCATCAGCTCCTGTGGGCGTAACGACCATCTCTGCGCTCGTGGTGGCTGGGTGGTGTGGTGGCTGGAGTCCCAGTTGTGGAATCCTCTCAAGGCCCACAGGCCCAGGGCCACAAGGACCACGTGGGTGGTATTTTCAGACCCGTCCAATGTGCAAGAAAAAGCAAATCAACCACTGAGGCTTAAAGGGTCCGTGCCCTCTCGAATGATGTGGACCTCAGGCTCCCTCGCAATCTGAGATGCCCCTGCTCCGGGTTTAATTAGTCCAGGCAATACGGGGGAGCAGCCCCCGAATCCAGAGTTCAACTCTGACCTCCCAGGAAGGTCCACACAAATCCAGAGTCTAACCACTTCCTGGTGGGTGGCCCTTGTCCATAACCCCCGGGAAGGTCCACACACTGGCTAATGAGCAGATCTTGCCGGTCCTACCGTGACCAGTCCTACCCAGCTGACGAGCACCCACGGTCCGGATGGACAGAGCTGATCCGAGGGGCTGGGAGAAAGTAACTAGAGTCAGACTTGGCCACTGCTCACGCCACCTCTCCGCGTTGGGCGATAGAAGGATGACGAGGGATGGAGGGCTGAAACAGGAGGCTGGGGGCTTTCTCTGAGGCTGAGTCACCGTCCAAGGGCAGACTGCGGGGAGGGGGGCTCCTCTGTTAGCTTCCTGGGATTAAGAGCTCCCGGTCCTGGGGCCCACTCTCCGAATGTGGAATCGCTGTCCCCAGAACCAAATCACACTGGGGGCTCCTGAGTGGAGTAAAACAGAGCCCTGCCATCAGCTCAGTGCCACTAGAGGTAGGGTCTGGTCCAATAAGTGAGGGATGGAGCAGGGAGAGCTCACCCCGAGGTGGGGGGCCGCCGGGCAGCCGCACGCGGGTGTTCGAGGAGGCAAACCGAGGACACGCAGCCCACACGCAGCCTGCACGCACCAAAGCCACGTGGGGGCGAGGACATGGACGCTCAGCCAAGCACAAGCACACAAGGAAAGGTCCAGACACAACACACACGCACACAAACACGCAGACCCACACATGCGAGATACAGCGGGCCATGGATGGGCGGGGGCACGCCCACAGCTCCACAGACATGGGGGGACTGATGGCGGGCAGGGCCGCCCAAACGCGGAGGGTCCAAGTGGCCCCAAGCACTGGGAATGAGAGTCTCTGGCTCAAGAATCTGGGGGTGGGGGTCTCTGGCCCAAGGAGATGGGGATGGGGGTCTCTGGTCCAAGGGGTTGCATAGACTCTGAGATTCTGAGGTGCTATTAGCTAGTGGTTACTTTTAATGATTTTTAACTCAGTCTGCGGGAGCTCCCTGTAAGAAGCTTCTGACCCCTGCCCCTCCCTCCCACCCCAGTCCAGAATGAGCCAAGTGTGGGAGGGGGACACACTTTGCTCTATCTCCCTCCCCTCCCCCCCAAGCTTACCTCTGGCAGCCACTGCAACAAGTCCTTTTTTGGAAGGTCGCCTGTCAGGGGAGAAGGTTCTAGACCCGAGGCCCCAGGCCCCTCCCCCCAGGGCATCCTGTGCTTTTCAGACTTTAAATTGCCCGGTCTCCAGCCAAGAACCTTGAGGATGAGCAGCCATGACCAGACCTCGGGGCCCCGTGGAGGGGCCCTGCCCAATACAAAGGGGACGCAGACATCCCCCAGCCACCCTCAGCCTGCCAGTGACTGGTGTCATGAGCTGGACTCGTGCACGTGCCCCCCATGTAGGAGCCAGTGCTCTGAGCTGGGAGGGGGGGCTCAGTCCCTAACCTCGGCCTGGATGGGCCACAGCTCGGGCCCCTCCTCCTTCCTCCGTCCTGGTCTCCCCGGGAGCTGCTCCCTGCAGCCGCTCCCCTCTGCCCCGTCCCGGGCATCTCGGCAGGGAGAGCAGTCCCGGGGGCCAGAGCTGCCCCACAGAGAGAAGCCGCCAGAAAGCCAAGGGAGCCACAGAGCAGAATGGCGAGGGGGGGCCCATCCCAGCCAGAGGCCGCAGGAAGGCTCTCACTGCCTTGGGGCACTTGAGCATAAAGCATCGGGTCTGTGTCTGTCCCTGGGGAGTCTCCCTCTGCCCCCTGAGGAATCTTCCTCCATCCCTGGGGAGTCTCCCTCTGCCCCCGGGGGAATCTCCCTCTGTCCCTGGGGAGTCTCCCTCTGCCCCCGGGGAGTCTCCCTCTGTCCCTGGGGAGTCTCCCTCTGCCCCCGGGGAGTCTCCCTCTGCCCCCTCGGGCGTCTCCCTCTGTCCCCATGCCCGCCCCCTCCCCAGCTCCCTTAGAGCCAAACTGTCCCTCAGGAGTCTGGGGATGCAACTGGGACGAGGGGGAGCCCAACAATCCCGAGCCGATGCTGCGGAAGCCCAGGGGGCATTAGGGAGGAGCCCTGGCCAAGGATGCCTGCGCTGGGGCAGCCGGGCAGTGCCAGGCCTGGAGGCACTCGGGGAACTTCGCTGTGGAACTGCTGGCTTGGTGACCCTGCCGGCCATTCAGGGCCCGCGACCCTCTGCTCCCTGCGGGGATCCGGGCTCCCCTCTCGGAGGGCAGCCAGTGACCGGGCCAGGGCCTCCCTGGCCAAGCGGGGCCTGTCCCCAGAGCTGAGCACCGCCTGGGGCGCACCCTGTGCAGCCAGGCTTGAGCCCAGACCAGCGGACAGTGCTGAGGATCGGCAGACCCCAGGTCTTGTGTCCCGCCCCTCCTGGTCCTCGGCCTGGCCTCCGCCATCTGGTACCCACGATGCTTCTGGAGCTGGGAGCCGGGGCCAGACGGGCTGGGGGACACTGGCGGGCTCCCCCTGCCTCCAGTTCTTCTGCTACCGGTCTCTGCCCTCCTCAGGCAGCGGGCAGGGATGATGTGGCTGCCCCGCCTCCTTCCCACCGTGCCTCCCCTCCCCATCAGAACAGGCCAGAGGGGGCCCAGCCAGGACCCCTCTGCCAAGCGCGGGCACCAGGGCGGCCCCTTCCTGCCCTGCCCGAAGCCTCTGAGCCTTTCCACCACTCAGCTGCCCACCTTGAGACCCTGGCCTTGGTCTGGGGCGGGCTGCCCTCCGCCAGCTGGGAAGCTGACCACGCCCCTCTCTGCTCCCATCTCTCAGCCGGGGCTGAGGGCCTTTGGCCCTCCCCACAACAAGGGGGGGTGAGACTATTGTGCCCATTCTACAGGGCAAGCTGTGTGTGGGGGGGGGCTTGCTCAGGGCCTGCAGAGCATCTGAGCAGTCACACTCACATCCTTCTGATCTCTTCTGAGCTGCCAGGACCAAGTCAGCAAGCACTGAGTAAGCACTCACTGTCTGCCAGGCTCTGGGCTCAGCTCGGGCGGAGGCAGCCCTTGGGGCAGACAATGCAAATGACAGGGTGTCTGCGCAGCAGGAGGAGGGCGGGGCCGGCCCAGGGAGCCTGGAAGGAAATGGGAAAAGCAGGGGTTGGAGGTGCGGGGGCAGGGCCTGCAGGGGCGCAGAGGAGACTGGGTTCCAGGCCCAGGCAGTGGCCCGGGAGCTGCTGGGATGGGGCAGGGCTGGAGGTCGATGAAGGGGGGGAGTTGGACAGGTTGGGAGGACCAGTTAAGGAGAGTTTCGAATGCCCCACAGAGCCCCGGGGGCCGGAGACTCAGCTCCTGCTTCTCTGAGACCCTGCGGGGAGGGGGGGAGGGTGTCCTGCTGCTGGGGAAGGGCAATCAGGCAGCCTGGCCTTCCCCCATACATGGGCAGCTCTAGGTGAGCCTCCAGACCCTCACAGGAGGAACATCCCACCTCCCATCGGGTCTGCCCTTCGGGGCCGCCTGGGTTCCTCCGGGGCCGCCTGGGTCCCTCCGGGGCCGCCTGGGTCCCTCCGGGGCCGCCTGGGTCCCTCCGGGGATGCCTGGGTCCCTCCGGGGCCGCCTGGGTCCCTCCGGGGATGCCTGGGTTCTTCCGGGGCCGCCTGGGTCCCTCCGGGGCTGCCTGGGTTCTTCCGGGGATGCCTGGGTCCCTCCGGGGCCGACTGGGTCCCTCCGGGGCCGTCTGGGTCCCTCCGGGGCCGCCTGGGTTCCCGCCTCTCCTCTCAGGGCCAGGGCAGCTCACGCCCTGTAGCCGACGGTCGGACCTCAGGGCGGGCACCAAGGGGGCGATTGTACCCGTAACCAGGAGGAGGCTCCTCCTGGGAGGGACGAGGAGGAAGGGCAGCGCGGGCACTGAGGATGTTCTGGACGAACGTCCAGGAGTGGGAAAGACAGATGGAACTGGAGCCGACCTAAAGGTCCGGCTCTTTGGGAGCAATAGGGAGGCTCCTACAGAAGCAGCAGGAGTGTAGTTTATCACTGTGCCCACAAGAGGGCACTGCAGCCAAGCCACCAGCCCAATGGCCCTTTCCTGGCCTCCCATTCCTGCATCCCCAGACCCGGCTCTGAATGGCTCTGCATAGGAAATGTCTCTGGGCTATTCAAGGATGGCCACGGGTGCTCGCCCCGCCCCACAGATGGGAGGTTCCATCACCCCCTGACCCCCGACCAGCAACACACCAGGGTTCCATCACCCCCCCCCCCACTGGTAACACACCAGGGTTCCATCACCCCCCCCCCACTGGTAACACACCAGGGTTCCATCACCCCCCCCACTGGTAACACACCAGGGTTCCATCACCCCCCCCCCCACTGGTAACACACCAGGGTTCCATCACCCCCCCCCCCACTGGTAACACACCAGGGTTCCATCACCCCCCCCACTGGTAACACACCAGGGTTCCATCACCCCCCCCCCCACTGGTAACACACCAGGGTTCCATCACCCCCCCCACTGGTAACACACCAGGGTTCCATCACCCCCCTTCCCCCCCCCACTGGTAACACACCAGGGTTCCATCACCCCCCCCACTGGTAACACACCAGGGTTCCATCACCCCCCCCACTGGTAACACACCAGGGTTCCATCTCCCCCTGACCAGCAGCACCCCATGGACCCTTCACGTCCTGTTCTCCTCCACGCGGCTAGGACCTCGGCCAGTGCAGGCTCCAAGCCGCTCAGGTGCATCCATTCTGGGGGCCTGGCCCACTTCCTCCTGATGGGAGGGCACCAGCGGAGCGCGGGCGCTGGGCCCCTCTCCACCTCGGCCCTTACCGCTATCCCCTTTTCCTAGCAGAATGTTCCTTGGTGACATGGGTTGCTCTCTTCTGCTGACTTCCTTCTCTGTGCCCCCTTGCTTCCACCTTATTCTGGGGTAATATTCATTTCAGTCCCAGGAGGCAGTGGTGTGGTCCCAAGGACAGTCCTGGGGGAATGGCGGCCTCTGCTTCCAGGGGAGACTGAGGCCCACAAAAGGGGCCACGGGACCTGCTCTCGCGTCCCATTGAATTTTCATCTGCACCCACCGTTCAGACACACATGGATAGATGAGGATTATCCATCAAATAAATTCACGATAGAGTCCGGGCCAAAGAAATCCTTCGTCCACTTGGTCTTTAAGGTGTGGATGGTCACCAAGTCCCTTGGAGTTGTGAGGGATCTCTTCCAGGGGGGTTTGCAAATGTCTGGGACCCTTCTGCTCACTAAGCGTTGCCCTTTGGGGAGCCCCGCCTCCCTGGCCTGCTCCTTCCCAGCTCTCCTCTTTGGGGAGGTGTGAGAGGAAGGAGCCTCATGTCTGGTTCTTGGCAAGGGCGGAAGGAGGAGAAAGGTGCCCCCCCCAGCGCCCCTCCACATTCTTGGGCAGACAGAGACCCCTCAGCAGCGACCCCTGAAACTGGGACGGTCAGAGTAGGAACACTAATGATCCCAGCGCTGAGGGGAGCTGGCGTCCCTAAGGCTGGCAAAGCACGTGGTCCCCACAAGCACCCCCATTTTCAGGTGAGGAAACTGAGGCAGGCAGAGATGATGTGACTTGCCCTGGTTTACAGAGCTAGTCAGTAAGTGCCCCAGGCCAGATTGGAGCTAGCTCAAGGCCAGCTAGGAAGGAGCTAGAGAAAAAGGAAGTCACTTTGACTTTGGAAGAGTGTGGAGCTGACTTTGACCTAATTGGGAAGCCGCCTCGGGCCCTTCTTTCCCGAAATCCCCAGGCCTCGCTCCGGGTAATTGCTCTCAGCCCAGAAAGGGGCCCCTCAGGCAGCAAGCTCCCCGAAGGGAAGCTTCTCATTTCTGCCGCAGCCCTGCCCTGCTCCGGCTTCCCGTTAGCCGCAGCCAGAAGCTCCTTTAGCTCCTCAGTCCACAAGAGATTGTCCTCCCCACCCCCCCTCCTCCCTCCCCAAGGGACGGCTCCTCCACTGTCCCTGCTGAGAGAGGAATGAGAGACCTCGTCTCCCCCAGGGATCTGCCTCCCCAACAATGGCACCGGGGACCTGGAAAAGAATGGGGGGAGTAAAGGAGGCAACTGAAAAGGAAAAGGGGGCACGTGGCTCTCCGAATGTCAGAGCATGAAACAGAAGAACGGATCACTTCTATTAACCTCTTTTGATGGATGGGGAAACTGAGGTTCAAGGGCAAAGGGACTTTCCCATGGTTCCATAACTGGTGACACTTGGACTAAGGACATCAATCGAAGAAGCTGTGACAAAGGCCTGGAGAGAGCCCTTCAGGGCAGCAGTAGAGGAACTGAGGAAGGCTCTGACAGGTTCATTGAGCTCCATGCTCCCAGCCTCTGGGGAGGTGGTCCTGTCTAAAATCCAAGAGATGCAAACTCCAGCAGTCTCACCTTGTCATGCCCTGGCAGGAATCCCAGTCAAGCCCCCGAGGTTAAATTTTCCCTATAAAACCTACTTATGGGCCATCCCATGGCTGCCCCCCCTTTGGGTCAGTGCCCCCCAAACTCTGCCTCAGTCTTTCTCCTTACTCTCTCCCCTGTGCCATGGGGTATCTCCCCTAACTCTCCTCAACCCCACTTCTCTCTTGCACCTAACTCTTTTGGGGTGCTGAGTCCCTTTTGGGATTCAGCCTGCCACCTAAGGGCATACTTCAACCTCATGGGGGGGGGGGCTCCCTTTCTCTGGGTAACTGTGAGTTCCACTGAGGAACTTATCTTTCCGATACTCTCTCACTTTGTTCCATATTTGCCCTTCCCGGTGTTTATTGTACCCCTTCATTTTGTCTGTAACTTCTCCCCTAAATCAATCTACCTTTTGCCAGAGAATAGCCATTGTGACCCCAACTTTTGGTGCCCGCCATCATCTGGTGTCTACACCATCCACATCGTGTTGGTCCTCAAACCACACGACCTACTATGTGCTGGAGATTCCGTGGCAAACACTATTCAGCCCCCACCTTCACAAAGGAGCATCAAGGCAGGGGATGTGGAGGGCTCCTAGAAGGTGACACCGAGATGGGACCTCACTGGTGTGGGGACAAAGTCTGCAATTCACAGGGTCGAAATGTCATAGGATCACAAAGATGAAATTCATCTTCTCTGGTCTCTCTGTGCAGATGGGGAAACTGAGGCTCAAAAAGAGGAAGCTGAAAGCTTCTTGCTGACCCCTGGAGCACTTGACTTTTAAGATCAAATCCGCAGCTGGGCCAGAGGTCAGGAACCTGGGCAGAAATGTCAGGAAGTTTTTGAAACGTGTCTATTGTGTGTGGGGCACTGTGCCAACTGGCTGTGTGGGGGTGAGGGGAGTGGGAGGTGCCTCAAATTCTCATTTGGTCTTTGTGCAAGAGGCATCTTCAGTTCGGCCCAGGGCTGGGGAAGGGCCCCTGACCTTTCAAGCTGCGATGGAAATGTTCCTGGTTGTGGGAGACAGCCGCCTCTGGGTCTGTGTGTTAATCAAAGGGGGATGGCGGTGTTTATATGGAAGTCACTGCAGGAAGGCGGTGGAAGGTGGGGCTCCTGCCAGGACGATTAATCGCCCGGCCATGAGCAGACCTACGTGAGGTTGCCATGACCTTGAGCTCGGCTGCTGCTTGAAGGGATGGCTCCCACCAAGCGGAAGGTCTGTGGAGAGAAGGCCGGCCCACCCAAGAAGGCCCAGCTTCCTAGGCCCGGGGAGGACTGACGGCCCTGCTAACGCCTTTGGTGCTCCCAGAGAGCTGAGGGAGGCCCTTGAACAGCAGCAGCAAGAGCTACAGTAACAGCAAGAGATACAATAACAGCAGCAGCAGCAACAATAACAGCAAGAGATACAATAGCAGCAAGAGATACAATAAGAGCAGCAGCACCAAGAGATACAATAACAGCAGCAGCAAGAGACACACTAGCAGCAGCAGCAGCAAGAGATACAGTAGCAGCAGCAGGAGTAGCAAGAGATACAGTAATAGCAGCAGCAGCAGCAGCAACAACAGCAAGAGATGCAGTCACAGCAGCAGCCATCGCTGCCGTATCTCACCCTAGTACCCCACTTGCATTAGGCTGAACCCAGGCAGCCCCCGAGGTCCCGGCCACTCCCTCAGTGGCCACTCCAGCTTGCCTGGGGCTGCTCTGACTCTCCCAGCAGAGTGCTGCACCTCCCCTCCCCCAAGCTCCGAAGGAACCCTTTCTAAGTGATTGATGACAAAGCTGAGTGAGTTTGTCAGTATAGGCCAGAAAGCATCTTTAACCCAAAACTGTACTCTAGCGCCTGGGGGGAGGGGCAGTTGCCCCAACAGACCAGAAGGTTCGTGGCTTCTCGTGGCCCACTCAAATCACTTTGCTGAGGGTTAGGACAATGATAACTGGATTTGAAGAATCCTCCCCAAACCTCTTGGCCGTCCCCAGCATCACTTAGTAATAGGTAGTAACTCCCTGGTGACTCATGGAGCCCCCTTGGGGACAGCTCTAGGGAGAGGCCAAGTGCTGCAGGTCCCCCTCTCTGGGCCGGGCCATCCCGCACATGGTGGCCCTCCATGTCCCTGAAGATGGCAGCCCTGAGCTCCCCAAGTCTTCAGCAACACCACCAGTCCAGTTCCTCCAGACAATCCTCCCCTTGTGGCTGCTCTTCTATCCCCCGTACTGCGCCTGGCTTACAACAGGTGCTTAAAGAAACCTTTGGTTGTTGACTGACTGTTGGTAAGACATGCACTTCAAAGCCTTCCCCATCCAAGTCACTCTGCAGCTCCAGCCTGCTAAGCTGTGCTAACACGTGGGACCAGAGAGAAACCTGGCACTCCAGACATGACTTGATTCAGGCTGGAAGCAGCAGGAGTTTCATCCTAATTTCTAGAAGCTTTACCACTCTGCAGGCAACCCAAGACTGACTCAGACGGGCCTTGGGGTCCACTCAAACACCCTAGATCTTCTTCAGAGGAACTGGAGCCAGGCTTTCTCCATGCTTGAACTTGCACAATTGACTTTTTTGAACATAAGTACACAGGTCTTCCTATTGAATTTCATCTTCCTAGATTTATCCTAGTATTCTAAACTGCCCTGATTTGTGTAGGACCCTGATTCTGTCATCCTATCTTCCTCCTACCCTCAACCCATTATTTCCCCTCTGAGAATGCCTCCCATTTACTCTCTATGTAAATGCTTCCCATTTACTCTATGTATCTGGTCGTGATACTTTGTTTTGCATGTTGTTTTGAGACTGGGATGTTCTCCAGTGCTAAGGCCTGGACACGGGCCAGTTTAACAGGACCAGGGCCCAGTAGAGTTTAGTTTCTTTTTTTTTTTAATCGTATTTAATTTTTTTTTCAATTACATGTAAAAATAGTTATCAACATTCATTTCTTTTTTTTTTTAACATTCATTTCTTATAAAATTTAGAGCTTCAAGTTTTTCTTCATTTTTCCCTTCCCTCTCTCATCCCAAGACAGCAAGCATCTGTTATAGGTTACACATGTGCAGTTATATAAACATATTTCCACTTTAGTCATGTTGTGATAAAAAGAATCAGAACAAAAAAGGAAAACCATGAGAAAGGGAGGGAAAGGGAAACTAGTTTGCTTCTATCTGCATTCAGAATCCTTCGTTCTTTCTCTGGATGTGGATGGCATTTTCCATCATGAGTCTTTTGGAATTATCTTGCATTACTGTATTGGAGAGAAGAACAAAGTCTATATAGCTGATCGTAACAAACTGTTGTTGTTATTGTGTACAATGTTTTCCTAGTTCTGCTCCATCGATTGAGCATCAATCCATGTTAAGTCTGTCTAGGTTTTTCTGAAATCTACCTGCTTATCAATTCTAATAAAACAATAATATTTTATTACATTCATGTATCATATCTCATTCAGCCATTCTCCAACTGATGAGCTACTGAAAAAAGAACTGTTACATTTTTGCACATGTGGGTTCTTTTCCCTTTTTTGTGATCTTTTTGAGATATAGACCAAGTATTGATATTGCTGGATCAAAGGGTATATGCAGTTTTATAGCCCTTTGGGCTTTGTTCCAAATTGTTCTCCAGAATGCTTGAATCAGTTCTCAACTCCACCAATAATGCGTTATCATTCCAAATTTTTCACATCATCCTCAACATTTGTTATTTTCCTTCTCTATCATCTTAGCCAATCTGATAGACGTGAAATGGTATCTCAGGGTTGTCCTTGGATTTCTCTAATCAATACTATAGATGACTTTAATTTCTTCACCTGAAAACTGTCTGTTCATATTCTTTGGCCATTTATCAATTGGGAAATGACATGTATTGTTATAAATCTGACTCAGTTCTTTATATATTTTAGAAATGAGATCTTTATCAGAAATATTTGGCTGCACTGGCTCTATTTGTACAAATCCTCTTTAATTTAAGGTAGTCATTTTTTGGGGGGGAGGGTATTTCATATTGATCTCTCTCTCTCCTGTTTGGTCATAAATTCTTCCCTTCTCCTAATTTACTCATTAAAACATGTATCCATTGTGACCTTATCTGTACAGAATGTTAGATGTTGATCAACGCCTATTCTCTGCAATAATATTTTCCAGTTTTCCCAGCAGTATTTGTGAAATAGTGAGTTGTTATCCCTGAAGTTGGGAATCTTTTGGTAGATTTTTATAGTTCTTAACTATTGGTTCCTGTGTACCTAATTTATTCCACTGATCTATTACTATCATCTTCTCAACCAGTAATGAATAGCTTTGATGATTGCTGCTTTATAATGTAGTTTTAGACCTGGTACTGCTAGGCCACCTTCCTTTGCATTTTTCCATTAATTCTCTTGATACTCTTGACCATTTGTTCTTCCAGATGAATTTTTTGTTGATGAATGTTATTATTTTTTCTAGTTTTACAAAATAATTTTTGGCACTTTGATTGTTATGGCATTGAATAAGTAAGATAATTTAGGTAGAGTTGTCATTATATTATATTAACTCAGCCTACCCATGAGCTATTGATATTTTTCTCATTGTTTAGATCTGTCTTTATTTGCATGAAGAGTATTTTGTAATTGTGTTCATATAGATCCTGGGTTTGTCAGGTAGACTCTCAAATATTTTATATAGTCTACATTTATTTTAAATGGAATTTCTTTTACCATCTCTTCCTGCTAGGCTTTGTTGGCAATATATAGAAAAGGTGAAGATTTAGGTTTATTTATGTGACTTTGCTAAAATTGATAATTGTTTCAAATAGTTTTTTTAGTTGATTCTCTAGGATTCTCTAACTATACCATCATATCATCTTCAGAGTGATAGTTTGTTTTTCCTCATTGCCCATTTTAACTTCTTCAATTTCTTTTCTCTCATTGCTAAAGCTAACATTTTTAGTACAATATCAAATAATAGTGATGATAACAGGCATTCTTATTTCATCCCAATTTTATTGGGAAGGTTTCCAATTTATCCACATTTTACAGATAATGCTTGTTGATGGATAGATTCTAGTTATCATTTTAAGGAAAATTCCATTTATACTTTTGCTCCTTGATATTTTTAATAGGAATGGGTGCTATATTTTGTCAAAAACCTTTTTCTGCACCCAGTGCATACATATGATTTCTGTTGGGTTTGTAACTGATATGATCAATGATATAGTTTCCCTAATATCAAACAGTTTTAGAATTCCTGATATAAATTCCACATACTCAAAGTATATAATTCTGGTGATAAATTGCTGTAATTTCTTTGCTATTATTTTATTTAAAATTTTTGCATCAATATTCACTAGGAAAATCCATCTATAATTTTCTTTTTCTTTTTGGCTCTTCCTTGGCTCTTTTTCATATTTGTGTCATAAAAGGAATTTACTTGGAATCCTTATTTTCCTACTTTTCCAAAAGGTTATACAGCATTGTAATTAATTGTTCTTTAAATGTTTAGTGGCTATTTTGACCAGATTGACTGACTGATTTTTTTTTTTTTTTGACTAGGTAAAAGAGGCCATTCTCTGTTTCATTTTTTACTTAGCCTTAGTCACTGAGTGGGTGGATGCCTTGATCAAACTGATAATGGGAAAGACTTTAGCTTTAAAAAGCCAAGGTCTCATTACATCCAAGGACATCTTCAGTCATCTTGATGAATATCTGGCCACTGGACCCAGATAGTTCCAGAGAAGAAAGGGAGACTTGATGTCTTGAATTGTGAATGAATTGTTTTTAAATGAAGCAGAACAAACCAGCAACAATCAATGAATAATCTTGCACTTCCTTCTCTCACTCAAATTCAATTCATTTGCATATTATGACATCACTTCTTTCCTTTCTTCCTGGATATTTTGGGATTCACAGATTAGGTTTTTGATGATTGCTTTAATTTCTTCTTCATTGGTGGTGAATTCGCCCTTTTCATTTTTATTGATGTTAACTTGGTTCTCCTTTCTTTTTTTAAATTGAATTAACCAGGGGTTATCTATTTTATCCCCTCCTCCCCCAATAAAACCAGCTTTAGATTCATTTATTGGTTCAGTAGTTTTCTTTCAATTTTTATTAATCTCAGCTTTGATTTACAGAATTTCTAATTTGGTATTTAATTGGGGATTTTAAATTTGTTCCTTTTTCTAGTCTTTTTTTTTTTAGTTGCATGTTTAATTTATTGATGTGCTTTTTATTTTATTCATGTAAACATTTAGAGATATCAAATTTCCCTTAGGCATTGTTTTGGCTGCATCATATAAATTTTGGTATGTTGTCTTATTATTGTTTCTCTCTTTGATGAAATTATTGTTTCAATGATTTGTGTCTCACCCACTCATTCTTTAGGATTAGATTATTTAGTTTCCAACTAATTTTTCATCTATCTTTCCATGTAATTTGTATTTCATCATGACATGAAAAAGACATATTTAATATTTTTGCCTTTCTGCATTTGTGAGGTTTTTATGCCTTAATATGTAGTTTATTTTTGTAGATACCATATACTGCTTTCTATTCCCATTCAATTTTCTCCAGAGGTCCATCATATCTGTCTTTTCCCCCTAAAATTGTATTCACTTGTTTAACTTCATTTTTGTTTATTTTGTGTTTGGATTTTCTAGTTTTGAGAGGGGGAGATTGAGATTCCTCCACTAGCATAGTTTTGCTGTCTACTTTCTTAAAAATTTCTTCTCTCAGAACTTGGATGCTATACAACTTCGTCCATATATGTACAGTATTAGTGTTACTTCATCATCTATGGTACCTTTTATCAAGATATAGTTTCTTTCCTTATCTCTTTGAATTAGATCTATTTTTGTTTTGCTTTGTCTGAGATCAGGAACCCCTGTTCTTTTTACTTCACCTGAAACACAATATATTCTGCTTTAGCCTTTTATTTTTAATCTCTCTGTGTGTGTCTGCCTCAGGTGTGATTCTTATAAACAACATAATGTAGGATTCTGGCTTTTAATCCACTCTGATATCTGCTTCCATTTTATGGAGAATTTATCCCATTCACTTTCACAGTTATGATTATTAACTGTGTATTTTCTTTGATACTATTTCCCCTGACTATACTTTTCTCTCTTCTTTCATCCTGTCCCTCCTCATCAGTGTTTTGCTTCTGATTTCCACTTTCCTTGATCTGACCTCTCTTCTTTTAGCCCCCGTACCCATTTTTATTCTTCTTTCCTCACCTATTTCCTTATAGGACAAAATAAATTTCTATATCCAACTGAGTGTGTATGACATTACTTCTGAACAAAATCCAACAAGAATAAGGTTCAAATGATGTTTACCTCTCTTCCTTCTTTCCCTCTATTATGACAAGTCTTTTGTATCTCTTCATGTGATGTAAATTACTCTGTTCTGTCCTCCCTTTCCTTTTCTCTCAGTATAATGCTTTTTTTTTTCTTTAACTTTTTTCATATCATCATATCAAAATCAATTTATATCCATATCTCTATGTATACTCCTTCTAACAGAGATACAATTTTCACAAATTACAAGAAACTTTTCCCATGTTGGAATGTATATAATGTAATCTTATTAAATACCAAAGGTTTTTTTCTTCTTTTTTTCCTGTTTTGCTTGAGTCTTGTATTTGAAGGTTGAATTTTCTATTTTTTCATCAGAAAAGTTTGAGAGACCCTATTTCATAAATATCCTTCTGTTCCCCTATAGATTATGCTCAGTTTTGCCAGAGGTGATGCTTAATGGTCATCCAAGCTTCTTTGTTTTCTGGAATATCATAATTCAGGCCCTTTCATCATTATTGTAGAAGCTGCTAAATCCTATGTAAGCCTGATTGTGGTTCCTTGATATTTAAATTGTTTCTTTCTGGCTATTTGAAATATTTGCTCCTTGACCTGATAATTCTGGAATTTGACTACAATATTCCTTGGAGTTTTTATTTTGAGATTTTTTTCAGGAAATCAGTGGATTCTTCCAATGATTATTTTACCCTCTGGTTCTAGGATATCAGGATAGTTTTCCTTGATAATTTCTTGAAAGATGTGGTCCAGGCTTTTTTTTTTTTTTTTAATCATGGATTTCAGATAATTTAACAATTCTTAAATTATCTCTACTGGATTTATTTTCCAGGTTAGTTGTTCTCCCAATGAAGTATTTTACATTTTCTTCTACTTTTCTATTCTATTGATTTTGTTTAACTGATTCTTGGTGTCTCATAGAGTCATTAGCTTCCACTTGCCCAATTCTAATCTTTCAAGAAATTACTTTCTTCAATTTGCTTTTGTACCTCCTTTTCTGTCTGGCTAATTCTACTTTTTAAGGAGTTGTTTTCTTCAATGGATTTTTATTGCCAATTCTATTTTTTAATGGAATTTTTGTTTTTCCTTTTCCAAACTGTTGGCTCTCTCTTGCATAACTCTCATTTCTTTTCATCATATTTCCTTCTACCTCTCTTAATATTTAAAATCTTTTTTGATCTCTTTCAAAAGGACTTTTTGGGCTTGAGACCAGTTCACATCTCCCTTTGAAGCTTCATGTGTAGGCATTTTGCTATTGTTTCCCTCTTCTGATTCTGGGTTCTGATCTTCCTGTAGCTCTCTATGGTTAGGAATTATTTTGGTTTTTTGCTCATTTTAAAAAACTAAACTCTGTGTCCTGGGGCACACTGTCCCAAGCTTCTTGTGTTGGGGTCCAGATGCTGGCAGCTTGCCCACTGTGCTGGGGTGGCCCACCCTAGTCGAGCCTCTCACACCCTAGGTTCTGGGATTGACAATTTGTGGAATGTTTTAGGGCTGGAGCCCTCATAGATGGTCTGCTGGGTCACTGGTCTGCTAATCCAGGACTGAAGAGCCTCAGTTGCTGATCTGTGCTGTGGCTAAGAACCTTCCTGCTGGCTTGTCCAAATATCACCTGTACTAGGCTACACTCCCCTTTTACCAAGGTGATTCAGACTTTTCCTGAAGTCCTTATTAGTCATCTTCAGCTGGAAAGTTATTTCACTACATCTTTTTTGTGGGTTCTATTGCTCCAGAGTCTATTTAGAGACTTGATTTAACATTCTTTCCAAGGGAAGCTGTGGAGAACTCAGGAAACTTCCTGGTTTTTCTCCAGCATCTTGTTTCTGCCTCCAGAGTTTAATTTTTAGACAACAAAACAGTATCTACTATACGCAGTGAGTCTGAGGAGGGCACCAGATCCGTTTTTCAACTCCAAGGTCTCCAGAATCTGATAAAGCAAGAAAAGGCAGGTGTCTGAGGCTGCTAGTTGTTAGCCTGGTCCCTTAAACTGCCCTCTCAGAAGTGGAGGAAGAAGAAGAATGAGCCTGTAAGGCTCCTTCCTACAGAAGAGATAAGACTGCCCCAATGTGGCTCTGTGCCAGAAATGTGTGTCCTTGGGGACAGAGAGGCAGTGAAAGCATTTATGAAGCACTTCTCTGTGCCGAGCATGGTGGTAAGCACTGTGGCTACGTGTACTGTCAACAAGAAAGTCCCTCCCTTCAGGGACTCAATATTTCAGTGGAGGAAGACTAAATACACACACAGAGAGACACAGATATATACACACCCACATATATATATATGTGTGTATATATATGAATATATATGTATTTATCTTTATCTACATATCTTTATCCTTATCTTTATAATCATATCCATCTTTATAGATATCTTTATCTACACATCCACCTATCTATCCATCCATTCATCCATCTATCCACCCATCTGTCTGTCCATCCGTCTGTCTATCTATCTATCCATCCATCCATCTATGTCCCTACCTATCTTCCTGAAATGATGGTCCCAGAGAGGGAGTGACCAGTCAGCAGAGGAAGGCCTTAGGCAGAGGTTTCTCCAGAGGGATAAGTAGACAGTTGGGTCAGCCAGAGGCCTGGAATTGCTTCTGTAGTGGAGCTCACCGAGTGATACCTTGAAGAGCCATTCTGGCTTCCTGTCCTTCCCCCCTTTCTCTCCTCTGCCCTCAGTGATCTCCAGCTTCTCCTAAGGCAGACCTTCCTCCCCTCTGGCCTGGACTTTTCTACCATCTCCTAATTGGTCTCTTTGCCTCAGGTGCCTCCTTTCCATTCCATGGTCTATGTGGACATATAGTAGGTGCTGGTTGACTGACTAATGTTGGGGCACACTCCTCTCACCAGCCCTCCCCGCTTTGGCTGCCCCCTGCTTTGGTACCATATCCCTTCCCATTATACATCATATGCCTTTTACCCGATGTCCCATTTCCCACCCCCTGTCTTTGCCCTGGCTGTTCCCCATACCCAGAATGCATTCTTCTGAGAAACCTTCTCCGATTTCACCAGGTTAGGTCTTTCTCTCTCCCTTTCCTCAGATAACTTTATATTGACAAATCAACCAATGGGTCACACTGGGAGCTCTGTGCTTACATCAAGAGCGTTCTGTCTATGAGAGCATATCCTCCAACTTTGGAGAACAGTGGAATCTGGGCTTACCACCAGCATCTTAGAAATGGAAAAGTCACTTTGGCTTCGGCTTCCCTACAACAACTTGGGCCATCCATACACCGAACAGAGAACCGGCTTTATTTCATCATATCCAGGACATTGATGGTACAAACAATCCTTTTTCTTCCTGCTGGGCTTTCCATTCCTAGATGTTGAAATCCTTACAAAGTGTTAACTCATTAGAGTTGATAGAGACAATAATTATCTAATTTAGTATGGTTCAGTATGATTGATCTGATCTTACAAGGAGATGTTATGGGCCAGAACTTGAAACAAGATACTAAGTGGAATTGGAGACAATATTTAAATCTAGTTTAGCATTGATTTAATCCTACAACAAATAATGGTTTCCCAATGATATAATGATTGGTGTGTACTCAGTGAACAGCATATAATCAAGAAGCTCTCAGGGCCAGACACAGAGCACTCTGCGAGGAAGCCCACAAACCCACTCTCGGAGGTGGAGTCAGATTCATTCCATCTTCTACCTTTGTGCTGGCTGGAGGCTGAAGAAAGCAGAGGCAGAAGCAAAGGACAAAGCTGCTGCAGTTTGTCCTTTGCTTCTGCCTCTGACTCAACTCTGACTCGTGACTTTCAATCTTCAGAAGTGACTTCTGGCTCTAGCTCAACTCCCACTCATGGCTTCTTCTGAACTGACGCTCCTCCATTCTGAATCTTTTCAACTGAAGTCTCCTGACTGAGCTAAGCTGTTTTTATGCTCTCTCAAAGGTTGTCTCCTCCTCTGAGAGTGGGATTATGGGAGTCCTCCTCTGAGAGTGGGATTGTGGGTTTTTGACTTGTGAATCTCACACTGAATACTGACTTGTGAATGTCCCAAAAGTGTGAACTCCAATGAGTACTTAAATACATTAGTGAGCTAGAGAACTTGCTAAGTACCTTGCTAAATTAGGCAACTGACTTATCACTTTCGTAAGGATTCTAACACCTAGAGACCCACCCGAGTCCTCTGGACTTAAAGTGCTGCACTGATGAAGCTCCAAGCTGAGTGAGGGCTTGGGGTCAGGACAGGAACATCTCCTCCTCCAGGTCCTGTGATTTTCCAGAACAGCCCCTCCTCCAGATCCTGTGACTTTTGGGAATATTCCCTCCTCTAGACCCTGTGACTTTTGGGAACATCTCCTCCTCCAGACTCTGGAACTTTCAGGAGTAGCTCCCTCTCCCAGACCCTGGGACTCCCAGGAACAGACCCTTCCCTAGACCCTCCAATCCCCAGCATCCAGGAAGGGCAAGATTCCATTTGGCTCCCACATTGGACAGTTCTGTTCTCTGCTGTCCTTTGATCTGTGTCCTGTTGGGTCAGAAGGTCTGTGATGGCCAAGACTTCCTCTTGTTCTCCCCCATGGCCACCCCTTGTCTCACACTCCCTCCAGGTTTTTCTGTCCCCTCTCTCTTTCAAAGGCCATGTTCAGGCTCTGGCTCTGGTCTGGGGCTGGCCATGGAGTCATACTTACCGGGACATCTTCTCTTCCTGTATGGCTGGTGGCAAGAACCAGGGCAATGCCAAGGTGTACAGTGCCCAAAGTAATCTCTGTCCTCTGGTTTTTAACCCCCTCCCAGAATGGAAATGCCCCCCCAGGGCAGACTGACTCCTTTTAATTTTTGGAACCCGGCCCTAAGCACAAAACTGAGCACATAATAGGCACTTAATAATTGCTTGTTAAGTAAAATGCCTGTTGAAATTAAATTGAATTAACGAATTAAATTTTAAAACTTATTTGCAAGGTTTGTCTGCTTTCTACTTGGAAAAGTGATTTGGATAGAGAGTATCCAGATTTCTTCTGCTCCCTCCCTCCCATTAGTTTTTGATCTAAGCACTGGCTGGGCACATGGGGGGGCAGGGGCGGTCCTGTGTCTCCTTTGTGACAGCAGCCCTGTCTCCTAGCCCCGACCGGGTGCTGACTCACCCTCCCCAACACCGCAGTCATGCACACACATCTCCAGGGATGGATTCAATTAAAAAGCTCCCTCCACTTTCTGGACTGTTGGACCTGAGTAAATCCGCTTGAGCTGCTGAAATTGGATTTTGCAGCTGCACTGATGGAGAAAGCAGGCAGAATTTTAATTAAATCGGGCCCTAAAGCCTCCCTGAACCACTCGGCATCTGAGCAGAGGATAACAAAGCATTAGAGGCCAGATGACCCCTTTCCCTCCCTCCGGGGTCTCTGCTAGCTAGAACAAAAGGGGGTCTGGGGGCTGGGATCCCACCCTGGCATTGGGCTGCCAAGCCCAGAGGCCGTGAAGGGCTTTTTGGTGCTCTGGAGTGACCCGTGCTATGGGATAACCCCACCGACCTGTGGTGCTGGGCAGAAGCCACGAGTGGTCTTTGGGGGAACAGGAGCTTCGGAGCTGGGGTTCACCCACCTCATTCTGTACATTTGGAAAATGAGACCCCTAGAGAGAGCACTTCCCAAGTTCACACAAAGCAGGAGATGTTGGTGCCAGGGCCCATCTCTCTACACCGGTCTGCGTGGCCAAATCCCCGGGTTCTTCGGGTCCCTGGGAATCTCTTCTTCACTGGGGTGTTGGGGTGCTAGGGGAATGGCCACTAGTCACCACGGATATCGTCGTGATATTACCAATTCTGGTTGCCAGCAAGTTCTGAGAGCCCACCTCCTCCCAGGAGCCTTCCCCAAGGCCTTCCTTTCCATCGCTGTGTCCAAGTGAGCCCGGCTTGCTTTGTCTACATTTGTTTGCCTCTTGTGGCTCTGGGTAAGCTCCTTGACGAAAGGGCCTATGGGCTGTCTCTGTTTGTATTGTCAGTGCACAGCCCAGTGCCCAGTATATAGTAAATGCTTAAATGTTGATTACCAAGCTCATTTTACTGAGGGAAAAACAACAGAGGAGGGGGCAGGAGACCAGACTCTGCTCTGCCACCAGCCAGGCTGTGTGACACTGGTCAGTTCTCTCCCCCTCCACATCTGACCTTTCTCATTTATAAAAGGAGAGCATTGATCACCTCATTAGTCTTCCATACTCCAACTCTAGACTTTACCACCCCGAAGCAGATAGGGTGAGAAGTCCTAATCTCATTGTTCAGATGGGAAAACTGAGGCAAGAGAGTGTAATTGCTCGTCAGAAGTCACCACAAGGACTCAGATACGAGACTTATCAGGTGATTTATAAGTTTCCTTCCAGCTTTTAAATTCCAGGTCAATGGGATTGAATAAGATGAAGTTTAATGGAGGTCACCATAACTGGATATCGAAAATGGATTTCCAGAGCCCAAGATGGCACCAAAATGGCTAGAGAACAGTCACAAGCTAGAGAGAGATGGAAACATGGCGCCTTAGAGAATGATGTGCACAAGAGTGCCCATGTGGCGGATCTGGGAGGCGACTGACTAGCTCTTCTGTATTCCTGGGGGTTTCCCACGCCCTCCCCCACAAATGCCCTCCTTGTCTCTCCACCTCTGGGTTGCCCCTCTCATCCCCAGGTCTTGAAGGCAGGCAAGGTTTGGTTTGGGGTCTCAGATCTCCACAGCTGGTGGATGGTCATTGGTTGAATGGACCTCACACATGGGGATGTGGCGGCCATTATGTGTGCGTGTGGGGAGGGTTTTCCCCGCCTTGGATTTGGACCCGGCAGCTCTACTGTATTCTCAGTCACTGAACGAGGGGGTTCAATCTTTCCTTTGACAGGCAAAGCACATGATGTGGAGGAGGAGCTAAGGAAGCACCGGGCCATGGGCCAAAATCGGGAACAAAGGGTGTGTCTCTTACTTCAGGTCACTGGGGGGCTGGGATTCCATGGAGAGCAGAGGCTGTGCCATGCTAACGGCCTTCCCAGCAAGTGACTGGGCTTGTCATACTCATTAGCATTGAATGCAACATAAGAAGGCTCCCCATATTCAGCTCAAAGGTGGAAAAAAAGAACCCAACCAGATTCTCAGCTGAAAGTCCCAGCCCCAACTCCTCTGGAGTCCCACGAGGGGAAGGGGCTGAGTTACAGGAGGGAGAGCCCCCCTCCCCCAGCCATGCCCAGACCCCCAAGACCCAAAATGCAGGGGGTGGGGAGGGCAGGAAGAAGGAACTGCAAGGTCTCCTGGGAGGGTGGGGACAGAGGAGGAGAGGAGAAGCTGGAGCGAGTCCCCACGAGGGGTCAAGGCTGCAGGATGTTCTGTTAGCCAGGAAATGGGATGAGTCACACAGAGCAAGTGAGAGACTTTCATCTGGGAGACCAAATGGGACGCTTCAGTCCTGCCTTTTGAACTGCCAGAGGGAGCTGGGAAAAGTCTTGACTGTGGCTGTCATCTCGGAGTGTGTCCTTCCCCAGAGCATCCCTGTGGCTGCTGATGTTATTTCTGATCCCTCCGATCGTGAGGACAGCAGTGGGGGGGGGGACAGATGAAGGGAAGATGACAGATATACTGGTCCCGGAACCATGCTGGCGAATGTCATCCACACGACCGAGAACGGAGGGGTCAAGGGAGCCAGAGCTCGTTATAGCTGCTGCCGTGCTCTGTACGTGAGGGCTGAGCCCGCTGCAGCTCTGCTTGATGAAATGAGAGGTGCACAAATCCGGAGCCCGCTCCCCCCAGAATGTTCACGTGGAGCGTTGGTGCCCCGGCCCCAGCCTCCGAGCTCCTGTCGCTCTGAGCAGCCACAGCCCCACTGGCTGAGCCTCCACCCCAACGTTGCCATTTTGGTCTTGGAGAACCAAGAACAACAACCAACTGACCACTGAGCCTGAGAGCCGTGTCTCAGACTCCGGGACCTGCAGGCACGCGGAGCTCTGGGGAGCGAGCCAGTGACCCTTACATTGGGGCGCCAACTGTAGAGCCGCCCTCAGGTCTCACTTTGCTTTGATTTCTGCAAGAGCATCCCCCAGCCCCAGGGACATTTTCGGGGGTTTCTCCGCCATCCCCCCGACGTGGGTCCAGGGCGGGCTCTGTCCGGCCCACCCAGAGCTGGAGCTGGAAATGCCAGGACTTGTTTCTCTAGGCCAGATAAGAGTGGATGAAGTCTCTCGGCCACACAAAGGTGCTCCACTGTCATAGGCAGGTGAAAACAGTCGGCCCTCGTTTGTTTCCATCAAGAAATCTTTGCCAGGGTTTGGGCCACTGTGAAGGGTCTTGCTGCTCGACGCAGCTTGTTTGGGACGGGAGGGTCATCTATTCGTTACAAAGCTCCCATACACCTGGAGCTCCTGGGCAAACTCGAGGGAGACACCACCTTGTGGGGAGGAGAGGAAATGCCTCCGGTTTGCTGAGCCTGTTTCAGCTCCGCCCCCTTCCACTGTCCCCAAAGCACTTCGCAGGCTGCCCAGTGGCCAGAGGATGCTCGCCTTCCCATTGGCGTCCTAGAGCGTCCCTGGGATAGGTGACAGCCAAGTCCACATGGTGACCAAGGACCGACTGGACTCACAGTTTCACAGGGAACCTGTCCAAAAAAACCAAACTGTACCATATCTCAGGAGAGATTCCCAGTACACCCAAGGAGGGGAAGGGACTCCCAGTCAGCAGGAGCACTCCCCATCTCCCCAGGTCCTACAACTCAGAATCCATCCCTGTCTTCCCTCTGATTGAAGCCTCCAGCGGCTGGCCAGGATGGGCGGACTTTTTCCTATTCTTCACAATGAGCTGCCCAACTATTTGCCTCCTAGATGGGGGCTGAGATTTCATGACAGAGATGCAAAACTTTTGTTCCAAAATGTGCTTTGCTGCCAGCGCTTCGAGCTTCGAGTGCATCCTGTACCGTCCAGCCCATCCATTACATGGGGGGCTTCACACTTAGCTGGGGACTCCTTAAAAACGGAATGGCTTCACCAGAAGCTAGAATTCTCAGAGGTAGAAGAAGCTTTCGACATGATTTAGGGCATCCCCCATTTTATTGATGGGGCAGCTGGGCACCACAGTGCATAGAGTGCCCAACTTGGAATCAGAACTGAGTTCAAATCCAACCTCAGACACCAGCTGGGTGACCCTGAGCATGTCATTTCACCCCTGTTTGCCTCAGTTCCCTCATCTGTAAAATGAGCTGGAGAAAGAAATGGCAAATCCTTCCAGTGTCTCTCACAAGAAAACTTAAATAGGGCCATAAAGTCAGATACGGCCGAACAACAACGTTTTATAGCTGAGAAGAGAGAGGAGCAGAGAGGTCAAGTCATTTGCCACAGATCACAGAGTAGTTAGTGACTAAGCGGGGCGAGAATTAATATTGGATAATAAATAGGCTTTAGAGCCTGAAGATCAAGTAGTCCAGCCAAGCCTCAGGGGGATGACTTCCAAGTGCTACAGGCATTGGGGAGTAATTCCTACCTTCCAGAGGATGGTGATCTCTCTCCAGGGACCCATTTCACTGTCATCTGTGACTCTGCTTGCTGCAGCTCAGTGCAATCTTACGCTTTCACAATTCCCTTATAATTCTGCATCAATATTCGTTAATGAAATCGAGTCCCAGTTCTCTTTCTCTGCTTATCTCTCCCGGGTTTCAGCATCGAGATCATACCTGCTTCATGAAAAGAGTAAAATAGTTCTCAGCCATTGAGATTAATCTCGGAAGTCCAGGTTTTAATAACTTTTAAACTTGGAATCAAATCGTCAATTTGCTCGGTCGAGTTTCGGTCCAAGGATATGTTTTACTGTTTTGTTTTGGTTCACTTGATACTCTTTTGAGCCCGAGTTCCTGCAGATCTCCATTCTTTATTTTGTTAATTGCTCGGTGTTCTAGGTGTTTGTATAGATTGGCTTCCATATAGTTCAGTGGGTCCCAGATCTCCATTCTTTATTTTGTTAATTGCTCGGTGTTCTAGGTGTTTGTATAGATTGGCTTCCATATAGTTCAGTGGGTCCTACTCATCATGGGGGAGGGAGGGAGAGGGAAGGGGAGGTGCTTCTGGCCCACCTGAAGCCACAGAATCCACACCCATGTTTTAAACTGAAAACCCACCCAGGCCAGAGCTCCTCTGTTCTTGTGACATGGTTCCTGCCATCCCCTCCTCTTCCTCTCACCATGTCAGCCCCCTGGCCCCTAGATTATTTATGCTGGAGTGTCCATACACCTCCATCAATTTTGAAACTAAAACTGTGTTGATTCCAAGCAAGATGTTCATTAGTTACCCATTACTACAGATTGTCTTCAAAACTCCTGTGAGTCCTTGCAGGGCAATTCCTATTTCCCAGTCAGAAATCCAGACGGTGGAAAAAACATGTCAATAATCAGGTTAATGGGCCAAATCACTTCCCATCAGGACTGCCCCAGTGCCCCTCCAGGACCCGAATCTCTCAGGCTGCCCAGGCCCGACTCCTGTGCCATCCTACCACATCCAAGGGAAGTGGAGCTGCCCTGGGGCGAAGGGCACCTAATAAGAGCCTCCCTGTTCCCCAGACTCCCATTCCGACAATGGAATCGAGCTCGGGGGCGATCAATCCCAGCCGAAGCTGCTCCGGACTTTCCCTGATTATCTGTGGCCTTCCTCGGGGTCCGAGGCAGCTGCTGAGTCACAGGGGAGCAGAAGGGACCCCACGGGCTCCGGCCCTGTCTGTGCAGCACTAAATGCTGCTCCAAATGGTTGCGTGGACTTGATGCCGATGCGGGTCAGCCCCCAGACAGGGGCGCACCTCCTGGCAAGCCCCCAACGCCTTGGGGCGGAAAGGTGCCTGTTAAGCTCTGAAGGAGCTGGGCTGCAGGGGGGGAGGGGCAGGCTAGAAGGGCTGCTCCTGTATCTCTGCCCTGTTCCTCACTAGCCGTGTGTTCCTATGTCTTTCCCTCTCTGACCCCCCTTTTTGGGCTCCTGAGCTCGCAGGCCGATTGTGAGGAAGGAACAACATTGGAGAAGCTCCAAGCCGGGGATGTCGGCGTTAGGAGTGACCCTTCTCCAGCAGAGGGGGCCATCCAGGTCCCTTCTGCACCTACCCGACTCTTTCCCCCCACAGCTTTCATGGGGCACTTGGCACGTGGGGGGGGAGGCTGCAGGGTCCCCAGGGGGACATCCCCCTCCCTCTTCTCTAGAGCGAGGGCTCAGATTGGTCAGAGAGAGGGCTTCCTGGCAGGAAGTTGGGGGCCCTGGCGCACCTCCCTTTCCCTTCATGCTTGGTGGCCAGAGAGAGAAGGGGAGGCCACGACCTGGGCCTGTGGACCCTGTTGTCAAAGACTTTGCTGGCCAGTGGGAAGCCACCACGACTCTGCTGGCCAGCTCTGGGGCCTGCTGCCCCGGGGGAGACCCTGAATAAGTCCCTTCCCATCATCCGGCCTCCGTTCCTCTCCTGTGAAATGAAGGGCTTGCACTCAGGACCCTCATCCTTCCCCATCCACATCTCTGCCCCTGGGGCTCCCAGCACCACGCTCGGGCTTCCCTTGGCCTAGCCAGGGTCCCAGCAAACAGCGGTTGCCGGGCCAGGAAGTCTCTGAGGAGAAACCTGAGCCCCCTCTCCCGTCTGCAGCTTCAGAGCTCTGACCCAGCCCCGCCTCCCAGCCCTGTTCCAGCCCCTCCCGACCCATATTAAGATCCAGCCACCTGGCCTTTGCACAGGCAGTTTCCCCTCCTGGAAGGCTTCACTTCCTCTTGGAATCCCGGCTTCCTCTCGGCTTCCTCTCGGCTTCCTCAACCATCCCTTGCAGGAGGTTTTCCTCCTCCTCCTTCGGGTAGCGGGCCACGGCCCCCAATTCACAATGGCTCCCCATTACCTGCTTACTGCTCCGTCTCCCTCCACCCCAGCCACTGCCCCCCGCAGGCTCGGGCCCATTTCAGGCTTCTCCTGGAGCTGTTCCCCTGGTTACAGGCACATTTCCTGGGAGGAATATCAGTCACGAACATGTTAGTGAGAAAGCTGGGCAGAGATGGGAGGGGGCGTGGGGATGAGCGCGGGGGTGGCTCGGAAAGGAGACCCCGGGGAACGGACACCGCCATTTGTGGCCCCGAAGGGCGAGCTTGGGCCCCAGCGGCCCCCGCGGCGGCCGGACCCCCCTCTCACGACTGACCCCAAATTCAAGCCTGCCCTGGGCCAAGCTGCCCTTCAATAGGGGAGGGGCTCAGATGAGGGAGGAGGATGGGGTGCCTTGGGGGGCCAGCTTCACCTCCCATGGGCAGGGAGCTCCGAGGGGCGGGGGCGCCCGAGCCATCGCCTCCCTCTCCCGAGAAGCCCCCCACCCCCACCCCGCCCCGCCCGGCAGCCCCGCCGCCTCTCCGGAGGCTGCAGTCATGGAGACGGGATGGAGGAGGGGGAGCACAGGCAGGGCGGGCGCCGCCTCCTCCCAGGACAGAGCAAAAAGTAGGTCAGGAGACGTCAAATCCAGCGAACGCGCCCGCGCTCCCCCTCGGCCTCCGCTGCCAATCAAAGGCCCCGTTAAAATTAGCCCAGAACGCGAAAGGCCTTGACTTTGAGGGCGCTGGGAAACGGGGGAGGGAGGAGGCCGCCTGTTACGTAAGGGCACGTGCCGCCCCCGCCCCCCCTCGGGAGGAGACTCCCCGACAGGGCGAGGAAGGGCAGCCAATCCGAGGGGGGGCGGCCGAGGCGACGGGAGTCCGGGCTTTGGGGGCGAAGCTCTTCCCATCACGTCCCCTGGCCCGGAGCGCGCCCCCGCCCTGCGCTGAGATGCTCTGGATGCGGCCGGGGGGAGGGGAGGCTGAACCCCACAGCTCTTAGAGGGGGAGGAGGGAGAGGAGGGGAATGAGAGGAGAAAAGGCTGAGGGGAGGAGGAGAGGTGGAGAAGGGAAAGGGGAGAAAGGGAGAAGGGGAAGGAGAGGGAAGGGGAGGGAAGGGGAGGGGGAGGAGGAGGGAGGGAAGAAGGAGGGGTGGAGGGGAAAGGAAAGAGGAGAAGGAGGGGAAGGAACGAAGAGAAGAAAAGGGGAGAAAGGGGAGATAAGGGGAAGGGGAGGGGGAAAGGGGAAGGGTGGAAGGGGAGAAAACAAGGAAGGGGAGGGAGGGAAGGGGAGGGAAGAAGAGGAGGAGGAATGGAGGGAAGGGAAGGGGAGGGAGGTGGGAAAAGGAAAGGGGGAAAAGGGAAGGGGAGGGAAGAAGGGAGGAGAGGAGAAGGAAGAGAGGTGAAGGAGGGAAAGAAAGGAGCAGGAGGAAGGGAGGGGAGAAGGAGGGGAGGGGGATGTGAAAAGAGAAAAGGAAGAGAGGAGGAGAGGAAGAAGAAGAAAAGAGGAGGGGGAAGAGAAGGAGGAAAAGAGGAGGGGGAGAAGGGGAAGGGGAGGGGGAGGAGGAGGGAGGGAAGAAGGAGGGGTGGAGGGGAAAGGAAAGAGGAGAAGGAGGGGAAGGAACGAAGAGAAGAAAAGGGGAGAAAGGGGAGATAAGGGGAAGGGGAGGGGGAAAGGGGAAGGGTGGAAGGGGAGAAAACAAGGAAGGGGAGGGAGGGAAGGGGAGGGAAGAAGAGGAGGAGGAATGGAGGGAAGGGAAGGGGAGGGAGGTGGGAAAAGGAAAGGGGGAAAAGGGAAGGGGAGGGAAGAAGGGAGGAGAGGAGAAGGAAGAGAGGTGACGGAGGGAAAGAAAGGAGCAGGAGGAAGGGAGGGGAGAAGGAGGGGAGGGGGATGTGAAAAGAGAAAAGGAAGAGAGGAGGAGAGGAAGAAGAAGAAAAGAGGAGGGGGAAGAGAAGGAGGAAAAGAGGAGGGGGAGAAGGAGGGGTGGAGGGGAAAGGAAAGAGGAGAAAGTTGGGGAGGGGATGAAGAGGAGGAAAGGGGAGAAAGGGGAGATAAGGGGAAGGGGAGGGGGAAAGGGGAAGGGTGGAAGGGGAGAAAACAAAGAAGGGGAGGGAGGGAAGGGGAGGGAAGAAGGGGAGGAGGAATGGAGGGAAGGGAAGGGGAGGGAGGTGGGAAAAGGAAAGGGGGAAAAGGGAAGGGGAGGGAAGAAGGGAGGAGAGGAGAAGGAAGAGAGGTGACGGAGGGAAAGAAAGGAGCAGGAGGAAGGGAGGGGAGAAGGAGGGGAGGGGGATGTGAAAAGAGAAAAGGAAGAGAGGAGGAGAGGAAGAAGAAGAAAAGAGGAGGGGGAAGAGAAGGAGGAAAAGAGGAGGGGGAGAAGGAGGGGTGGAGGGGAAAGGAAAGAGGAGAAAGTTGGGGAGGGGATGAAGAGGAGGAAAGGGGAGAAAGGGAGAAGGGGAAGGAGAGGGAAGGGGAGGGAAGCGGAGGGGGAGGAGAAGAGGAGGGAGGGGAGAAGGAGGGGTGGAGGGGAAAGGAAAGAGGAGAAAGTTGGGGAGGGGATGAAGAGGAGGAAAGGGGAGAAAGGGGAGATAAGGGGAAGGGGAGGGGGAAAGGGGAAGGGTGGAAGGGGAGAAAACAAGGAAGGGAGGGAGGGAAGGGGAGGGGAAGAAGGGGAGGAGGAGAGGTGGAGAAGGGGAAGGGGAGAAAGGGAGAAGGGGAAGGAGAGGGAAGGGGAGGGAAGGGGAGGGGGAGGAGGAGGGAGGGGAGAAGGAGGGGTGGAGGGGAAAGGAAAGAGGAGAAGGAGGGGAAGGAACGAAGAGAAGAAAAGGGAGAAAGGGGAGATAAGGGGAAGGGGAGGGGGAAAGGGGAAGGGTGGAAGGGGAGAAAACAAGGAAGGGAGGGAGGGAAGGGGAGGGGAAGAAGAGGAGGAGGAATGGAGGGAAGGGAAGGGGAGGGAGGTGGGAAAAGGAAAGGGGGAAAAGGGAAGGGGAGGGGAAGAAGGGAGGAGAGGAGAAGGAAGAGAGGTGAAGGAGGGAAAGAAAGGAGCAGGAGGAAGGGAGGGGAGAAGGAGGGGAGGGGGATGTGAAAAGAGAAAAGGAAGAGAGGAGGAGAGGAAGAAGAAGAAAAGAGGAGGGGGAAGAGAAGGAGGAAAAGAGGAGGGGGAGAAGGGGGAGGGGGAAGGAGGAGGAAAAGAGTTGGGGAGAAAGGGAGGGGGAGGGCGAGGAGAAGGAGGGAGAGGAGCAGAAGGAAATCATCCCCAAGGTGACCCAGCTAGTTCCCCTTCATCCTTTGCAGTCAGCCACCTCAGCAGGTGCACAGCCCCTCCTCCAGGGCAGACAGAGACCCTCAGCCTGGTATTTCTGGTGCCCAGATGCTGCCAGAAGCCTCCCTCTGCCTCCCCCCAGAGCCCCAAGCTGTGCAGATGTCTTAGTGGGGCCCTCTTTCTCTGGTTCCACCTCCAGGGAGGCTAACTGGACATACTGAGCTTCCCAGCCCAGAAGAGAGCTTGGGGCAGACGGTCTGGGCTGCGGGAAGCCCGGGTGCCACAGGCAGAGCCTCCTCAGCCATCCACACAGCGCCGCCCACCTGGATTACAGCTGCCCAGAGTGCTGGGGGGGAGGGCAGAGCCAGGCTGAGCCAGAGCCAGGAGAGGGCTCCTGGGCCCGAGGTGGCTTCCACCCCTTGCTGGGTGGTGATGGGAGGGGGAAGGGCCCCCAGGACCTCCCGGTCATGCCGGGGCCTTTGCAGTTTGTGGGATGGGGCTTTTCCAGCCGGCTCGTCGCCTGGAGGGTTGCTGTGGGAGCAGAATATGGGGCCGGTGCTCGGGGTGCCAGGGATGGCCTGGAACCGGGACTCAGAGCCCGTGGCTTGAGGGTAGGGCAGGGGGTGGGGAGGGGACAGAGAGACAGAGGGGATGGCACAGTTGCCTCCCAGGTGGAAAGTGACCCCAGGACCCTGGGGGGGAGCTCCGTATGCCCCGGGCTCTGAGAGGGCAGCCTCTGTGGGGGGGAACCCTTCTCCACGGCCATGGGGAGCGTGGTAGAGACCTCGTTCCCATCCTGTTTCCTGGTGCCCAGCCCCTCCCCTGGCACAGCCAGGGCCTCAGGGGCACATGTGGAGGGAGCCCTCACTCACACATGACCCTGACTGGCGTCTCCCATGATGGCCCCGCCTGACCCCTCCTCCGCCGAAATCCCCACACGTCCAGGGGCCCAAGGGCAGGAGCCTGGGTTCAAAATCCGGGGCAGTCCCTCAACTTCCATCTGCCTCAGTTCCCTCAACTATAAAATCCGGCTCCAATGAGATATGGTTTCCAAAGCAGGGCAGTGCCTGGCTTGTTCCCTTCCCCTCACTTGCACCCAGTGCTACAGAGAGACAAACTGAGGGCTGCCCGGGGTGGTGGGGGGAGGAAGCCAGCTGTGGGTGGTGTGGAGCAGGGGAGCCACAAAGGTCTCAGGGGGTGGAGGCTGGCAGGGCCACAGTTGCCAATTTCTGCACACACGTGTGCGTGAATGAGGCAAGGTGGGCTCCGGGACACATCATGGTTCCCCACCTGGGCTCTCCTTTGCCAATGCCCCCGAGGCCTGGACAGCTCCCCCAGGCACTGCATCCTGGCCCGGCTCACCCAAGGGGGTCCCGTATCCTCCTGCAGAGTCCCTCCTTTGGGGCAGATTTGGCTTCCCAGCTCAGCCCAGTTTGCTCTGGCTGGCAGAGGAAGGCAGCTGGGAAAGCCCTCAGTCATTGCACTGCCCACTTCCTCGTGCCCACTTTCCCCACGGACCCTCGGAGAGCTCTGGGGGAAATGCTTTGTGCCACCTCACTCTGCCAGAGGAGCACGGAGCACCCTGGCTCTCCAGACCCCTCACTCTGGCACGGGCCGAGAGGAGAGCCTCTGTGCAGCCCCGGGAGCACCCAAGGTCGTGGTCGGCCCTCGGACGGGGCCAGCCCAGGGGACGCCCTCACCTAGCCGCCTTCCACACTGGTGCGGGCACAGCACCGGCTCCCGGCCGCCTCTTCTCCGTGATTCAGCTTTGCCATCTGCAGCTGACGAGGCACCTCCCCCAGTTACCCTTCCTCTGGCATCCCTCCTCCTCTTCCTCTGCCCTCCTCATGCCCACGGCCTTGGAGCCCCTGCTCCGGCCTGAGAACACGCCTTCTTGCCTCACCTTCCCCTGCTCACGGCCCCGGCTCTCTGACTGGGGCTTCCTTGTCTCCTTCCCCCGTGGCACTGACCCCGGGGAGGAGCGGGAACCATGGCGGGAAACCCCCTGCCCGCTCCCCCAGAGTGCCTGGGGCTTCTGGCCTGGCTAACAGGAATCTGCTCTCCCTTCTCCCACTGACTAGGGCTGTTACCCTGAAGCTTTTCCAAAAGCCTCCCTCTTCCTTCAACCCCGCCCCCATCCTTCCCTCTGCAGATTCAAATCACAGCCAGGTGCCCAGAAGCCTTCTGTGATCCCCTCACTTCCTATACACATCTTGCAAGCTCCGTTTTCCTCTGGAAAGGAAGGAAGGAAGAAGGAAAAAGAGAGAGAGTGAAGAAGGGAAGGGGAGGGAGGGAGGAAAGAGGGAGGGAAGAAAGGAAGAAAAAAGAGACAGAGGGAAGGAAGGAAGGAAGGAAAAAGAGAAGGAAGGGAAGGGAGGGAGGGAGGAGGGAAGGAAGGAAGGAAGAAAGGAAGGAGGAAAAAGAGAGGGAAGGAGGGAAGGGAAGGGAGGGAGGGAGGAAGGAGGGAAGAAAAGAAAAAAGGGAAGGAAGGGAAGGGAGGAAGGAGGGGGAAGGAAGGAGGAAAAAGAGAGAGGGAAGGAGGGAAGGGAAGGGAGGGAGGGAGGAAGGAAGGAGAGAAGAAAGGAAGGAAGAAAAAAGAGAAGGAAGGAAGGGAGGGAGGAGGGAGGAAGGAAGGAGGAAAAAGAGAGTGAGGGAAGGGAAGGGAGGGAGGAAGGAAGGAGAGAAGAAAGGAAGGAAGAAAAAAGAGACAGAGAAGGAAGGGAAGAGAGGGAGGGAAGGAAGGGAAAAAAAAGTAAGTAAGAAAGAGAGGAAGGAAGAAGGAATGAAGGAAGGAAAAGAAAGAAGGGAAGGAGGGAGAGAGGAAGGGAGGAAGAAGGCAGGGAAGGAAGGAAGGAAAAGAAAGAAGGGAAGGAGGGAGAGAGGAAGGGAGGAAGAAGGCAGGGAAGGAAGGGAGGAAGGAGGCAGGCAGGCAGGGAGGCAAGGAAAGAAGGAAGGGAGGAAAGGAAGGAAAGAAGGAAGGGAGAGAGAGAGGAAGGGAGAGAAAGGAGGAAGAGAGGAAGAGATGAACAGAGAGAGGGAGGAGAAAATAGAAAGAAAAAAAGGAAAATGAAAAAGTCAGCTTTCATGTGCATTCAGAGGCACGAGTGCTGTCTCTGGAGGTGGTCAGCCTTCTCCCTCCTGGGCCTGGAACCCTCTGGGAACACTGTGTCTCTGAGCCGAGTCCCAGCTCTCCCCTAGGGCTGCTGCTGAGTCCCAGCTCTCCCCCAGGGCTGCTGTTCCTGGAGACCATGTTCCCCTGGTTTTGCTCACTCTGCAGCTCCAGGTCCCACAAGGGCACAGCCCGTTGTTAAAGCCAGGCTTGGTTCTCATCCCAGACCGCTGTGCACACCCGGAGCTCACAGGCCAGCAGAGAGATGTCAGAGCCGGGAGCTGACCTGGAGGAAGGGCTGGGGGCCGGAGCACGGAGCCAGAGCTTGGTTTGGGGTTTGGCAGAGATTTGTGGCTCACTGTTCTTTGGGAAACCATTATTTCTGAATAGAAAAAAGCGCCTGGCAAGCTGGGAGCCAGGATGGGTGTCTCCCCCTAGAGCCAGAGCTCCAGGGCCCTTTGACCAAGAGCCGCGCCCTTCAGCCTCCTGCTGTGTGGACAGAGAATCTGGGGAGCAGGAGTCCCAAGCCCCAGTCTGCCCTCCCCTCCCCGAGGCCTGGGTTGCCGTGTCCCGGACGGGCCTCTGGAGTCGCCCCTCGGATGGCCCTCCGACACTGCGGGGGAACCACTGACCAGCTGGGTGGTCTCGGGTAACCCCTGCACTTTCTCCTCTATCCCTCCTGCCTGGGACAGCCCCCGAGGGAGCCGGTTGTTTGAGCCTCACTGGTCCCCGCCGGCCAATAGAAGTCCCCTCCCACGCCATTCTCTCCCGAAGGTCACCTTGGGCAGCAGCAACATCCGGGTTCCGAGGCTGCAGAGATGGCCAGAAAGGGCTGGCCCATGTGAAGAGCCCTTTGCCGGGGCCCCAGGTTGGGGTGAGGGGGGGATATGGGATCTGCCTCCAAGGCCGGGCAGGGCTCTGGTGTTGGCGAAGTCCTTGGGAAGGACTGCTCACCATGGCAGCCGTCCCACAGTGGAAGGTGCACGTTCCCTGCCTCCCTGGAGGCCGGTGGGGAGGGACCAGCCAACCCTTCCTCGTAGGGAGGCATGAGAGGAGGCTTCTAGAGCAGGAGGGGCTTGGACCTGGGGCTGGGCTCCCTTCTGGTGCTGAGGTCTCGAGGGTGGGTGGGAGTTTGGGAATCCGGGCGGTTGGCGGAGGTGGCGGGAGCAGGACGGCAGATTCTCGGCTTTTTCTGAGGAGAGATCTGCTCCCCAAAGAAGCTGCTGGTGTCGGGGTCCCCTCGGCAAGGGAGCCCCCGACGTCCAGCCCAGCCTTTGGCTCCCTTGGGTAGGAGGGAGTGGAGGAACGGGGAGAGCTCTAAGTTCTCAAGATTCAGTTAATTTTCAGACGACTTGATGTAGAAAGGAACAGACGTGAGGGGGAGAGGGAAGAGGAGAGAGTACTGGGCCGTCCGGGCTTGGGGGTCCGCTCTCTCCTCTCAGGCTGCTCAGGAGCTGCCCCCAGGCCCTTGGCCATCCTTGCCCCTTTTATCTCCCGGTGTCTCGAGGACTGGGGTCAGCAGGGGCTGTAGCTCCCGGGAGGCCAAGCTTTCCCCCAATGAGTCCCACGCCTCCTTTGCAGACCCCCGGGTTTAGGATTAAATGTCAAGCCAAAATTCCAACGGGGCTTCAGCTCTAACTCCCTTCCAGGGAATGGCCTCACTCCACTGGGAGGGCCAGCCGAATGGCAGCTCTCCTTCCAAGTCCCCTCTCTCTCAGGGCCCTTCCCCTTGCCCCCTCCTCATCCATTCATTCATCCTTCCGCTCTCTCATCCAAAAGCTTTCGTTGCCAGATACTATGCGACAAAGTGTTTCCTGCCCTCACAGAGGCTGCTTCTGGGACCTTGTTTTACGATTGTTATTATATAGCAAAGGACATTAACTCGTTTGTTCATCTCACAATCCTGTGAAGTAGGATCTCGTGCTCTCCTTATAGATGGAAACTGAGGCTAAGAGTTCCCAACGACTTGCCCGGGGTCACAGCTCATCATGGTTGAAACAGGATTTTGAACTCGGGTCTTCCTGACTGCAGGAAAGTGCAGGAAACTTGGGAACTCAGTCTCCTCCTGGCCTCCTTCCCCTTGCTCTGGGCCTTTCCCTGGGCAACTTTGCCCGCCATCTTTCCCTCTGTAAAGTTCATCAGAAGCTCCGTCCCCTCCTGGCGCCGTAATGAAGCTTGTGCTTCGGGTGCGGGCCCTTGAATTCATTACCCACAATTCTGTGCATCCTGGACTTCCGGAGCCTCATCATTTCCACTGGGTCAGAGGGCCCAGATCCACACCCGTGTCTGCCCCTTGCCATCGTTCGGTCCGAAGGCACACATGCATCCAGGAGAGGCAGAGCTGCTTGCAAAGGCCCGGGGCAGGCTTCATTGCCCCCTCCAGTGCCTGCCAGGCTTTCCCCCCATTGCTTCCCAAGACCGTCCTGGGAGGTTTGAAGGGAGCCGGTCACCACGTCTGGAGGCTTTGCTCCTCAGAGACTTCCCCCCACAAGGGTCCGAGATACCCCAAACAGTGCTTTGTACCATAAAGGAGTAAGTGGCTACTTAACTGGGCGAATTAGAGGGGCCCTGAATGGCAGAAGAAAGGAGTTCAAAGGGCACATTTTAAAACCTTCAGGGCTTCTGGGGGGGGGGGGTAAGGGGGGAGCTGGCTGGTTGCAGGAGGAGGCTGCATCACAAAATGGCCAGAGGACGGGTGGAACCCTCCCCGGGAGCTCCAGGGCAGCGGAAGGAGCAGCAGCAGCAGCTCAACAAGGCATCTGTCGTGTGTCGGCCAGAAAGGGAGGGAGAGCAGCCCACGGCCCACCCAGTGAGAGAGCAGCCCGGCCCCAGCCCAGTGAGAGAGCAGCCCGGCCCCAGCCCAGTGAGAAAGCAGCCCGGCCCCAGCTCAGTGAGAGAGCAGCCCGGCCCCAGCCCAGTGAGAGAGCAGCCCGGCCCCAGCCCAGTGAGAGAGCAGCCCGGCCCCAGCCCAGTGAGAGAGCAGCCCGGCCCCAGCCTCACAGGGATCCCGGCTCCCAGCCTGTTGTGAGCTCCCGGCCTGCCATCCGGGCTCCGAGTGTCCCTAGGAGATAGGTGGTCTTGGCCCCCTCAGCAACAGGGTCTTCTGGCCGTCATCTCTACACAGAGTGTGGGACACAGCCTTTGCTGGAATTGGCCTGGAGGGAAGGGGGGGCCCGTAGTGAGGAGACCCCCAAACCACACAGGGGTCCTCCTAACCACTTGTCCCACCTCAAGAATCAGAGGCGCATAATGGCAGAGTTGCGAGGGCCCACTGAGTCCAGCCTGTATCTGACCAGGAATCCCCTGAAGACTTCGGGTACGTGTATGTGAGCGTGTGTGTGTGTATGTGTGTGTGTGTGAGTGTGTGAGTGTGTGTGTGTGTGTATGTGTGTGTGTATGTATGAATGTGTATGTGTGTGTGTGAGAGTGTGAGGAGTGTGTAAGCGTGTGTGTGTGAGTGTGTGTGTGTGTGAGTGTGTGTGTGTGTGTGTGTGAGAGTGTGTGTGTGTGTGAGAGTGTGTGTGTGTGTGTGTGTGTATGTTCGGGGGGAGTTCATCTTACTCTGAGTCACCGACACCCAATACAGTGGACTTTGTCTGGACAGTCTTACCTAGTTCTTCATAAAATGCCTCATTAATCTCTCTTCTTCCCCTATACTATCGGATCTCCTAGGTCCCATGGATTTAATGATCAGCTCTGTTCAAAAGGTTCTCACAAATAATAGCCCCTGCTGCCCCTCCCAAGAACCCAGAGGACCCATCTGCCCCCCCCCCAGCCAGAAGGCCCCCCCAGGTTCCATCTGGGGGAGGGGCAGGTTCCTGAGCCCACCAGAGGAGGATTTGTCCGGCCCCGACAGCCCCTCGGCAGGCCGGGAGAGCGGCGCAAACAGCCGGACCTGTGCCAGCTGGGCGCTCTGGGCTGCGGGCGGTCTGGGACCTGGCTTCCATTAAGGCGCTGTGCCTCCTTTCTCTAGGACATACTTTCTCATTATATTCAGGCCAATGGGTCCCAGAGACCCAGAGGCGACGTGTGGCCTGGAAAGGCTGTTCCCAGAAGGACCGGAGCCAGCGGGCTGCTGGGGGCACTTCCGGGGCACTCTGCGGCGGGGAGGAGCCCCCAGGAGGGTCACGCATCCTTCCACATCTGGCCTTTCATGGCCCACCTCCGGTGTCAGGTACGGCCGGGCCACGGGACCAGAACGCCCGTCCCCGGCTTCTTGGGCTCCCCCGGAGCTGCTGCCTCACTGGGAGGAAGGCGCTGCCACTGAGCCTGGGGGAGGTGACAGAGCCCACTTGGCACTTGGGCAGGCCGTGCTGCCCGCAGGGGCCTCATGCCCTCTCCTCCCCCTCCTGCCTCACCTAGGCTCTCCACCAGAACAGCTGGCAGGAGGAAGGCTGGGACTTGGGAGAACATCAAGCACTCTGAGTCTGGCTGGGCCTGGAGTCCGCAGAGAGGGGCCCTGGGAAAGGGAGGGGGCCAAAAAGGAGGTCAGAGGATGCCAAGAGCTTCGTCCCCCCGAGGGCCTGGCCCCCCTGCCCACACACACAGTCCTGTACCCCCTGGCACCCGCTGCCCCTGTGCCCGTTGCCCTCTGCCAAGCGGTCCCAGCCCTATGCGGCAACACTAGTGCTCTGATGGTTTGGGGGCTTTAGAGGCCTGGGAACCCAACGGTACCATTTCTATGGGAAAATGGGCTCTGAGGAACAAGGCACCGACTTCCAAACAAACCTAGGAACGGGCTAGTTCTTGAGGGGAGCCAGTTTGTAGAGTCAGAGAGTGAAGGGGAGGGGAATGAGGAGGGGAAGGAGGAGGAGGAGGAGGAAGAGGAGGGGAATGAGGAGGAGGAGGAAGAAGGGGAGGGACTGGGGAAGGAGGCAACCGATTTCAGGGAGGGGCCAGGGGGGCCTCAGGAGCCGGATCCCGGGCAGGGGGTCATCTGGGCTCTGCCAGTGAGCCTGACCGAAGTCCTGGGAAAGTCCTGAAAGAGATCTCGGGAGAGGCAGTAGGGGAAGGTCTGGGAAGCCGGCTCCGCCCTGTCCTAAAGAGAGGGAGCCTTCTCTCCCCTTTTGATGGGGAAGGGGAGCTGGCAGCCCCAGCACCGGCTGCTCAAAGTTTCCAGGCGTTTGTTTAGTCTCTCGTGCTAGGGGATGAGTCGAGTCCAAATGGACTCAGACCTGGTTAAATGAGAAGGGAAGGGGAGAGGAGGGGAGTAGAATTTATGAAGTGCCTGCTGGGTGCCAGGCCCTGTGCTAAGGGTGCACAAACATCTCATGTGATCCTCACAACAACCTGGGTCTGGGGTCCTGAGCAGTGTCCGAGGCTGGATCTGAACTCAGGTCCGTGTCCCTGCTGTCCCTAGGTGATGACTGTCCTTTCCTCCTGGAGCACTCATTGTCAACGTGGAGCACTCATTGTTAACGTGGAGCACTCATTGTCTACATGGAGCACTCATTGTCAACATGGAGCACTCATTCTTAATGTGGAAGGAGGTCTCCAGGGAAGTGCCCCCGACCTGTGAGGTTCAATGCCCTGGTCAGGGATGGGAACAAAAGCACCGAGGGCTGGCTGTCAAACTGCAGGTGATTCAGGCAGGAAGGAGGGCTGCATCCTGGGTCCCCCGGCTCCCCCTCTGCCTCTTCAGTTCCCTGGCTTCCTCCCTAGTTCAGCTCAGGAGAGCCACTGACCCCATCTTCTCCAGGCACGACACCCCCAGGTCCTTCCAGCAGTCTTCACGTGGCCTGACCGAGGCCTTCACCATTCGGACTTCCTTTGGCTACTCAGCAGCTCCCTAAAGACTGGCCACAGTGGCCAAGGCAGAGAGCAGAAGGACCATCGCCTCCCTGTTTCTGGGCCCTACGCCTCCGAATAGAGACCCAAACAGCACTGACTTCTGGGGCTGCTCCCTTATAGTGCTGACTCCTGGGGAGCGTAGGGTCCATTCAGACCCCCGGGGCCTTTCTGATATCACATGCTGTCTAGCGACCTCCCCGACATTTTGTGCTGTACTTGCAGAGCTGACTTTTTAACTCGGAGGTGAGCTTTCCCATGTATCCCATCGATCGCCTTGTGTTCCATTTTGTCTGACTTTTAGAGACTTCCAGACCAGCCCGGGCTGGAGAGCCAGTGCAGAGGCCAGGCCTCCCAGCTCTGTTGTCTGCAGATCCAAGAAACAGCGCTGACTTAGAATCCAGAAATCCGCCCCCCCCCTCCCCATGGTCCCTAAGTCAGTGAAAAGCCCCCGAGATTCCCAAAGTCACACTGTAGTCACAAGCTGCCCGGGGCTGAGAAATGGCTCAGTGAATACAATGGGCTTGATGATGCCGGTAATAGCTAGTGACTGTGATGAAAGCGGGAAAACAGGAGTGGATGCAAAGTGAAAGAACCGGGATCCCGTGGGAGAACCAGGGAATCGGAGCCCGGGGGAGAACCAAGAACCAAGCAGGCCCCCCTGAGGAGGGACAAACGACAAGGGCTCATGTCCGGGCTGGGACTCGGGGCCCGGGAAGAGCCCCCTCCCTTCTTCGCGGGGCGGCCGATGGCCCCGAGCGCGGCGCCCACTTGTCTGAGACTTGCTCACTTTTGTTGAACTAGTTTCTGTCGGAGCCTCTGCGTCTTTTCTCTCTGTGCAAGTGAGAGCTCAGAAGGGGGCGGGGAGCCATACTGGGGAATGTAGGTGATACAGATGGGGACCGGATCGCTGCGATGATTGCATTCGTGCGTCCCAGGTGAGGAAACTGTGTCTGCGGAAACAGGTCAGCCCCTTCTGGGGAGGAGGAGGTGCGATCCCTCGCCAAGGATACCGCTCTAGCGATCGGCCAGTCTCCGGCTGCGTCTGAGCCGGCTCCCGGCTGTGCAGCTGCCTCTGGGATATAAATACAGAGGACGTCGGGCACGGACATTTAAGCGGTGAAACACTGTGTGGCCGAGCAGCGGCCCCTTTACTGAGCCCTGCTCCACTCCGCCCTCCCTCCTTCTCTTCTCTCCTCCACTCCCCCGCCCCGCCCTCCCTCCTTCTCTTCTCTCCTCCTCACGTGGCACCAGAGCCTGGCTGGCATCTGCCTCTCAGCCCCGTTCCGGAGGGGCCGCCGAGCGGGGAGGGGGGGCAGCGCGAGCCAAACAGCCTTCCCTGTATTATGGGAGCTCCACAGAGGCCGGCTGCCCCACTTATAAGTAGGTAATTCACATTTCAATTTGGAAGAGATATTAAAAAGCATCCCTGGAGAGACTTTCAAAAGCTTCGCTGGCAAGAGAATAAACGTGGGCCGTGGAACCTTCCCTGCCAAAGAGGGCACGGGCAGAGCCGGTGCGCAGTGGCCCAGATTCCCGCAGAGCCCCCCCATAAACACACGTGCCCCTTACTCTCAGACGCCCTTGCCCACTGCCATCTGGCCATACAGCCCCAGGCTGGCACGTGGGGGGGCTGCCATGTCTGTGTCCCGGAGCTGTGATGATCCTGGGGAGGGGACTGGGGGTGCAGAGGCAAAGAGGGAAGCGATCCCAGCCTTCAAGGAGCGTCTGTTCTAACGGTGTTTCGAGTTCAGGAGAGGGACAGGGATTGACTCAAGCCATCAGCCCGGCCTTAGTCGGGCTCCTTACGACAAGCCATCCAGGCTGCTAAGGAGACAGCTGGCCTGAGAAAGGCAGGGGGACTGGCCAGGAAGCTCGGTCCTGCGGCTTTGGGCACACTGGTGCGGCCCCGGCCACTTGATCAGCTTGGTAACTGGGGGAGCCAAAAACTCGACTTGGCTCCATCGGCGAATCAAACACACGCATCCCTTCCTTGTGATGTGGGGAGCTCTGGGCAAACTTCTGGGACCGGGAGGACCAACGTGGGCCGGGCCTTGCCCTCAGGCAGCTCAAGTTCTCAAGAAAGATTCATGCACCTCTTACTGTGGACTTGACACCTGAAGTGGCGTCTCTGGCCAAGCGCCCTCCCCCTTCCCCCTGCTTCTGATGGGTGACATGTAGCACCTGCCAGTGGGTGCTTGGGGCAAGAACCCTCCCCCGTGTGATCCAGCAGCCAAATAGTGCTGCTGTCAGGTTCTCACCTGGGGGGGACGGGTCACAGCCCCTCGGATTAGCTGGAGGAGAATGGAAAGGTGTTGGGACTTGGGGTTTGTCAGAGAGCTTAAGAGAGAGGAACACGGTGAGAGGTACACGGGACATCAGCAAGTGTCCAGGGCGATACTCTGGAAAACAACAGCCAGGTGCTGCCTTTTGGAAATGCGCTAAAGTAAACATCTGGGCAGATGGTGAAAAATGCTGGCAAGAGGAAACTGTCAAGGCCTGGGTGAAGCTCCTAGAATAATGAGAGTCATTAGTAAAAGGAAAAGCTCTTTTTTCTGTGTTTGGCTCTCCGAGTCTTAAAGGAGGTGGGAGGAAAAGGCTAAATATGAAAAAGAAATGGCTTTCAGTCAAGAAGGCATCTCCGAGGGCACTCGGAGACCTGTGTGCCCGCTTCAGGAGGGGCTCCCGTACGCCCTGAGCCAGAATCGTGCTCTCCGGAAGGGGCCGCTCTGCTAGAAACGTTGACTGGAGGAAGGCTGGCCATGGGACCTCCTCAAACTCCAGCCGGCCCTTTCTCACCATCCAATGGCCAGGACAGAGTGGGCAATGGCACTCACTGGTGGATGGGGAGCTTCATGACGAAGACCCAGCCTCCTGGTCTCCACTAGGGCCCCACCTACTATCTGGACCGGACCCCATCCCCTGGAGATACTCCCTGTGAACGGCGACGATGGCGTCATTGCCATTCCACAGATGAGCTTCAGCTTTGGCTTGTGTGGCAAGGTGGCACTTGGGAGCCACAGGCTCAAGGCCATAAGCCATCCTCTCTTCCCTGACCGTGGGCACTCTCAGGAGGGATGCAAGTCAAAGTGCTAAGCTTCTGAAAGGTCACTCTGAGTCCTGACACTCAGGCGCTCTCATGCATCTCATCCCTTATACAGTCAGAAGCTTATACATTCCTAGAGCAGTCCACAAGTCCTTAGGAAGCAGCGACCCTGCGCCAGGTAACGTGCCAGGCAGAGATTCTCTCCAGATAAAAATCCAGGGCATTCTGTTCTGTCAAGGGAGGCCATATGTGCTCCTAGAAAGCTTATATAAAGACTCTAAAAAGACAAATGGCAGGACAAGAACAGCTGGGGGGTCAGCCAGGGAGTCACATGGGGATCATTTGCACTTTTGTTTTTGCATTAATTTTAGGTTTTCCCATGCCTTTTCTTTTCTTTTTTAAATTTAAAGTCAATTTTATTTTATAATAGGTTCCAAATTCTCTCTCACACAATTTCCCTTCCCCCATTGAGAAGGCAATAAAAACAAAACCTGTCACAAATAAGTATCCTTATTGCACAGCTCATTCCCACATTAGCTGTGTCAAGAAGGAAAGAAGGGAGGAGAGAGGGAGCAAGCAGGAAGGAAGGAAGGAAGGAGGAAGGAAGAAGGAAGGAAGGAAGGAAAGAAGGAAGGATGGAAGGAGGAGGAAGGAAGGAAAAAGGAGGAAAGAAGGAAGGAGGAAGGAGGAAGGAAGGAAGGAGGAAGGAGGAAGGAAGGAAGAGGAAGGAAGGAAGGAAGGAAAAAAGGAAAAAGGAGGAAGGAAGGAAGGAGGGAAGGAAAAAAGGAAAAAGGAAGGAAGGAAGGAAGGAAGGGAAGGAGGGAGGAAGGAAACCTCCTAACCTGCCATTCTATGATAGTGGAAGAGAGAAGACAACAAAGTTGGCAGTGGGGAAAGTACTACCCTTGATGCCAGGGGGCCCAGGCTCAGAGTCTCTTCAAGTAATTCACCTGGCTTGAATCATAGGTTCTTAGAATGTGGAGCTGGCAAGGCTGCCAAGCTGCCCAAGTTCCTCCTTCTCTTTTCAGGGGAGGTAGGCCCAGAGAGCAGAAAAGGCTTCTCCAGAATCCCCTGCTCCCGATGCTCCTCAGACCAGGCACAAATCCAAGTCCAGCTCTACCACCGTGTCAAAAGAGGGAGAATTGTGCACCCCTCACATCTGGGTCTTCTCTCTGTCATGTCTCAGCCACAAAGACCCTTGTTAGGAACCTCAGTCAGGGAGGGACTCAGTCAGGGAGAGATCACATCCTGAATCCAAACGTAGATCGTATCTTATGGGTCAATTTTAGCAGCACTTCAAATTCCCTGACTTACATGGTATGAGATCATGGGAAGCAGCCGGGCTGGGCGGTACTATAGTAGCCCTGTCCCCACCCCCGCCCATCCTGTCCCCAGCAGGGGAGATCACTCCCTGCCCTCCTACTGAGCATGCTGCTCGAAGATGAGACATAAGGCAACGTGAAGACTTCACAGTGGTGTTCTTCTTGCCAAAAGGTGCCTTTAGTCACCAGAAGAGGTCAGAGACAAAATGAAGAGGGAAAAGAGGCATTAGGAGGGTATGAAATGGATTTGGGACAGCCTGTAGCTAGCAAGGAAAGGAGAAAAAACCCCTTCAGTTAACAGTGAACAAAGGAAAAGACAAGTTCCCTCGTGGAAATCACAATTGACCTGGAGAAAGGGAATATGCCAGGAGGTGGGCAGGCTGGCAGAGGAAATCCATAGAGGAGTCTATAGCACCCTGGAGGAGTGAATTGGCTCCAACAAGGAGAAAGCGCCATGGAGGGAGGGGGCAAAAAGCAAGACACCGAGAGGCAGAAAGCCATGGTGGGCCAACTTAACTCTAAAAGGGATTTAGCAAAGATGGCACAAGCTGTGGGCAGATTTACAGTGTAACCTGGGGGAGGGTTGCCATTATAATTTGGCTTTCTTCTTGGATACGGTAACCTCGTAAAGTCCATTGGAAGAAAAGGCTTACTTAAGGCTGAATTGATCCCATCAGTGACCTTCCTGCTTGCCTCTGGGAGCATGACACCCCTATCAGCGCTCCAGGCTTTCTCTGTCAGTCCCACGTAGCTCCCAAGGACTCCTGGGGCAGAGGGTCAATACAAGAACTGTCACCTCGGGGTGACGTCTTTTTAAAATTCCTGCTTGAGGACATTGTTCAACAATTGGAGTAATCGAAGTAACGAGGTTACAATCAATGAGAGCATCTGAATCTCCAATTTTACTTAAGGTCATTTCTACAAAGTCCCATTTGGTAAATCCTCCCTTGAGTTTTCTTCTAAGCAAGAAGCCAGACAAGGACTTTAGCTGAATGCACCTGATGGAATGAGTATCATAGCATGAAGGTACCTGAGAACGTCTCCAGCCTTGGTTCCCAGAGGAGCCTCTGAAATTCAGCAGGATAGAACTGGACACAAGGAGATGCCTCTCTTTGGAGGGGGGGAGGGGGGAGGAATGAATCCTGATTCAGTAGATCAACAACACTCTGACCTCCCGGGGCTGTTGCCAGGAATACCCCATCCTCAGTCATCATGGACAGCTTCGATGTCCGTATCCTGACTCTCTTCGGGCGGTAGATGGTTTCCATTCTGTTTTAAAAGAAGTCCTCGATGGTTGCATTGCTCAGATGAACTCGTGGCAGGACTGGATGCCCCCCCGAAATCCCAGCCGCCCCGCTCAGAAATTCTTCCAGAGAGTCTCCGTTACCTGAAGAAGGTCGTCTCCCGAGCGGAGTCTGGGAACGGATCCGCACTGAGAATAATAAGAAAAGTTAGCATGCATGCAGAGTGTTTTAAGGGCTACTTTCCACAATTAATCCTCACAACAACCTTATCTGCTCTTATTATCTCCATTTTATGGATGACAGAACAAAAATCGAGGAGGAGGCCCTTGCCCTAGATCTTCCAAAGGCAGAACTGTATCCACTCATTGCCAATTACCTTCCATCTCGAACGTAGTCCAGCCCCTCCGCGGACTCCTTTTCACACTGGCAAAGCCTCTCCCTCCCATGGGTGAGGTCCTCCCCAGACCCTCCATCGGAGGAAGCACCCACACCAGCTCTCCTCCAAACCTAGGCCAACCTGGGACTCTCCAGATGACATCTTTGATTAAAAAATAATCAAAGAAACTCATTTCATAAACAGAGAAAGAACACACAGGAGGAAACATATCAGACCGTACCGACTGAAGGAACTCTGCCTTTGGGAGCAAGGGAACTCAGCCAAGAGAAAGAGTCCCAGATCTCACAGGAGGGAAAACGAACTCCCCAAAGTTCCTACTGGGGATGGGCACCTCATGGAGACTGCCCATCCTGCCACGTGGGTCCGCTTCTTCTCAGTCCTTTCCTTCAGCACCCGGAAGTCAGGCTGGCATCTGCCATCTCTTGAAGTTGGCAGCCTGAAGTCTGAAGGGAACGCGGAGATGTCCCCGGAGCCCTCCTGTCTCCCTCCCCTCGTGAGGGGCAGATTAGTGTAGAAAATAGGGTGGGAAACGTTGCTTTTGCATCCAGGGAGGGGGTTGGGGAATGCATAAGTGAGAACCCACCCTCTTGACAGAGAACCCACGACTAGTTATGGGGAACTACGACCAAATAAGGTAAATGCCAACAGAACACGTAATCGGGGGCAGGGACTCAGACTCCCGTGGGGGTCTCCATATGGGCTGTAACCTCCGTATCCTCAGCCAATGGAGAATCCAGGGAAGGACGTGGGACAGGGCACAAAAAGTCAGGAAGCTTTAAGGGATTTGTGACACTGATTCTTGCAAAATCAGGAAGAGAAATCTTTCCCGGCCTTCTCGGTGAGTCTGTAGAGCTCCTGGTAAGATGCTCGGCTCTTATATTAGAGACATCCCACGCCGATGGGCTTTGGAGCTGGGCTTAGCCACGTGGGACATGACACGCTCCAGCCTCCCCTTTGCAGCCCCCAGCAAAGATCACCCGAGGCAGGTACCAAACCGTAACTGCACCAGGCAGAGGCAACGTCAGCACCTGACCAGGGGGGCTTTCCCGGCTCCCAACTCTTAGCGCCCCGGAAATGGAAACAAAATTAGCAGCCCCTCCCCACCACCCTCCTCCTCCACGCAGCTCCTTTTGTGTGCTGTCTTTCTTCATTCAAATATAAGCTGCTTGGGGAGCAGGAACCATTTTTTTTTCTTGAATTTGTACGCCTAGGACTTAGCAGGGACCAGCACACGGCGAGTTCCCTAACTTTCCCTCTACCTGCCGCCTGTTTGTCCGGCTGTCTCTCTCTGTCTCTGTCTTTCTCAACAAGGCTCCCAATTCTCAGGAATATAGCTTTGGGAGGTGAAGGCAAGCATTTACTGCGCCCAAGGGCTAGGCCTCCTGGCACCTACAGTTGAATGATGGGTAGCTGAGTGCATGGGTAAGTGGGTAAGTGACAGATGGATGGAGAGGCGTGTGGGCAGCAATGGTATTCTCTGGATCACCAGATCCATAAGACTATAGGAAGCAATTTCCAGGAGCCATTTCTGTTTTTGTTTTTTTGTTTTTGCTGAGGCAGTTGGGATTAAATGACTTGCCCAGGGTCACACAGCTAAGAAGTGTTAAGTATCTGAGGTCAGATTTGAAATCAGCTCCTCCTGACTTCAAGGCTGCTGCTCTATCCACTGCACCGCCTAGCTGCCCTCCAGGAGCCATTTCTTCAGGCTCTCCAGGCCCCTATGGTGATGTCTTCCCAATTAGATCTACTTCCCGCCAGGGCAGCCTTATGGGGCCTGTTGGTCCAAGAAACAAGAGGGAGGTCACAAAAATGTTACTTCCTGGGCCTGACTCATGGGTGAGCTGTGTGTTGTTTCAGGGTTTATTTCAAAAGTCCCAATTAAATTTTCAACCACCTTGTTGAGAGAACACCAGTCAGAGTGTGGGGTCTGGGTGCAAGTCTCTGCTTCGCCATTATTGAGGTTATGAGGTATAGTCACGCTCTCCCCCATCAGTCCACTAAAATGATGGGGTTAGCCCATATATCATAGGGTACAGAGTGATACCCCATAGGTAACTGGCCAGTATCCTGGGTTATCTAAAAAAGAATCCGTAGGATTCGGCTTCCTCCAAATCAAGGACAAAGATTTTATTATGCTGCTCAGGGTGGGCCGTATCCATAAGGGTCTTTAACAAGGAAAAGGAGTGTTAGCAATTAACAAGGGGATAGACAAGTTCTCTAGCAGAGATGGCATCAAGACACGGTGGGGGGGTACGGAAATGTAGGGTTCTAATAGGTGTTACTGTTGTGATGCTTAGCAAGTACTCTAACCCCAAAAAGGAGCTGGAGGGGAGGGGGATTATGCTCACCTTAAAAGGGAATTAGCACCCTAGAAAAGTTAGCTCTATCAAGGAGAAAGACGCCATAAGGAGGAGTGGGTCAACTAAAATCAAAAAGAAGTTAGCAAAGGACCTAAAGTAGAGTAGGTCTTGTATGGAATAGAGCGCGATAAGGTGAAGAACTTACAGGAGTGTGTGAATTCTTTTTCTGTATTTGATTTTCATTATTTCTGGGTTTCCCCTATGACCTGTATAATATGTGCAGGCCCATATTTACTTGAACCTTGGCCAGCTAGAAACATATTTACTTAACCTGAGCTGATGGCATTTATCAGGATTTGACATTTATCGATATGTAGATTAGCTGGACCCCTATCTGCTGGATTAAGCCTGAAGGCCTGATTTTCTGTTTCCTTGAAATCAGGTGATTTTGGGGAAACAGAAACCTTCCATTCCAATCTCCCCCAAAAGCAACAACCAATTAGATGCTTCCCCGCCTTCTCAATGCTCTCTTACTTGTGATGTCATTTCTTGTATAAAACCTGTATATCTTTACAACTTCTTTAGCCCTCCTACCACAAGCTTTCTCTTTCTTATCTCTCGATGGGACGGCTCATCCTCCGGAGGTCTTTAATAAACAACTTTTCTGCTTTTTACTGAATGATCATTTTGGGTAAGGGTCTTCTACATCCCTCACAGTCTTTTATAGGGGAAATAGATCCTTGGGGATTGGCTTTCCGACTGGATAATGTCACTGGCGTTATGTGGTTTGTCAATACAATGTAAGAATTCTTCCAGGGACCTCCACCTGGGGTAAGGCTGGATTAAAGTCCACTTACCTCAAGGCCTAATCCAAATCAGAAAATCCATTTATAATCCTATCAACTCTCCTCCTTGCTTGTCTGAGGGAGCAACTAAGCTTCCAGATTGTTTGCAGTAATTCAGGCTCTCTCTATTAACTCTCATCTAACTGCACTATTCCTACTTTTCTGTGTGGCCCGGGCTTCCGTTTCCTCTTCCACTAATTCAATAGTTTTATCATTGAGCTGACAATTCCCATGGACCTATTATATGCACCGGTTACTGCTACAGCTCATCTCACTCCTAAGAAATACTTCTTCCCTTGGCCTCCATGCTCCTGAGGCTTCTCCTGGTGAAGATTTCACCATTTCACATTTCTTTGAAAGATTTACCCAGGCCAAGATCTAATTAGACAGTAAGAGGAATTCTACGCTTGGGCTAATGGGCATATTCCTGCTCAGCATGTTTGCTCAGACATGTTATCAAAGGACCCAGAGGAAGTCAGCAGAGTTGGGGAGTAAGCCTGGGACAAGCTGCCACTGCCCGCTGTTCCCCAGTTGCAAACTGGTTGAGGATTAGTGTTACAATCAATGCTCTTTTAGAGTGAGAGAAGAACTTTTTATTCATCAATTCTCACGAGTATGCTCACCGGTGAGACACGACTACTGAATTAGGAGCAAGCTTTCTACTGTGAATGTGCTTCCCTCCCTTCATTGTCTGGATTGGGCATATTTACAATCAGTTAGTTACAATCGGTCAGGTTTACAGTAAGTGAGTTACAATTCTTTGGATTTACACTATGAGTTACAATTGGTCAGATTTAGTCAGAGTTACAACTGGTTGGGTTTACAGAGTGAGTTACAATTAGTCAGATTTACATTCAGAGTTACAATTGGTCACATTTACAGAATTACAATTGGTTTGAATTTGCAGTCAGAGTGAGTTACAATTAGTCGGATTTATAATTAGTTACAATTGGTCAGGTTTACATTAAGTGAGTTACAATTCCTTGGATTTACACTATGAGTTACATTTGTTCAGATTTAGTCAGAGTTACAATTGGTTGGGTTTACAGAGTGAGTTACAATTGGTCAGGTTTATAGAGTTACAATTGGTTTGCATTTGCAGTCAGAGTGAGTTACAATTGGTTGGATTCATAATTAATTACACTTGGTCAGGTTTACAGTAAGAGTGAATTACAAATGTGTGGATTTACAGTATGAGTTACAATTGTTCAGATTTCCATTCAGAGTTACAATTGGTTGGATTTACAGAGTTACAATCGGTGAGATTTGCAGTCAGTTACAATTGGTTGAATCTACAGTCAGAGTGAGTTACAATTGGTCGGATTTATAATCAGTCACAACTGGTCAGGTTTACAGTAAGAGTGAGTTACAATTGCTTGGATTTACAAAATGAGTTACAATTGGTTGGGTTAACAGTCAGAGTGAGGTACAATTGGTCAGATTTACATTCAGAGTTACAATTGGTTGGATTTACAATTGGTCAGATTTACAATTCTCTTTATTTGCCATATTCCATAAATCTAAAAGCTTGTGTCCATCATGGACCCTGGTGGGTGTGGGCTGCATTGGACCTCAGTCCCTTGTCAGGAACTTTGTTAAGCCAGTTCCTTGACTCCCACAGTGAATGGTTGGAGATAGCTTAACGAGATATTTTCCCACTCCCGTCACCCTGTTTTGATGAGGTCTGTGGAAACTCAGCTTCTCGTTCTTGTTAAAGTCGATTATCAAGAGGAGTGATATGAACACTGATGTGCCTCTGACCAAGATTTGAGGGACCTGAGCCTTCAATCTCCGTAGAGTCCCCGCCTCTCATTGTGTCAGCCTGTCCGAGCTGATCGCCATCCCTCAGGAACACCTCCTCCCAGAAGAGAATGTATCCTTGACCCACCTTAAGGCAATTTAGTCTAAGAAAGAGGGCCATACGGCCAGCCTTTTATTACTACGTGGCCTTATCAATTAAGTCATTGTCACCTAGAAATATCTCAAAGCTTTTCTTTTTCTTTTAAATGAATAGCATTTCATTTTCCAAATACATCAGTTTTCTACCCCTCTGTTGCTTTGGGGTTGGGGAGAAGAGACTTCTGGGCTTTTTTGGTCTCCACTAACTTTCTGAATCACATGCTTTCAAAAGCCCAGAGGTGCCATGTGACAAATAAAAGAATGGCCAGAGCTTACATAGTGCTTAAGATGCACCAAGTCCTGTACAACCCACTGGGTCCTGCCTATAGCTCTACAAGGTGGGTGCCCCACCGAGGTCACCCGCCTAGGATTCCCTCTCCAAGTGGATTTGAACTCCAGACTCCTGGCCCAACACTAGCCCCCAAAGACTGACTGTGATCTCTTGATTTTCACCGTAAGCATCATTAAGTTGGATGTTGCTTCTCGGAGGCAGCCACAGCAGGGTCCACCAGGAGAGCAACAGACACTCCAGGCAAGGCCCCTTGGCGGGGTAGGGGGCGCACAGTAGGCACTTAATCATCCTCCGAGCTCGGCCTTCTCCTGTCCCAGAAGGTTGGCTATCCTGGGCCCTTGGAGGCCCTTCCAACTCTAGGAAGACTAAACCGGCCCCAGGAAAGTCCTTCTCTCCAGGGCAAATGGTAGTTATCCTTTTTGTGCCCAAAGGGCAGCGGGCTGTGCAGCGGACTGTGCTGGAAAGCAGACGGGCCTAAGAGGCAGAGTCCTGGATTCCGATCTACCTCTGACTCTCACATCAGGTCACCTCACCAATCCTCAGGTCCAAATGGACCTCCCTGAGTAAGACCACTACCCTGGTGTGGTTGTGAGGCAACGGTTTCTCTCCCTGCCAGGCTTTGGGCTTGGGATAGACTCCCCCCAGCTCACAGATGGGTCTGAGGCCCGAGGACGCCCTCCACTGAGTTAGCTTGGCCAAAAAGATTTCCCATGGGCGTGCTATTATAGCACCTTGGAGCCAAGGGGAGAGCAACCAGGCTCCCCTGGAAACCAATGGAAATATTCTCAATCCACTGTGTTTTGTTTGTTTGTTTGTTTCTCAGATCTGTGTGAAGCTGGTGGTCCACTGAGGCCTCGGGGTCACAGAGTTGTCTAGGGTGCCGAGAGCTTCAAAGACTTGTCCAGGGTTCCAACGGCAGTCTTTGCCAGATTCCCCAACTGGCAGCCTCCTCAGGCTGCCTCTCTTAAGCTGCGGGAGTTTGCCTCTTATAGTCTGGGGCATCAGCCACTTGGGCGATAAGCATATATTAATCACCTACTGTATGCCAGGCACTGTGCTAAGTGCTGGGGATGCAAAGAAAAACCACCACCAGGGACAGGAAGAAGGGAATGAAAATGGAAACCTCAGCCATGTATTGGGTGGGGAGGAAACAGGGCCTTCGGTGGGGCTGGATTGGAGCACTTAACTTATTTGGGAAGAGAACTGGGACTCTGCTGGGCAGCGTCTGCCCCCTGAAGGCAGATGAGCCTCGGCAGGCGCTGCCCCGGAGGTCCCTCTGCCTCTGCTCCCAGAAGTGTCCCTCATTCTGTTCCCCACCCCCGCCCCAGCTGCCCCCAACAGACTCCACTGCTCAGGGATCCCTCTGCTCACCCCCTCCTCTGGCCTAATCAGCGCCTGGAGAGAAGCTCTTGAAGCAGCGGATTCAGAAGCTCTCCCAGAGCAGCCACGTTTTACCGGCCCCAGGGAAGGGGGAGAGGGGGGAAAGGGGAGAGGGGAGGGAAAAGGGCAAAGCCAGGCTGGCAAGGGGGAGGGGGATTGGGGGGGAACCTCCCGAGGCCTCTCACTTTCCACTGTCTGGGACCAGAACTGTGGAAATGTCCAGAATTCAGCCCGGGGGGTGGGGTGCGGGTGGGAAGGGGAGGGGAAGGCTCCTGCCAGCCCAGTCACTCATGGGCCCACACAGGAGAGTCTGAGGGGCCCCTTTTCCATTCTAAAGCCCCCGGAGCTGGCTGGGAAGGCAAAATTCTCTGCTGATTATCACCCCAACCCCCTGTGTTTCCTCTGGGGCTCCGGACACTGACAGAACCCAGGAGTCCCTGCTGGCGTGGAACCGTCCAGCCCTTGTGGCTGCCCAGGGGCCAGCGGGGCCATTTCCACAGCTTCCCCAAGAGGCTGTGCCCCGTCTGCCCGGCGTCCCCAGAGAGCCTTATCTCCTCAGCGGGGGCCCTTCCCCCAGGACCCTCCTGGCCCTTCCCCAGGACCTGCCGGCCCTTCCCCCAGGACCCTCCTGGCCCTTCCCCAAGACCCGCCATCCCTTCCTGGCTGCTCCAGCAGCTGCCCAACTCGTCTGCGGCCCGGGGTTCTCGGGCCCATTGCTCTCCTCGGGACTCTGAGCCTCTGTCCCCCCCCCCCCCATGAAGTGTACAGCCCCCAGCACTAGCGCCCTCCACTGGCCGCGGGTGCCCTTGCAATCGTGCCTCTCCCCCTTCCCTTCCTGGGTGTGGGGCTCACCCTCCTGCCCTGGCCCAGGGTCCTTCAGCTGCTGGGGGGATCCCACCCCCATTCCTTCCTGGTTCAGCTCTGGCGCCCCCTCCTGGGCTCACACTCAGGGAGAGGAGGCCCCTCCAAGGGAGGCCCTTAGCTCATCTCTGCACTGGGGGCCTTGTGGGCAGACCTCGAGGGGAGTCAGTTCGGGCTCCGAATTCTCAGAACCTGCTCTTGGGGGGTGGTTCTGGGAGGCCTCCTCATCCCAGCTGGAGCCCCCCCCCGGGCATCCCCGGCACAGTCTGGGGTCAGAGAGCTCCGGGCAGGAGCGGGGGGGGGGGGAAGGGGGCCCAGGGGAGCCGGCCCCTCACTGCCCCAAGGCAAGCGAGACAAGGCCAGGGCGGGAGGGCCCCTCGCCTGCCCCCACTCTTCTCCTCTCCAGGTTAAACGTCCCTGGTTCTTTCCATCCATCCTTACACGACCCGGACTCCAACCTTTCCCACCTTGGCTGAGCTTCTCTGGATACCCCCAGCTTAGGAAAGTCCTTGCTGAAGCCCCGAGCCCAGATCTGAGTGTCGTCTCCCACACGAGGCCCCAAGAAAGCAGGGCTGTTACCTCCGTCATCCCCCGGGCTCTGCCTTTCTGAAAGCAGTCTAACCCTTGCAGTGGTGGAACCCCCCTCCTTCCCTCCCTCCCTCCTTCCCTTCCTTCCTTTCTTCTTTCCTTCCTCCCTCCCTTCCTCTCTCCGTCCCTCCCTCCCTCCCTCTCCTCTTCCTTCCTTTTTTCCTTCTCTCCTTTTTCTTCCTTCCTTCCCTCCCTCCCTCCCTTTTTCTTCCTTCCTTCCTCCCTCCTTCCTTCCTTTTTTCCTTCTTTCCTTTTTCTTCCTTCCTTCCTCCCTCCCTCCCTCCCTCCCTCCTTTCTTCCTTCCCTCCCTCCCTCCTTCCTCCCTCCCTCCCTCTCCTCTTCCTTCCTTTTTTCCTTCTTTCCTTTTTCTTCCTTCCTTCCCTCCCTCCCTCCCTCCCTCCCTCCCTTTTTCTTCCTTCCTCCCTCCCTCCCTCCGTCTCTCCCTCCCTCCCTTCCTTCCTTTTTTCCTTCTTTCCTTTTTCTTCCTTCCCTCCCTCCCTCCCTCCACCCTTCCTTCCTTCCTCCTGCCCTATCACACCATGGACCCCATTTTCTACCAGACTGAATGTGAGGCACACTCAGCACCCGGTATATCCTTTCCACAGGACCCGTTGCATTAGCCCTGGAAGCCTCTGCTGGCCCCTCCGTTTAGCCGTGAATGGCAAGTCACGGTGTGGTGGGGGCCAGCAGGGGCGGGGGCCGGGGCAGCCCCCCACACCGTCCAGCCGGGTCCCCGCCGCGTCTCCCGGCAAAGCAGATGGACGGGATTGCTTCGGATGCTAAGATCCAGAGCCGCTTCTCACGAGCCTCTTGCTGATGACATCAGCGGCTCTGTTCCCCATCAGCCGGTGTCAGCCCTTGGGGGGCCGGGTGGGCGGCTCTAGGGGGACGTGGCGAGCAGCCTCCTTCCTCTCCCGTCCCTTTGGGGATCCCAGGCCCCGTCTCTGGCTCCCAGTGGCTCCCAGTGGGGTCACCGTCCCCGGGGGGCCAGGCTCCTGCTATTTTTGCCGAACTCTGAGTGGACTTGGCGGCGGCAGGGCTGGGGTCAGAGTGCACATACTTGTCAGAGGCTGGAACGCCTACCTCACTTTTTCCATTGCTCAGCTTCCATGTGCCGGCCAGCTCTGGGCTCCTGGGGGAGAACAGCTGAATTTCCCCAGAGCCGAGATGTGCCCGCTCTCAGGACCGGGAGCCGTCCCCGAGGGGCGGGGGGCCCCCAGCTGGCTTCAGGCAAGGAGGGGTCTCCGTCCCCCCTCCTCTCCGAGGGATCCAGGAGCCCCCCCCTCTCTATGTGTGGCCGCTCTGATTGGCCGTTCCGCGGCTTAGGTTAAAGGGGGCTTTAAAAATAGCCCACCACAGTGTGTGGCGAGTTCATATTTGGAAGCTGTTATTAGGGAGAGCCAAAATCCCAGCTTCCCAACGTCTGCGCCGCCTCCGTCCCCGCCCGGCGGCCTGCCCCCTCCCTGGCCGCCCCTCCCAGCTCCCCGCTGCTGGGATGCAGGAGAGGGCCGAGCCCGGGCCCCAGCTTAGCCAGAGACGGAGCCGTCGTCCTCCGGGCACTTGGGAAGCCCTTTAGAAGACTCGGTCCCATCTCTGGCCAGCTTGGCCCCGACCTCGTGGGGCCTTTGGGGCCGGTGACATCGAGGGCTCCCACTGGGCGAGTCCAGGCCCCGCCGGTCACCGATGTGCTGTCCAGGAGGCGAGATTCAGACCCCCTGCCACCGACCCCAAAGCTGCTGCTGCTGCTTCTGTCCTTGGCCAAGCCCCGGAGGCGCCGGGCTGAGGCTGGTCGTGGCCGAGGTTTGGGGCCAATAATCAGCCACAGACTCACAGCCTCCCAGGGCTCGTGGACTTGGCCAAGCCAGCATAAGCTCGAAGGCGATGGTGTCAAGTCCAGTGCTGTCCGCTAGGGCAGCCGTGAGGACCCCGAGGGCCCCGTTGCTGAGTCTGAAGACGTCCCATTCTCTCCGGACGTTTGTGCATTTGGCGACACGCTTCCAGTGACATTTGGGCCGGGCCGGCCCGTGCGGCCGGTGGCTGCCGTCTGCCCCGGAGAGTTCCCACAGCCGGTCCCTCTGCTTTAGGGGAGCCGGCGGAAGTCCGTGGCTCACGTCACTGTAGGTGGCGTGCCATGTGCTCAGAGAGGCACAGACGGTGGCAGTGATTTGTCCTAAAGTAATACAATTTGCTGGGCTGGGACCTCCATTAGTAGCTCTGCTGCCCACCCGCCAGGGAGGAGAGCTCCCTTCTCCAAACTCTTCACCAAGAACAGTGTGGCCGTGGGAGGTGGCCGAGCTTGCAAGAGGAAAGCTCCGGAGACGGGGTGGCGGGCTCATAATGCGGAGAACAGGAGCTCTTCCCCCAGTCTGCTTATGCCCGGGGACTTGGTGACCCTTCCCCGGGGGCCCCGGTTTCCCCAGATCTCCTTATACCCAGAGACTTGGTGACCCTCCCCCTAGGGACCCTGGTTGCCCCAGGTCTGCTTACGCCCGGGGACTTGGTGACCCTCCCCCGGGGGCCCCGGTTTCCCCAGGTCTGCTTACACCCGGGGACTTGATGACCCTCCCCCGGGGGCCCCGGTTTCCCCAGGTCTGCTTACACCCGGGGACTTGGTGACCCTTCCCCGGGGGCCCCGGTTTCCCCAAGTCTGCTTATGCCCAGGGACTTGGTGACCCTCCCCCGGGGGGCCCCGGTTTCTCTCCTGATTTGGCCGGATGACTCCCTCCTATCTCTTAGGAACCAGGAAGGCAGAGGACAGAGACTTCCATTTTTTTCATAGTGAAACACTGAAGTGCTTCGAGGGCTGCTCACACTGGCAGGTGGTCCCCCTCACAACCCTCGGGCCTTGCACCGACACAAGCTGGGTGGTCACTGAAGTCCCAGGTCACTGTGCAGTCTGGAACTGGGCCTGCTCCCCTAGGCTGGTTCCCTGGCGCAGTCTCAGAGAATGGGAAGGAGGAAAGGGCCGGGCGGGACTGAGCGTAGCTGGGCCCCGGGGCTCGGGATCTGCTTCCCTTTTGGCTTCAGAAGGGAGGGGGCTCCCCGGCTCAGCCCCAGCACCCCGGCCCATTCACTGAGGCAGTTTTGTTTCCTCTTTGCAGAGGGTCTGTCAGGGGCTGCCTTGTCTGCTTGATAAAACTGTTGGGGAAGAAAAGGCTTTCTTTGTGAGGGGACTGACGAGACCTGGAACATCCGGGGCTCTGACAAGATCTGGAACAGAATCTAGAACATCCTGGGGCTCTGACAAGATCTAGAACAGCCTGGGGCTCCTCCAGTGAGAAGAGGGAACTGTGTGAGTCTGGAATTCCGTCCCCAGGGAGCTCCCGGAGGGTTCCCCAGATCGGGCGAACCCGGGCCTGCCTCACCCTTCCCTGAGACACGGAGCCGGGCCCAGGGGGACGAGGGGCTGTTCCCAGACTCCCAACCAGAACCCTGCCCTGTCCCAGGCTGATCTGGCGGCACTGGAACTCAGGGGTTGCCTCGAGTCTTTGGCCAAGGGCCGGCGGTTTGCCCCAGGAGAGGTCACCGGGGCTGTCACTGCTGCCGCTGAGCCCTTCCCTACAGCTTTTGGCTTATTTGGAGAAAAATAGGAAAAGCCCCAAACTAAGAGGTTCCGTGTGCTCTCCCGGCCCCGGCCTTTCTCCCCCCTGGAAAAGTCTTCCGGGGCCTTCTTCCCCAGGGAGGACCAGGTCACCAATGCAGCCGCGGGGGCACAACCCAGAGCTGGGGGCTCAGAGTCGTTCTGGGAGGAGGCTTGAGGTCCAGTGCTCTCATCTGCAGGGGAAGAGCCCAGGCCAGTGATTTATTCAAGGTCACAAGGCCCACAAAGGGCAGAGCTGGGAGAAGCCGGGCAGCTCTGGTCCAAAGCCAGCTCTTCCCACCCCCCACCCTGCCCCGGTCTGTGCAGCGTGTGCCTCGCCTGAAGGAAAGCTGAGTGTTCAAAGAGGCAGGGAAACAGGCGGGGGCCCCAAGATCTGGTGGGGAAAGTGAAGGGTCTCTTGAGGGAGAGGAGCTCTTAGGGAGCACCTTCTCCCTGCTCTGCCTGGCGCTTTACTCCGAGGGCCCCGGGCTCCCCAGGCCAGCCGGCCCCTCCTCTCTGACAGCCCCCCGTGCTGACCCCCCAGGGACGGCCGACAAAGCCCCCAAATCCGAGAACAGAGCAGGCAGGCAGCCAGGCCACATGGGAGTCTCACTTGGTCTTCCGAGTTCACCATCAGAGGGGCCTGCAGCCTCCCTCCCTTAACATGGCCCGAGGTAGGGAAGGGCATCCTCAGGGGACTCGGGAAGGGGACGGACCCAGTGCCGGCTGCGGGCCCAAAGTGAAGCGTCTACAGAGAGAGGAAGGGAGGCTGGGGCCGGGGAGGACGAGGGGGGCCAGGGAGGACGAGGGGGGCCTTCTTTATAAGGGAGGAGGGGGCCGGGGAGGACGAGGGGGACAGGGAGGACGAGGGGGGCCTTCTTTATAAGGGAGGAGGGGGCCGGGGAGGGGGACTCAGCCTTGGTTATCTCTCCATCTTGCACACTCACTCTAGCCGTGGGGTCTAAGTTTGAGCCTGCTCGTCCCTCGGGTGCTATGGATGCTGGGAGGCCGGCGTGGCCCAGATTTCAGCAGGGAGGGGCTGAAATTCTCTTCTGTCCATGTCATCCTGGTAAATGTCTTTGCTGAGAGCTAATGAAGTCTACTGGCTGATTGTTAGGAGGAAGCACAGCACCGGGGATTGGGGAGCTGCAGTAACAGGGGTTCTTGTTTGTCCTTCGAGCCCAGGGAGGACCTGAACGATCTCACTTTCTCAGGGTCAGGGAATGTCAGGGTCAGGGTCTGTCAGGGTCGGGTCTGTCAGGGTCAAGGTCTGTCAGGGTCCGGGTCTGTCTGTCAGGGTCCGGGTCTGTCAGGGTCAAGGTCTGTCAGGGTCCAGGTCTGTCTGTCAGGGTCCAGGTCTGTCTGTCAGGGTCGGGTCTGTCAGGGTTTGGGTCTGTCTGTCAGGGTCCGGGTCTGTCTGTCAGGGTCCAGGTCTGTCTGTCAGGGTCAGCGTCAGCTGATCAGACCCACGCAAGCCCAGGGCAGGCCCGAATAGTCCAAAAGGCCATTGCAGTGGAGATGGCTCCGAGCACTTCACGTTCACTCTCGGCCCCCGGTTAGTTCCCAACACCCTTCCTGCCCCGCGGGACCCAGATGTGAGCTCGGCTGCGGGCAGAGGCTGCCACGATCCCCCGCCTCCTTCTGGAGGCTGCCCGGGAATAACTGAGTCGCACCAGCCTTTGTGCAGCCTTCGTAGGGCTCCATTCACTCAGGCTGAGATTGCGGCCCATTCCACTCCTTCTGCTTCGCGGCCACATCTTCCCCGGCTGATCCTGGGACGAGCCTCGGCAGGTTTTGCCCGTTAACGTGCTGGGCTTCCTCCTGTCTGGTTAGGCGTAACCTGCAGAGTTATCTAGCCTCGGTCACCGCCAATCTGATAAGTGCACCAAGGCCCGGCATTCCAGGTCCCTGGGGGGCTCCCCGGAGAGCACCTGATGAGGGAACATGGTACCATCTGTCATTAAGATCCGGGCGCCTCTCAAGGGGGAGCCTTTTCTAATCCATGTTTCTCCATATTTTTGATAAGGGCATGAGAGGAAGGGAAGGAGAAAGAGAGGGAGGGAGGGAGGGAGGAGGGAAGAAGGAAGGAAAGAAGAAAGAAAGGGAGGGAGGGAGGGAGGGAGGAAGGAAGGGAGGAAGGAAGAAAGGAAGGAAGGAAGGAAGGAAGAAGGGAGGAAGGAAGAAAGGAAGGAAGGAAGGAAGGAGGGAGGAAGGAAGAGAGGAAGGAAGGAAGGGAGGAAGGAGGGAGGAAGGAAGGGAGGAAGGAAGGAAGGGAGGAAGGAAGAAAGGAAGGAAGGAAGGAAGGCGGGAGGAAGGAGGGAGGAAGGGAAGAGAGAAGGAGGAAGGAGGGAGGAAGGAGGGAAGAAGGAAGGAGGAGGGAGGGAGGAAGGAAGAAGGGAGGAAGGGAGAAGAGAGGGAGGAAGGGAGGCAGGGAGGTAAGGAGGGAGGAGGGAGGGAGGAAGAGAGGAAGGGAAGAGAGAAGGAGGAAAGGAGGGAGGAAGGAGGGAAGAAGGAAGGAAGGAGGGAAGAAGGAAGGAAGGAGGGAGGGAGGAAGGGAATGAGGGAGGAAGGAAGGGAGGAAGGGAGGAGAGGAAGGAAGGAGGGAGGGAGGTAAGGAGGGAGGAGGGAGGGAGGAAAGGAGAAGAGAAGGAGGAAGGGAGGAGAGAAGGAAGAAGGGAGGGAGGGAGGGAAGTCCATAATCTGCACAGTTCAAGAGCATGCTCAAATCTGTGCAATCCCAGATCCCAGGAGGTCTTGCATTGGGGTTGTGTTCTGAATTGTACTGGGGGTGCCCTCACGCCCTACACAGGCTGGGGCAGTGGGAAGGGACTCAGAGACTGTTCTGAGAAGCACACAGTGTTCCTGTAAAATGCCCCCGGGATGTCCTTCCTCTGCAGGGGGGCTGGGGAGAGGAGGGACGCCCCAAAGCTCCTGACCTCCCTCTACTTCCCTTTTAACTCAGAGCTGAATCCCTTCAGGAAATTCTTTTGAAAATGCCAAGATCTTGAACCTAAAGATCTCTCTCCCCACCCCCAGATTTGTGACACAGGTGAAAATTAACCCCGGGCAAAGACTGAAGCAGGCAAGGCTCCGCGTGGTCCTCGTGGCTCCGCGTGGTCCTCGTGGCTCCGCGTGGTCCTCGCAGCTCAGCGTGGTCCTTGTGGCTCCGCGTGGTCCTCGCGGCTCCGCGTGGATCTTATGATGCGTTTGCCATCCAGCCTTGGCAGAGCTTGGACCCTGACCTGCTCTTCGGGGTCGATGCCCTGGAGGCCGCGAGCAGCCCACGGTTGGCCGCCTGCTGTGTGCCACCCATCACCCAACACGTCTTCATGAAAGGCCCACGAAGCACCAGGCGCTGAGCTAGACAGAAGGGCACAAGTACGAAGAAAGAAAGAATCCCTGGAGCCCCCAAAGACAGAGAGAGAGATGTTCCGTTGTGACTTGATCCTGACCCCATTTGGGTTTTCTTGGCAGATACCGGAGGGCTTGGTTATTTCCTTCTTTAGCTCATTTTACACATGAGGAAACTGAGGCAAACAGCGTGACTCTCTCGGGTCACACGGGCAGTGAGTGTCTGAGGCTAGACTGGAGCTCGGGTTCTTCGGGCTCCAGAGCCAGCACACATTCCACTGCACCTAGCTGCCCGCATGTGGCACATAGTAGGTGCTTAATAAATGTTCACTGAAGTCCATTAGGGAAATCACTTTCAGACAGAACAGAGATGAGTTGGAGTGGGGGAAGACTTGAGGCAGGCAGACCTCCAGCAATAATTGAAACAATTAACTACATATTTAATAAATAAAAGGCGGAAGAGGTTGAAACAAAATTCGGCACCTGCCGGACGCCCAAGCTGAGGAAGAAGGAGCTCGGATAACGCCAGAGTTCCGAATCCGGACGAACGGCTGGGTCTCGGCCAAAAGCGAGGAAGCTGATGGAAGGGAGAGTCGGCAGGAAGAAAAGCAGGCTCCGTCTTGGACGGTCTCTGGCTCCTCAGTGTCCCACAAGTCTCTGGCTGGCGGGAGCTTCTTATAAGTGATCTCTTAGAATGTGAACGCTAAGGTTGGCTCCTCCTCAGGAGCGGGCTCGGGGGTCACTGGGCTTGTCCTTCCTGACCTCTGGATTTAGATTCTCAAGATACATCTTGCTGAGTGTTCGGGCCCTCCCTCGGCCGCCGTGGGGCATCGGGGGCAGGCGAACCTTTGCACCCGGAAGTGCCGGCAGCCATTGGCTTTGTCTGGGCAGCCCTAGCTCCAAGGGGACGCCCGTATTATCCCCCGTCTTGAGGTCTCCATTGGGAGGGGGACCCAGAAGAGCTCACGGCATCTTTTGAGGGTATCGATGCCCTAGTTGTGCCAGAGAGCGAGGCCTTGGTCACCCCTGGCTCAGCCCTCAGCTGCCAGGCAGAATCCCGGCCCAAGGACGGCAGCGACGACCAGGAACCGGAAGCTTCGGAAGGGAGCGTTTCCATGAGCCACGTGGGGCCTGCCCTCACTGGGAGACCGGAGCCCTTTGCCAATGAAGGCATCAGACCCGCCGTGAGGGCCTGCTCGGGCTCCGGTCTTCCTCCAGGTTAGGTCTGACTCCGTCACCCTCTTGCTCGAGGACTTTCAGTAGCTCCCTCTTGCCTTCCGGATCGACACCAAGTCCTGTTTGGCATTAAAATTCTTCATCATCTGTTCTTTCCGACTTCTCCAGTCTCTTTTCCTTCCTTTTATTTTTCCAAATGTGTGTAAAGATCTCAAGATTCCCATTTGTAAGATTCTGTGTTCCCAGTCTTTCTCTCTCTCCCCTCCCCGGGACAGTGAGCAATCTGGCGTATGTTGTACACATACCATCCTTTTAAACATATCTCCGTGTTTTTTGGGTTGTGCAAAAGGGCAAAAACCACGGGAAAGAAGAAGCAAACCACAAAACGAAAACACTCTGCTTTGATCCGCGTGGGTCCTGCCGTTCTCGGGCGCAGATGGCGTTCTCCATCCCACATCTTCTGGGCTCGTCCTGGATCGCCTGCTTGCCGAGCCCTGGCCGGCACGTGATCGTCCTGTCCCCGGCTCCAACGTCCTCACGGTTCTGCCCCCTGGGCTCTTCTTCACGCTGCGTTCCTTCCCCGCGTTTTCAGTCTAGGAACTCTGGCCTCCTTGGTGGTCCTGGAACAAGACACTCCAGCTCCCAACTTCGGGCGCCTTGTCCGCCTGTCCCCCCGAAATCCCCAGAGGCCTGAGTTACTCCCCTTCCCCATCGCTGCCTCCACTTCTCCAGCTGCCTTCAGGTGCCGCTGAAATCCCTCCTTCTGCAAGGAGCCTTGACTCCTCCTCAGGTTCTAGGATGGGCTTGTTTCCTGTCACTCTTGCTTTTTGCACACGTTCCCCCCCCCCCATCATGCTGGGAGCTCCTTGGGAGAAGGGACTATTTGGAGAGGGGGAGTTCCTTGATTTTGCCTCCTCTTGTGTCCCTAGGGCTCAGCCTGACCCACTGCGGGGCTTCCTAAGGACTTGCTGACTGCTCGACTGGAAAGTCCTGAGCCCCATCCCGGGCTCCAGCCGGCTGGACCCCCACTAGGGCCCCCGGCCCCGGGCTAGTTGGCCAGACTTGGGCCAGAGTCTGGTGGGGAAGGGAGAGCTCGGGCCAGTCTTCCTGAGAACAGGCCGGGGCCGAGTGTCTCCGGGGCAGACCGCTGCCCCAAGCTGCCCAGGCTGTTTCCAGCCTTCCCGCCTCGTGCCCTCCCCGAGCCGGACCAGGCGCTCGGTGCCGCGCGTGGCCTTGGGAAGGGCGGCATCTCCATTGCTCGTCACTTGGTCCCGCCCCGTCCCCGGCTCTTCTTGAGACCACGTTCTCCCTCCCTGGAGGAAATGGCCAGTCCCCAAATGCTTTTCCGAGCGCCGCACCCAGCACTGTCGGGGGGAGAGCAAGCTTACGCCCGCCATTTTGTTGGAAGCTGGCTCTCTGGCTTTGCTCATGCTTCTGGAGGGAGAGAGAAGTCCCCTCATGTATCACAAGAGCAACTGGGAGGAAATCACCCCAGCCCACCCCCGGGACCCAGCCTGGTGGTCCAGGGGATGCCGGCTGGCCTGTGCCAGGGACTGCCCGGGAGGATGTTACAAGATGGATGGGAGAACGCTGCTCTTCTCGATTATCTTCCCCATTCTAAGGGAGACTGGGAGGTGGCAGGAAAGCCTGATTCAGCCTCCAGAGGGGCCCGACTTGAGCCGGCGGGAAAGGCTCTTCGTGGCATCCTCATGCCCTCACAGCAGGGGGATGGGCAGGCTGCATGTGCCAGCCCACTCAGGGCAGCCTGGCTTTCCTTCCCAGACATCTGCGTCCCGCTCAGGAATAGAACTGGCCGCTAGAACTGGCTTTGTCTCCCCTCCTTCCCCCGGGCTCTGCCGCAGGTGGGCAGCGGGGGCTTCCCATGGTAAAGGCTGGACACCGGCACCCCAGTTGGGGTCAGTCCTTCTCCTTGCCCCAGGCTAGTGTCCCCCCCCCCCAGCCCTCCGCACACCAGGGAGCGGCGGGAGGCAGCCCCAGCCCTCACCCGGCTGCCTGTGGCGCTGGGCCCCTTCCCCTCCCTGCCTCCCATCCTCAGTCTGCCTTCCCCTCCCTGCCTGAAGGCATGTTCCCGAGGTCAGGTGGCCCCTCGGGGGCTTGCTGGGTAAGAAGGGGAAGGGATCTGGGCAGGGCAGACCCCTGTGACTCCCGAAGTACTTTCTTCTCTTACTGCATATGGACCCGGATCCTCATCACAGGCAGGGAAGAAGGAGTCTCCCCACGGCCCCTTCCTCTGTGAGAGAGCCTGCGCCCCTGACCTTCCAATGGGCCTTGGAGTTTCACAGCAGCCTCATCGCAAGCTTTGCTGGCCCCATTGCCCAGAGGAAGAAACCGAGGCTGAGAAAACTATAATTTGCTCAGGGGCAAACCCGAGTCTCTCCCGACTGCTCCCGAGCAGCTTCTCTCCTTTCCCAGGCAGGACCGGGTGAGGAGGGCGGCCTTCTCGTGCCCTTGGAGAGGGACCGTACCCAGAGCCTCAGGGAATGCTGGGAGCAGAGCAGGGACTCGCCTCCTTCAGAGGGGCCGGACTATGAGAAGCAGCTTTGGCCCCCTCCCCGCTCCGGTCCCCCGGCTCAGAGGGGAGGTGGAGAGTCAGGACCAGGGCTGGACACGTTGGGGTGACCTTGGCCTCTGGACTCACTCTCCCTTCAGAAAATGGTAGGTTTAGCAGAGGTGACCGTGGAAGACCCTTCCAGCTCCGCATCCATGCTCCAGGGCTCCTCCTCCCGACCTCAGCTTGTCCATCTGTCAAACGAGTCAGAGCCAGCACGAGGTACCACGTTACTCTGGTCCTGCTCCCTACGGCCTCTGAGCAGCCTGCGCTCAGTCTGGCCGGGTCCCTGGGCCCCCCGAATGCTTTCTGCACCGGGGTGACAAGGTCGCCGCAGAAAAAGGCTTCTTTTCTTCTCTTCAAGTCCAGGCCCGTAAAGATTTTATTTTTGGCTTGGGGAGTATTTCATGTCAAGCATAATTAGCTTCAGTCCTTCCTCTGCTTCTAGTCCAAAAAAAATCTGTGTTTTGCATTTCATAGGAATCCATTTCACTTGTCTCTTCCTCCCCCCGCCCCATCCTCTGTGTTTAGTTTATTTATAACGGTTAACGTGTTTATCATATCAAACAATTGGCTTGGGAGCAGCAGGAAGGCTGATCTTGGGAGCGGATCCCGGAGCTGGGGAGCCCTGGAGCGCGGCCTTTGTCCAGGCCCGGAGCTCCTGGCCCTCTCCACTCGTCCCCCCAACTCCTGGCCTTCTCCTCTTGACCTCAAAGGGCCTCCCAGCTGCTGGCAGCAGGCCCGGTCACTGTTTGCAGCGAAGCCCAGCAAGACCGTCCCACTAACCCAAGGAAGAGGACTCAGCCGGGGGGAGTTCTAACTCCTTCTGGGCTCCAGGCAGAGAACGGCGAAGGGGGTCTCCCTCCCTGGCTCTGTGATTAGCCCCTATCTGGTCCCCAAGTCACTGTTCAGGCCAGAGCTGAAGGGGAGCACACTGACATGCTTTCTTATGTGGACCGAAGGGCTTCTCTAAGTCATATGAAAAAGGCTCTAAATCGCTATTGATCAGAGAAATGCAAATTAAAACAACTCTGAGGTACCCCCTCCCCCCTCTCAGATTGGCTGAGATAATGATAATGGTGGAGGGGGTGTGGGAAAACTGGGACACTGATACATTGTTGGTGGAGTTGTGAACGGATCTAACCATTCTGGAGAGCAGTTGGAACTATGTCCAAAGGGCTGAAACTGTGCATCCTCTTTGATCCAGCAGTCTCATTAGTAGGTCTGTATCCCAAAGAGATGTAAAGGAGGGAAAGAGACCCACATGTGCTGTTTGTGGCAGCCCTCTTCGTAGTGGCGAGGAATTGGAAAATTAGTGGATGCCCATCAGTGGCGAATGGCTGAACAAGCTGTGGTATATGAAGGTAATGGATATGATTGCTCTATAAAAATGAGTTTTAGAAAGGCCCGGAAAGATTGACACGAACTGATGTTGAGTGAAACAAGTGGAACCAGGAACACATTGTACTCAATAACAGTAAAATTGTGCGATGACCCACTAGGAAAGACTTGATTCTTCTCAGTAGTTCAGTGGCCCAAGACAATTCCAATAAACTTCGGATAGAAAATGCCGTCTGCATCCAGAAAAAGAACCAGGGAGCCTAAATGTAAATCAATGTATGGTGTGTGTGTGTGTGTGTGTGTATGTGTGTGTGTGTGTGTATGAGAGAGAGAGAGAGAAAGACAAAGAGAGACAGAGACACACAGTGAGACAGAGACAGAGACAGAGAGACAGAGAGAGAAAGGGCTTCTGTTCTCTGCAGCCAGCAGGGTCTGAGAGCTATAATGAAGACTAGGAGCCACAGATATGTTGGGAACAGGGAGCTAGGAACAATCCCAAGGAGGAAGCAGGCAATGCTAATGTCTTGAGTGGTCCTAAGCGTGAGCCCTGGCTCTCCAATGAGATGCAGACCGTGCAGCAGGGACATTTTAGCTAGCGTCACTGCTGTATCAGGAGAAGTAGTACCATTCTCTGGATCAGGGCACGACAGGAGTGGAGAGGAGGGGCGGTTCTGGTCGCTAACTTCTTCCAGTCCTGGCTGAAGGAAATCGGTACTATTGTCTGCAGCAAATAAAGCGCAGTGAGTACTTTGAGGAAACCAATGGCATCAGTAAGACATTGGTAACACAGCATTAAGGAGGAGCCGTCCTCACCCCGCCATAAGGGATACCAATGCCAGGCGTGTTCCGGAGGAACACATGGTGAAGAGAGCGGCGGGGAAATGGTGAGGGCGAGAGACACCATCTGCAGCCCCACCTGGCAGCCTTGTCTCCACCAGGTGAGCCCCTTGAAAGCCGAGGTGTTTGGGCCAGAGCAAGAAAAGGGACAGTTCCAGCGGTGCTGGTGATCAGTCAGCAGAGAAGCTGTCATTGCTCCACCCTCATTCATTCAAGGTTAATGGCCTCAGGAAAGTTCTTGCAATAGTTCCAGTTCAAGTCCTTTTCCTGGAGTTCAAGGCCTGTTTCTGCGCCTTCTAGAAAACAGACAACTGCGGCGGACTCTCTGCTAGTCTACGTTTCACTGCAGTGGGCGATGGAACTTGAAGTCTGGCTAGGATTGGTCAGGATTTTAAAGGCCACCAAGCTGGTGACCAAATCAAACTTGGCTCATGCCTCAGAGAATGCTACTTATGCTATCCTGCCTCTGCTTCCTGAGAATTCCCCACAGGAAGAACTATATTTTCCTATCAAGTTGTTCCTTTTTGCAAATTGTTTTTATAGGAAAGTATGCTCTGAACTCTGTCTCAGAGTCAGACTGGCTGTGTAATCTGTGTGTGTGATATAACATACCATGTTATAGCGTGTATGCATCTATGTGTATCTTGTACATACATACATAAAACTTGGTCATTTACACAAATATAGCACATGTAACATTTACACACGTCATAGTTGTTTGCATATGGGAATGTTGTCCAATAGGAGGCACGTTCCTTGAGGGGATGACCATTTCTGCCTTTGTTTGCTTCTTCAGCCCATAGCATCATATCTGGCATACAGTAAGCACCCAATAAATGCTTATCGACCAACTGGATTTGCTTAAAGATGATCAGTGAGGACGATCTATCTCCTGAAACATTCTTTTCTACTTGAGGATCATTCAAATTACTAGAGAGTTTTTCCTTACACCAATTCCCCAATTTAACTTTTTGCCTTTTCAGATTCAAAATGCCTACATCCTTTCCCCAGTCTTCATTGGGTAAAATCTTCGGTGGTCTCTAGGGGTTCTCAAGTTCACCTGCATCCTTCTTAAAGGACGGCACTCAGAACTGAACGCAAAATTCAGGAAAGAATAAAAGTGGCTGGTGGTGCACTGGTCTCACTCCAAGATTTGGAGTAAGGAAGACTTGCATTTGAATGCTGTCTCCCTAACTGGGTGATCTTGGGCAAGTTAATGTCTATATTCCTTAGTTTCCTCATTGGATAATAACAGCACCTGATCCTAGGGTTGTCATTAAAAAAAGAGTTAGCAAATGTAAAGCACTTTGTAAACAAGCTTGAGTACACCTACATAAGTGCTAGCTGTTAATAATACTCAGCTGAAGTCTTTCTATGAGATCCCCAAATCTGGGAAGAATAAAGCAGATAAAAATAATGGTAGACTAATATAACTAACCATGATTCAAAAAAAACATCAAATATAGCATTGGCAAAGAGATCATGGTGATATATTCCAAAATCTTGATTGTGACCAAGTTTTATGTGACACGTGCTTATATTTATATATAAACATTCCAACATGCAAATAACAACATGTATATACAAGATATATTTTTGTAATATGGTTCTGTTTTATATCATTGTTATATTTATGCTGTATATGCTATGTGTACACTTGTGCTTTATATATAACTTATAAGTACATGGCTTTTGTCATATAGGGACATTATATATTTAACCTATATACATACATTCATACATATCCATACATATGCATATATATGTACATGTGTATTTATACATGTGTGGATGAAATATCTACATTTCTCTATAGACCATGTAAATGAAAGTTTGTCTCCGAGGGAAGGCACGAGGAAAGACTGAGTAACCAATGACTGATTTATAGAGTGTGTTCTGATTTGAGAGCATGTTGAATTCAATAGCCTGTGAGACCTTCTGGCTCTGAGATTCCTGATTTTATGTAGTACCAGGAATGCCTCATGCAGACTCAAGGGGAGCTAGAATGTCACGAGAATATATTCCAGTTGAGAAGATCCATTGTTGGCTCATCTCTTTCATACTCGTCCAACATACCCAATCTATCGGCAAATCCCGTGTTTTGAACCTTTGCAGTATCACTCCCTCCCTCTTATCCCCACCTCCTCATTCTAGCTGTATATCTGACCTATGTAACTTTAGTCCCACCCAAGGGATGATTCTTTAGGGAGACTGTGCCTCTGTCCCATGTTGAAAATTCTGTGCTGTCCCCCAGCTTCCAACTTCTATGTCATCCTCCTGAAGGGGATCCCTGGTTTCTAACCTGGCCAGGCTTTTGGTTTACACTTTCCTGACTCCATGTTTTGATCCCACTCCTTCCTTTTCTCTGGAAGAAAGGACTCCCAGCCCAGGGACCGCCCTAGAGAGAAACTCAAGTCAGAGCTGAGAGTTCAAAGTCATTACCCTGAGTAAGGCAGGAATCCCAGACCAAATGGGAGCCTGGAGTTCTGTTTCTGCGAGTCTACAGAGCTTTCCAGCTATGTGGGACCAAATCCAGCAGCGTCTATTGTTGTTCTGACCCAAACCCAGGTCAGGAACTTGCAGAGCTCAGAACAGGGGAGCAACACTCAGACATTGCCCCAGATCAGATCACACTGGGAACGATGAAAGCTTGTGGTTACCTAGACTGTCCCTAAAGTCCTGGAATCATGTGATTCAAAATCTTAAGAAAGCAACAACAGGACCTAGCAGACTTTCCCTCTAAAAGTGTAAAAAGCCCAGCCCTAACATCAAGTCCAAAGTCAAGAAATAGACGGAGCAATGGGCAACCAGCCAAACAAAAAGTATCCTTCCATAAAATATTATTATAGCGGCAGGGAAGCTCAAGATACAAACCCAGAAAGAAAAAAAAAACAAAACGATTCCAAAGCTTCTACAAACCAAGCCTCAGAGAAAAAACAGCACAGGCAAAAACTACACTACAATTCCCTGAAGAAGTAAAGCAAGAATTTTAAACAGAGTTTAAAGCCATTTTAAATGGCTTTAAATGGCTTAAATGGGAAAATTGGGAAAGAAATGAGAGCAATGGGGGGGGGGGATGAGAAAGACAATGAATAGTTTGGTATCAGAGGTACAAAAATGACTCAAATGTTAAACTCCCTGAAAATTAAAACGGACCACGTAGATTCCACCAGGCCACAAGAAATACTAAAGCAAAACAAAAAGATTGAAAGTATAAAAGAATGTGTAAGATTTTTTTTTTTTGGGGGGGGGGAACAACCTGGATAACAGATCGAGGAGAAAATAATTAGGAATTCATTGACTATCTGAACACCAAAGAGCCTAGAAATCTTAAAAGAGAACTAACCAGATTCTTGTTACCACAGGGCAAGGTAGAAATAGAAAAAAAAAAGTCTGAAAAAAAAGAAAAAGTTCTTAATGAAGCCTCTTAGGAACATCGTAGTCAAAATCCAGAGCTTCGGGTCAAAGAAAAAATGTTCCAAGCAGTCAGCAAGAAAGACTTCGAGTACCGAGGAGCCACGGTCTGGATCATTGATGATTTTGCAGCCATCACTTTAAAGAAACAGAGAACTTGGAATGTGATATTCCAGAAAGCAAAGAATATAAACTTACAAACAAAAATAATTGATTCTGCAAAGCCGAGTATGCAGAGGGGAAGGGACCTTCAATCAAATGGAGGACTTCTAAGCACTGATGGCAAAAAAAAAAACAAAACCCAAGAGTTGAAGAGAAATTTTGAAGTTTAAGCACAGAAGAAACATAAAAACAAAATGTGAACGAATAGTGATAAAGGATTAAATAAGGATAAGCTGCTTATACTCCAAGTATATTTCTGAATCCCATTATCTTCACGGGTCATAGAGGCAGTCTAAGCAGACATGGCCTTGAAGGAGCTCTGTTATGTTTTACTGATCTTAAGAGAAGAATGGAAAGAGAGAGGAAGAAGAATATATAGAGGGAGGCCCAGGGAAGGGAAAGGGAGGGGAAATTATTTCAGAAAAGGAGGATGTGTGGGCATTATTCAGGCAAGGTAGAGGGGATGGGGAGGTCAAGCTGACACTTGAACCTCACTTTCACCCGAATTGATCAAAGGAAGAAAGAATATGTACACAGAGTGGGGATAGAGAATATGTTTTGCTCAACAGGGAAATGCTAGGAAAAGGGGAGAAGGGGGAGAGGTAATTAGAGAGAGGATAGATTAATGGAGGTATGAATCCCAAGCAAAAAACCCATAAGGATACACAAAAATATTTATGGTTCTTTGTGAGGTGGGAGAGAATGGAAATCCGATGAAGTGCACCTACTTTGGGGATTAGGAACTCTTTATCCATATAATGACTAAACGCAATTCCAGAAGACTAAGGACATCATAGGCTACCCTCCTTCTCATAGAGAAATGGAAAACTCAGAGGGCAGAATGAAACTTTTGTTTTTTGGACTTGGCCAACATAGAAATTTATTTTGATCGACTATATTTGTTTCTACATATAGTCTTTCTTCCAAGATTTTGTTTTCAATTAGGGGATTGATGAAGAAGATTTTTGCTTTGCTGTGTGTGTGTGTGTGTGTGTGTGTGTGTGTGTGTGTGTGTGTGTGTTTATGTGTGTGAGAGAGAGCATTGAATAGTATTTTTCCAATTATACACAAAGACAATCTCTAGCATTCATTTTACATAAGATTTCGAGTTCCACATTTTTCTCCCTCCCTTCCTTTCTTCCCAAAATGGCAAGCAATTTGATGTAGGTTATATATGTGCAATCATGTAAAACACATTTCCATATTAGTCACACTTGTGAAAGAAGAAACAGACCAAAAGGGAGAAAAACATGGAAAAAATAAAGTTAAGTAAAAAAAAAAGTATGCTTTAATCTGCATTCAAAGTCCATCAGTTCTTTAATTGGATGTGAATAACATTTTCCAGCATGAGTCTTTTGTAATAAATAAAATATATTTTTAAAGAATTGTTACTAAAATAAAAAAAGTTGTTCTTTATCAGACACATTTTAAGAAATGGCAAAGTCAAAGCTGTTAGTCCACAAGTGGTTTATCTAACAATAACCTGGGAAGTAGGAGGGCAGGTTCTGGGCCAGAATCTTTTTTGGCATAAAGGGTGCCAGGAGCAAGTTAGGTAGACTTGGACCCAAAGGTTCAGACCATGGCCACGGAAGGCCTGGGGGAATGGGAGCCTGCCAAGTTCCCCACTGGGCCACACCTGATTCTGGGGCCAGGCCCTACACTCACCAGACATCGCTTGGCTTTCATAGTTCACCTTGAACTTCCCCAAAGAGATTGACAGCTTTCCCTTTTAAGTTTATTTGACTGTAGAGACTCTTTTAAAATGGGTTTGCAGCAAAACTTTCAGCATGGTGACAGTCCCCTTGTTGCGTCTCCGAAGGGAGGGCTCAGAAAGGCATGACATGGCTCTCCCACTGAGCTCCGTTTGTCTCCAGGGGTTGTGACCCATGAGCGCAGGTCAGAGGTTTGGTCCAGGTTGAACGGGGTTTTTAGGAAAGGTGCTTTCAAAGGCCGAGGCCAGCTGGAACTGCTGCTGTCTGCCTCGCTTGTTCAGGAGTGAAGCACCCGCTGGGCTCCGGTCACAGCACGAGGCACCTCAGCCCCTGTGGAGGTGAGAGCCATGGCCCTGCCTCTCTAGAGCTTCAGAAGATGTGGCCGGAATGACCCTGGCTGGGTCCCTAATTTTTCCAGCCCTCTGCTTCCTGCCTTGCAAAATGGAGTGTTGGGAAGTCCCCATCTCACACCCATGAGGTGAGTGATATTATGATTCCTGTTTTACAGAGAAGGAAACTAAGGCACAAAGAGCTAAGTGGCTTAGTCAGAAGCCCAGAGCCAGTAATTCCTGAGGAAAGATCTGAGCCCCGAGCCATCTGACTTCAAGCCCTGCCCTCCCCTCATTTTGCCCCCAGCTGCTGCATGAGCTCTAAAGTATCCTCCAGCTCTGTGCCAGCCACAGGGAGGGCAGGCACTGGGCACCCACATGGAGGGCAGGCACTGGGCACCCACATGGAGAGCAGGCACTGGGCACCCACATGGAGGGCAGGCATTGGGCACCCACACAATGGCTGGCAGGGCTCAGAGAGGGGCTGGCTTGCTTTGGTGGATGATCAGGTTAGGTTGGACAGAGGAAGAGGCTTTCCGGCTCTGATGTTTTCATCTTTGCTTCCCTACGGAGTCCCTGAGTCCGAAGGACCTCAGAAGCTGCGTAGTCCAACCTCCTCCCTGATCTTGATCCTCCCCCTACATGCTCCATTTGACACAGGGACTTTGCACTTGATCTATTCGCATCATTTGCTTCTTTTTGTATCCCCAAAACTTAATACGGTTCCTGGCACATAGTGGGTGCTTAATAAATGTTGATTGATTGATTGATTGATTGATCATGAGCCAGTTTCTTGTGAGGGAAAGTGAGAAAGCTGAGCACATTTCAACTGAGAAGTTCGGTGTCAATGGCACTGATTAGCCTGCATCAAAGCTGGTGTCCTGGGGGAAAGCAATTAAATCGGAGCACACAGAACAATCTCCCTTTTAATGAACTTTGCCTTTGTTGATGGCTATTTCTGGCGACAGAATAACTGAATGTGGAGCCACAAGAGATGAAACAGTAACACGTGTGGGAATTTCCTTTCCTGTCCCTTAAAGACTTTGGCCATTTGGACCTTTCTAATCAGTGAGTCATACTGGCTGACATCAGGCAGGACCTCAGCAGTCATGTTGACCAAGCTGAGTCAGAACAGGGATCCATCCTGCAATAGAAGAGACTGTGGAACCTCAACCTGAGGACCCTCATTAAAGCCCACTGCTCCATCTGGCTGTCTGTTCCACTTGTGGAGAGATGGACACAAAGACACAAATAGCCTCTGCTATTCCATTCAAAGTTCAGTTACAGATATATCACTTAACCTGTCTGTCTCAGTTACCTCATCTGTAAAATGGAGATCATGATAATACCTACCTCACGAAGGTTATTTTGAGTATCAAGTAAGATAATATTTATACAGCACTTGGCACAACACCTGGAACACAGTAGGTGCTACATAAGTGCTTGTCCACTCCATCCCCCATGCTTTGATTTTATTTGCGTGGAAGGTTTTCCAGATTCATGTAATCAAAATTTCTATTTTTATCTGATAAAATTTCCTCTGTCCCTTTGGTGAAGAATCCGTGTTCTTATGCTCAAAAAAGTTATCAAACTGGGCACCCCTCTGATCTAGCAGTGATTCTACTGGGACTGTATCCCAAAGAGATCTTAAAGGAGAGAAAGGGACCCTCATGTACAAAACTGTTGGTGGCAGCCCTCTTTGTAGTGGCTAGAAACTGGAAACTGAGTGGATGCCCATCAGTGGGGGAATGGCTCAATAAATTATGGTATATGAATGTGATGGAATATTATTGTTGTATAAGAAACGACCAGCAGAAGGATTTCAGAAAGACTGGAGAGACTTATGTGAATTGATGCTCAATGAAATGAGCAGAACCAGGAGATCATTGTACACGGCAACAAGAAGACTATACAATGATCGATTCTGATGGTCGTGGCTCTCTTCAACAATGAGATACTCAAACCAATTCCAACTGTTCTGTGATGAAGAGAGCCATCTACCCCCAGAGAGAAGCCTGTGGGAACTGAGTGTGGATCACAACATAGCATTCTCACTCTCTCTGTTGTTATTTGTTTGCATTTTATTTTGCTTTTCTTTTTTTTTCTTTTGCAGCAGGATAATTATATAAATATATATGTATATATTGTATTTAACATATATTTCTACCATGTTTAACATGTATTGGACTACTTGCCATCTGGGGAGGGAGTGGGGGAATAGGAGGAAATTGTTTCACAGGGTTTTGCAAGGGCTAATGTTGAAGAACTGTCCATGCATATGTTTTGAAACATAAAAAGCTTTAATAATTAAAACAAGAATCCATGTTCTATCCATAGCCATGAGAGCTATATAATGTTTCTCTTCTAATTTTTTTAAATGCTGTGATCTTTGCTATTAAAACCAAATGTCCTTTTTGAGTTTATTGTGGAATATGCTGTAGGATTTTGATATAAGCCTAACTTCTGCTTTCCAGTTTTCCCGCAGTTTTTAAAAAAGCAAATATGAAATTTTTAACTGAGTCATTTTTTAAAACCCTGGACTATTATGTTTCATGGTTTCTAACTTTCCTTTGTCTAGTCTGTTCCACTGACTTGCTTCTCTTTTAAAAACAAACAATTTCAAATAGATTTGATGACTGAGTAGATACAAATTATGTACAACAAAGTTTGAAGCTATTCTTTCTTCATCTCAACTTCTTTTCATTATTTCTATGATCTTCTAGAGCTTTGTTTCTCCAAAAGCGTTATCTGATTATTTGATCAAGTTCCATAATGTATCCCTTTAATACTTTGATTGATATAATATTAAAACTATAAATTAACTTTGGGAACATTGCAATTTTAAAAATTATATTAGCATAGCTCCACCATGAGCATTGCATATTCTTCCAGCTATTTATGTAGTTCTTTATTTCTTTAGTGATCACTTTTAAATTGAATCTTTATGGGTATTTTTTGAGCCTTAGTAGAGTAATCCCTAAATATTTTATGCATTTTGTGGATGTTGTGAATGGTGTTTTTCTCTCTTGGGTTTTATTACTATATAGAAATACTATTTATTTTTGTGGGTTTATTTTGTATCCTGCAGCTTTGCTCAAGCTATTAATTGCCTCGCTCGGTATCTTTGTTGATTTCCTAAGTTAACTCTTATGTCTTCAGCAAAGGAGAAATCTTTTTCTCTTGCCTATCTTTATTATTATTTTCTTCTTTTATTTTTCTTGCTATTATATCCATAAATATGTTAAACAGTACTCGAGAGAGTGATATTCTTGCTTTACCCTGTATTTATTGGGAAAGCTTCTTGTAAATCTCTAGTGAATATTGTGCTTGCTCTTAGTTTCACGATCTCTTTTACGATGCTATAAAATGTTTCTCTTTGCCTATATCTATAGATTTTGAAGAGTTAGCTGTCTTCTTATGCTTTATCTCCACTTCTCCCTTTAGGGCAGTATTGACATATTGTCAAGGAATGTTTGGATTTTTGGATTTATTCAATCAAAATCTGATTAGATTTCTTACTTTCTTGTGTAGTCTTTCCCCTTCCTAAACATGATATTTATTTCTAAAGCCTTTTCTCATGATCTTGGCACAATGTCACTGGCCTTCCATGGAACCAAACAAACTTCTTGGTTACTGTATGGTATACAAATACCATGGTATTGGTATAGTACCAATAAAGAAACAGAATACTACAAAAGAAAATGCACAGTAATAAAATATCTATCAAGCAGTTGTACGGCTGTCTAACTTCTAGACTTCTCAAATGGTAGAAAGGATGTTTTAAGTCATCACATTTGAAAGGCATTTGATCCACAATTAGAAAAAGACAGGTGGAGGTGGATGAAGACCTGGGACAGTAATCCTTACCTGGGATCTCACTGGTCTACTTAGTGTTTGAAACAAAGAATAAACACAACTACAAAACACTTTCCACACAAATAAAATCAGATCTAATCAGCTGGAAAAATATCAAGTGCTTATGGGTAGAACGAGTGACTATAATAAAATTGACAATACTATATAAATTAAATAAATATATAAAGAACTGTGTCAAATTTATAAAAATACAAGCCATTCTCCAATTGTTAAATGGTCAAAGACTATGAACATATAATTTTCAGATGAAGAAATTGAAACTATTTCTGGTCATATGAAAAGGTGCTCCAAATCACTATTGGTCAGAGAAATGCAAATTAAGACAACTCTGAGATACCATTATACATCTTTCAGACTGGCTAAGATGACAGGAAAAGATAGTGACTAATATTGGAGGAAATGTGGGAAAACTGGGTCACTGATACATTGTTGGTGGAGTTGTGAACGGATCCAACCATTCTGGAGAGCAATTTGGAACTATGCCCAAAGGACTATCAAACTGTGTGTACCCTTTGATCCAGCAGTGTTTCTACTGGGCTTATATCCCAAAAAGATCTTAAAGGGGGGAAAGGGACTCACATGTGCAAAAATATTTGTGGTAGACCTTTTTGAAGTGGCAAGAAACTGGAAACTGAGTGGATACCCATTAACTGAGGAATGACTGAATAAGTTATGGTATATGAATATTTTGGAATATTATTGTTCTATAAGAAATGATCAGCAGGTGAAATGAGCAGAACCGGGAGATCATTGTACATGGCAACAACAAGATTATAGGATGATCAGTTCTGACAGATGAGGCTCTTTTCAGCAATAAGACGATTCAGGCCAGTTCCAATGATCTTGTGATGAAGAGAGCCATCGGCATCCAGAGAGAGAACTGTGGGAACTGAGAGTGGATCACAACATAGCATTCTCACTCTTTTTGTTGTTTGCTTGCATTTTATTTTCTTTCTCATTTTTCCTTTTTGATTTGATTTTTCTTGTGCAGAAGATAATCGTATGCATGTATTGGATTTAACATATATATATATATATTTACCATGTTTAAAAAAAGAAAGAAAAAGAATCTTGAGCAAATTCTTGAATCTCAGTGTTGACACATTCGATGCTTAATGGTGACTCGTCTGTAGGAATTTCAGGAATTGATTGTTAAATGATCCCAAAGCATTTTATAGCTGGAAGGACTCTGGAAAGGCTTCATGTTGGCTTGGAAACCTGTTTGCAGGGCTATTTGAGGAATTCAGACTTTATGCCCCTAAGGACAGCCCATAAATGCTGATCTCCCTCGTTGTTCATCTTCTCTCCCCCCTCTTCAAATATAGTGTATTTATACAACACATAGAAGAACTCTGAAAAATAAGAGCTAAGGGTTTTCTTAAAGGAGTATAGAACGAAAAGAGAATATGGATTGTCACTGGCAAGGATTGAGGGGTGGATGGTGTGAGGGTTTCATTGTTCCACCTCACTCTCTTGAGATGGGGAGAGAATGAAGAAGGTCTCTAGCCTATTGGGTGGATGCCCTAAAGGGAACGAGGAGAAAGTTTAGCAACATTGGCAGGGGTGAAAAATCCCTTATCGGAGGAAATCATAGTCCTATTGGACTATTTGTGAGGGTACATGCTGTAGCTTCCCAGGAAACTGGAGGCTTCTTGAGGGCAAAAACCCATTTTTTTCCCTATGTATCCCTTCCTCCTAAAAGCCATGTGCACAACAAATAATGTGCTTAATAAAAGTTTGCTGGATTGAGGTCGATAATCCCAGCTCATTACCATCTTAAACTAGACAGGAGTCTGATTATTCCTGGGCTAATGGACTGTTTCTTTTTAGAGACATTACAACATGCTGCTGTTTAACAAACAGAATGGGCCAAATTCTCCCCAAGGGAGCCTTGAGACCATCTAAATAAATTGCCTGGCTCAGAAGTGGGCTGCCTCTGGCTGCGATATCAGTGTCAGAGCAAGAGATAAAGCATTGAGTTGGATCTGGCTGAGTTCCACGTTCCCTCTCTGGTGTCTCAGTTTGAAATGGCGCTCCCTGCCCTGAAGACCGCGGCTGTGGCCCAGCTCCCTCCCTGGACATGGCTGCCCACTACGATTCTGCCCAACAGGAGCAAGCCTTCCACGGCAACCCCTGGACGTGCGTCCCATGGCCTCTGCTTAAGGGGAGCCCCCCCCCCGAATGTTAGGATAACTCAGACTGTGACTTGCTGCCCTTGCATCTGAATCTGTCCTGTTGCTCTGCCCCCAGCTCTTCTTCTTCTGAGGTTCCCCCTCCAAGGCCAGGTTGAAATACTTAGAGCCAACCAGCCTTTGATGTCCTGCTACTCTTCTAGGGAAGCAGATTTCCATGAAGCAGATCTACACAGGCAAGCCAGAACGGCTCCCTCCCCCTTCCAAGACATTTGTAGGAAATCGAGTCTCCTTTAGGGAAAAAGGAACATGGCGATTACCTGTGAATAAGTAGCCTCTTTTCAAGGCCATCCTGAACAATCTTGGGCCTTCGCCTCTGAGGTGCACACCTGCTCCAGAAAGGAACAGTTTCAAAATGAGAGTGAATTAAAATGACTTTTTTTGTGGGGATTTCCTGACCCTCCCTTGAAATCCTCCAGATCATTAAAAACAAGCTAGCCACCCTTAAAAATATACCGAGGGAAACAAAAAGCAACAATCCCTAACGGCTGCCACAGCAGCAGCAGCAGCAGCAAAAGATACAATAACAACAGCAACCACCACAACATCAGCAACCTCGGCGGCGGCGGCGGCAGCAGCAGCAGCAAACCCAGCTTGGGAAGGGGTGTTCAAAAGCCTGCCTCTTCCAGGCAGCCTTCCCAGCCCCTCTTTGTTCTCGGGCTTTCTCTCTGTTAATTATTTGCCATTTATATTTTATGGGGCTTGTTTATATACATTTGTTTGCATTCTGTTTCCTTGTTAGACTGGGAGCTTCTTGAGGACAGGGATTATTCTCTTTTGCCCCTTTTTGTATCCCCAGTACTTTGCACAGTGCCATAACATAGGGGGCACCTAATAAGGTTTTGGGGGGCTGGTTAACTGACCTTCTGTCTCTTCTAGCCCACAAGCTCTCAATGGAGCCCCCTAGATGCTCCTTTCTATGATTTGAAAGGGAACCCCCCCCCCATTTATGTTTAAAAGCAAGTAGAGAGAATTGGCCAGCATCTGTCAGATGAACTTTTTAAAGAAAAAGTTATTTGAGCTACAAGTCAAATATGTCCCCCGTCTGATGGGGATGATGATTCCTTGTAGAAAGCTGACTCTCTTGGGGGGAGGGGTTAAAATCACAATGGCCAGTATCAGATTGAAATATCTCTGGAGGTAGATAGTGAGTTAATAAGCTGGAATCGCCCTTAGAAAACAGACCGTCTCAAAGCCTTGCCTTAGTATTTTAATTTATTGGCTGGAAGATTGCAAACCCTTAACCAAAAAACCCTCAAATCCTCCTTCAAACTTCCAAATCAAAACAACAATTAAGAGAGGCTCCTGTGAGCTGGAAGAGCAGGCACGTGGAACAGAGCACAACACCCGGGCAGCTGCCATGTTGTTTTTGCTTTATAACTTTATAACTTTTTTTTTTTTTTTTTAGTTCTTTGGTGCTCCTCTCCAATGTTTCATCATTCTTTTACTTCCTAATCCAGGTGAGTCCTCCAAGACGCTATCCTAGGCTTCTCACTTTCCTTTGGCCCTCCTCTTCTCTTTCCTTTTCTCTTTTAATGGCTTCCTTCCTTCCCTCCCTGCCTCTGCCCGACTCTCCCAGAATCTCAGGAAGGAACTCGGAAGTCCTTCGGCCCAGTGGTCGCTTAGCCATCCCTCCCTCATCCTGTACTTGTGAGATTAATTTTTGGAGTCCAAAGGGAAGACTCATTCTCATGGGAGCACAAGGCGGTGACTTCCTTAGTGTGGCCGATGTTTTGCTTAAGAACTTCTCCCTATCTCTCTTTAACCTGAAGTCTTTCCAAATTGCTTCAGGCTCAGAGGTCAGGAGATGCATCTACGGTCCCCTAGGTGCTTTCCCGAATCCACAGCAGCTCACTAAGCTACTCCCTGGGCCTCCCAATCATGTGGCCAAATTTGCCCCCAGGGGCTGGGGTCCCGATTCTGTCCTCCAGGGTCTTCCTTCTGCCTTCCTTGACTTCTGTGACTCAAATACTTCTAGGCCCACGGCATGTGCTCAGACTTAGAGGATCATGGGTTAGAGCTCACAGTCCATCTTCATTTTATTACCAAGAAACCCGAGGCCCATCCAGGCAGCTAAGAGGTACCAGAGTGCCGGACTCAAAGTCAGGACGAACGGGGTTCAAATCCAACCTCGGACACTGTGATTCTGGGTAAATCACTTCACTTCTGTTTGCCCCAATGTAAAATGGAGATAATGCTAACTCTACCTTCCAGGCCTGAGAAAACAAGTGAGATGATTTTTGTACGGGCTCTGTCGATGCCAGCTTGGGCTATGTGGATCAGATGCCGTGCTGAGATCAGAGAGAGACAAGCATGGAAGGCAGGCTTTGAACCCAGCCTCGCCAACTACCAGGCCAGCGATCAGTCCGAACCCTCGACCTGGCTGCTTCTGTCCTGCTCTGTCCTCTTGTTCCTACTTTGTAGAGGCTGTGTGTGTATGTGTGTGTGTGTGTGTGTGTGTGTGTGTGTGTGTGTGAGAGAGAGAGAGAAAGAGAGAGAGAGAGAGTGTGTGTGTATATATGTGAGTGTGAGTGTGTGTGTATGCACGCGTGCAAGTGCTACAGCAAGCACTGTCTTTCCAGAGAGACGATGGGCTCTGGAAGTCCTGGGGCTTTTAATCATCCCTGGGGTCTAGCACACAGCAGGCACCTACCTAATTACTGCTTGTTGGGTGACTTGTTCAGGTCATGGATAAGTACAGGGCCAATGGCCAGACCCCCGGGGCGCTCTCACAGAGAGCATGGCCACGATCACGCGTGTTCTCTGGAAGCAGACTTGTAACACCATGTGAATGCCCTCCCTGTGCGGCTTTCTGCTCACGGCCGCCATCTTTCCACTGGACACTTCTCCATTACTGGCTAATGGTGTACAAGGAAATGAATCAACCAATCAGTCGGCTTTTATGGGTCCCGGCTCTCTGAGAGTGTTCCACTCGGAACGAGCTGCAACATAAATACGAAGGCAGCCATGGCAAAGATGCACAGAAGGCAGTTTGGGAGGGAGGGCGAGGACTAAGGGCCTGGGGGAAAGGCTTCCTGAGCAAGATGGGGTGGGGGTGGGGGGGAACCGAAACTACATCTTGAAGAGAGGGAACTCCATGAGGTAGAAAAAGGAGAACACGAATTCTAGGTGTGGGGAGCAGGAGAAAAGAGAGAAGGGAATAAAGTTTCTCTAGCACCTACAATATTCTCTCACTGGAGACTCCTAACACCCCTGAGACGTAGGTGCTGTTATTCTCCCCATTTTATGGTTGGGAAAACCGAGGCAGTCAGCAGTTAAATGATTTGCCCACGGTCACCCAGCTAGTTTCTGAGGCTAGTTTTGAACTTAAATATTCCTGATTGGAGGCCCATCAGGCTCCTCCTAGTTGTCTCTTTGCACAAGCAAAGGCCTGAAGGTGGAAGATGGGAGCCCAGAGGGAAAGATGGGGGCGAACATCAAGGACTGGGCCAGCTGTCAGAAGAGCTTATGCTGCAAACTGGTGACCCTTTGATCCGGGCTGGGATTACACCAGGAAAGCCCAGAGCAGCTCTCAATGACCTTCCTTCCTGCCCTGGATACAATGTGTATAGAGACAAGTAGCTACAATGTATCTAAAAAGGAAACAAAGTAATTTTGAGAGAGCCTGTGACTGAGGGGATCAGGGAGAGACTCCGCAAGGAGCTGCTGAGCTCTCGGGGAAGCTCAGGCTTGGGGGAATCGAGGTACGGCCATTTGGGGCAAGGACGGAGGGGCCTTCCAAGGCATGGAGGTGAGGGATAGAATGTGCACCACAGGGAACCACGGCTGGGCTAACCTTCCTGGGCAAAAGGGAAAGGGGCTCACTACTAGTGCCGCGAAGCTGCTGCCTTTCATTCCAGGGACAAGGAGCCACTGAATGTTCTCGAGCACAGGAGTTCAGCTATGTGGAGAATGGATTGGAGAGGGGAGTGAAAGCCCCAGAGGTTATTGCAATTGTCCTGAGGGGAGACAGGGCCTGAGAGAGAGTGGTAGCCCTGGGAAGAAAGGAGAAGATGGCTGCGAGGGGTGCTGGGCCCTTAGAAAAGCCCAGCTTTGGCACCTGAGTGGGTGTGGGGCCAATGGAGTGTAGGGAATGGGACGGTGGTACCTTCACCAGCACAAAAGCACGAAAAGGGCTCGCTTTAGGGGGAAGGGGAGAAATACACTGCGTTTTGTTCCGAATGTATTGAATTCAGATGCCGCCTGCCATGATGTGTGGGTGGAGATTTCCTGGGGGATCTGGATGAGTTAATACAGGGACTCAGAGTCATGTGAGGGGGAGATCTAGGGCTCCCTTCCACAACAAAGCCAGCAGGAAACCTCATCAAAAACACTGACAACTAAGGATGAGATAAGCTCTATCCACTGTTAACCATGGACAAGGTGAGTAAGCCCAAAAAGGGCACAGAGTATATGGGTGATCCTTAAGGAAGCCCCGCTAACACTCTTAGGTGGGCTGCTCACTGTCCCTTTAACACATTCTCAGGTCCAGCGGCCTCTAATCTGCAAGTTCAATTTTCTTCCCACTTTTGGGAAACTGGGACTATGTGGACACTTCTTTAGGTCAGAGGCACTTTTCTTTATGTTCCATGGTTCCTCAAACACCACTGTCAGGGGCTTCACAAGCCCAGGACTCTGGGTAACACTCATTTGGGCCTGCTCACTTGAGCTCATCAGGTACAATGACCTTTTCTCCCTAATTACCCCCGGGGACCCACTTCCTCTAAAAGCTGTTTGTCCTGCCCTTTCCAGTCACTCTGGTCCCTCTCCTTGGGAAGGGAGAGACAGAACTCTGGAAATGGGCAGCTCTGGTTTCCCCCTGGGTTCAGGTCTCCCTGTCCCACCGAAGCCAAGTGGGCTCCCCCAAACCAAACCACAATGGCTGCCCTTGGTTTTTCTGAACTCTCTCCCTCTTTTTTTAAAATTTCAAATAACATTTTATTTTCCCCCAATTACATATGAACATATGTATATATTGGTAAATAAAAATGAACAATTTTTAACTTATTTTTTAAAATGTTGAGTTCCAAATTCTATTTCTCCCCCCTCTCATGAGACAGTAAGCAATCCAATACAGGTTACATATGTGCAGTTGTGTTAAACATCTTCACATTACTCATTTTGTGGAAGAAAACTCAAAACTTTAAAAAAAAATGAAAGAAAACCATAAAGTAAAAAATATTACGCTTCAGTCTGTTTGGAAGACACCGGTTCTTTCTCTGGAGGGAGAGAGCATTTTTCATCACGAGCCCTATGGGAGCGTCGTGGATTTTTGGGTCGATGAGAAGCGCTAAGTCATTCAGTTACTCTTTTCACAACGCTGCTATTACTGTGTACCCTGTTCTGCTGGTCCTGCTCACTTCTCCCTATAGCAATCGTGCAACTCTTTCTAGGTTTTTCTGAAGCCATCCTGCTCACTCTGACATTACTCCCAAGCCTCACTCTTGCATTCATCTCGTTACTTTTTCTTACTTCCCTTTTTAGTCCACTTCAAGCTCCGGATCCCATTGTCCATCCTGATTTAAAAAACCCCATAGACCCTCACATTACAGGGCCACTCCCAACCAGATTACACTTTCTGGTTTGTCTGATACTGTCCCACATGTTGCTCTACTCTCAGCATCAAAACCAAAATGGAGACTTCTGAGAGCAATCAGGCACCTGCATTTGGATCACCCAAGAATTGAGGCTAGATCTCTTGATATGAAGGACTAGACTGTCAGGCTTCGGAGCCCACACAAATCTTGGATAATTCTCCCCCTTTCCTCCTAAATGAAACTGAAAGCCTTCCGTATGTTATTTTCAAGAATTTCCCTTCCCTTCCAGGCTGCTGTTCTCTGAATAATAGTGAGCACTTATGGAGCTTTAAGATTTGAGTGCTATTATCATCCTGAATTTACAGAAGAAGAACCTGGGGCTGAAAGAAGGCTGTAGATTTGCCCAGACGTATACAACTAAGTAAACCACCGAGGTGAGACTGGAAGCCATGTTTTCTGTCTCTGAGCTCAGCACTCTATCTACTGTCCCATCATGGAACAGAATTCTACTTAGCTTTCTGGGAGATCTTTTCCATCTGCTCCCCCCAAACAAGGGTGCACCCCACCTGCTTTCCTTCCCCCGCTTCAGTGACTCTAGAAGGGAGTGGATTCTCATCTCTTCTCCAAGGACCACTTTCTTCTTGATAGTGAGAATCGGATCCAGATTAGAATTCTGTCTGGTCTCCACCACCTTTAGGAAAAAAACCACTACTCTGCCCAGCCAGGGAGAGGCGTCATGTGTGTTGGGATAATGGAAGTTACCCTCCCGGGAGCATGCCCCTGTGGGAACTTTGGGGTCTGCATGTGCATGTCCTCCGGTCTTTGAGTGGACTGAGGTCCGCTACAAGAACGATACTCTCGATTCTTCCCGTGATCTTCTCTTGAATGTTCTCTTGTGATTCTAGTTCCGCGAGCGGAGATAACAAGCTCTTTTTAAAATACAAAGACAACAACAAACTAAAAATGTTTGCTCCCCTCCGGTCTCCTCCTCCCCCTCCCGCAGATGGTGTGTTGGAGGGAGGAATGACCCACGGAAAGCCGGCATAAATTGTTGTTACTGTGAGCCCGAGGACCAGATACTCGGTGTTTGTTATTTTGGTAAGGATGCCATTAAGGCAAAGTGGGTTAGGAGTCTTGCCTAGGGTCACATGGCTATTCCGTATGTGAGGCTGGATTTGAAATCCCCCGGCTCCCGACCAAGCCTTCTAGCCCTGAGCAGTCCGGTGCTCCCTGGGTAATTTACCGGTATTCCCACACTACAGTTGTGGATGATGCTCAGCACACTGGGTGAATCCCCTGCAGAAGAAACAAAGGAAAACCCTGCGGGATGGAAAGGCTTGGTGGGGGGAGCCGGCCTGGGAAGGGGCATGAAAGTCAGGGCCAAGGCAGCTCCCATGGGCTGGGGATTGAGCTTCTCGGGGTGGGAGGAAACCTCCCCCGGCCCAGAAGCTGGGGTTGTCTCTGCTTCTTTAACCAGAAGGCATTTCTTTCCTTCCTTTTGTACCCTGGGGCGAAGCTGGAGCTTCTGGTTAGGGCTTTAGAAGGGATACACAACACACATTTACACAGACACGTATTTACACCCGCGTGCATCCATTTATATCCACACCCACACAGATTTATCCCCACACCCACACGTTTACACCTACATCCCCACAAACACATGTATTCGGGCGCTCACACATCTATGCCCCCCACCATACAAATATATTTATACCCACACATTTACACCTAAAGTGCACAAACACAGGCGTTAACAGAACACACATTCCCACCCAGACACAAGCATTTACACAGACACATTCACACCCAGACACATTCACATCCAGACACAAGCATTTACACCAGACACAAGCATTTACACCAGACACAAGCATTTACACAGACACATTCACACCCAGACACATTCCCACCCAGACACAAGCATTTACACAGACACAAGCATTTACACAGACACATTCACACCCAGACACAAGCATTTACACAGACACATTCACACCCAGACACAAGCATTTACACAGACACAAGCATTTACACCCAGACACATTCACACCCAGACACATTCACACCCAGACACAAGCATTTACACCCAGACACATTCACACCCAGACACAAGCATTTACACCAGACACAAGCATTTACACCAGACACAAGCATTTACACAGACACATTCACACCCAGACACATTCCCACCCAGACACAAGCATTTACACCAGACACATTCCCACCCAGACACATTCACACCCAGACACAAGCATTTACACAGACACATTCCCACCCAGACACATTCCCACCCAGACACAAGCATTTACACAGACACAAGCATTTACACAGACACATTCACACCCAGACATTTACAGACACGCACATTTGCACTGACACGCCCAAACACAACTTGCCCTCTCCACAAACACTTATTTACAGACACACATTCATCTACATCCAGACACAGGCGTACACACACTTTTTCACACCCACACGTACTTCCACCTCGACACACACAAACATGCATTGACACCCAGTCACACACAAACACATTTACACCCGCACGCAGTGACACCCCCCAGACACTTCCAACCAGCCACAAACACCAGCGTTTACAGACACCCCTCACACACACACACACACACACACTCACAATCCCACTCCCACACAGGACACCACACACCCAGACACACGCGAACACGCAGAGACTCACATTACAAAGACACACACGGAACACCCCCCCTCCCGCCATCCCGTTCACGCATTTGCATGCACACAAACACGCACCCTGCCGGCCTTCTTCCTTTATTCGCCTCCCCCCCTCCAGCAGGCCCAGGAGGCAGTGGCGGGGGAGGGGCCGTCCGCTGCTCCTCTCCCCCCTCCTCTCCCCGCCCCCGGCCGTGGGGTTGGTGGCGTGGCCCCTTTAAGAGCGCCGCGGCGGACTCAGACCGGCCGTGACGTCACGGGGCGCAGAGCCGAGCGGAGCCGAGCGGAGCCGAGGAGTCCCGGAGCCCCGAAGCCCGGGACGCCCCCCGCCGCGATCGCTGCAGCCGAGGAGCCGAGGCGCGAGCACGGGAGGAGGGGGCGGCGGGGCGGTGGCCCACGCGCGGCCGGACGGACCGGAGGCCCCACGCAGGAAGGCCGTACGTACGCACGCACGGCCGGGCCGCTCGGCCTCCAGCGCCCCCCCACCCCGAGCTGCCGGCCCCGCCTCTCAAAGACCCCGCCCACCACGGGCCCCGCCTCCGCCCCGCCCCTGCCTCCTCCCCCTCCTCCTGCAGGAACTTGCCAAGAGCAGGGACACGGCGGCGGCCGCGGCGGCAGCGGGAACTTTCCTGGCAGGCACCGAATGGCTGCGGACCGGGAGCGCTAAACCAGGCCGGGAGTGTCGAGTGTGGCCGGATCGAAGGCTCCGAGACGGGCCAGGAGAGTCAGGGAGCCGAAACCCGGGAGCTGAGCGGGCCCAGCCGGACGCGCAATCCCGCAGCCCGCGGGCTGGCCCGCCCCGTCCAAGGGCCCTGTCCGCCCTCCCGCCGCCGCCCCGGTCCCACCTCCGAGCGTGAACCTGAGCGCGGCCCCGGGCCGCCCGCGATGCGCCCGGGGCGCAGTCCCCGGCTCCGCCGCCGCCGCCGCCGCTGCTGCCACCGGCGCTGCCGGGTGCCCGCTGCCTCCGCCCGCCCCGTCGGGGCCGCCTCCGCCTGAGCTTGGTCTCCAGCCCCGGCCTGGTCCCCGAGCTCGCAGCCCCGCGGACCAGAGTCAGCCTCCCAGGCATCCCTCGGCCGAGCCAGGGGGTCGGGGCTGCTCGGAGCCTCCCGCCGTCGGGCAGAGCTTCCTCCGATCGACCGCACGTCCCACGGCCGCCCCGCCCGCCCGGCGACAACCCGGCCCGGCACGATGGCCGGGAAAGCGGCGGGAGCCGGCGGCACCGGGATCCTACTTGTCACGGCCAACGTGGGCTCGCTCTTCGACGACGTAAGTGGGCTCGGGGGGCAGCCGGGACTGGCGGGCCGGGGCGGGATGAGGCGGCACTGTCCGGGAGCCCGGGGGCCCGCGGCTCCACACCTGGGGCAGCAGAGGCCCCGCCCCGAGACCGACGGTGGCGATGGGGGGTGGGTGGGGCGGAGCTGGGGAGGGGACCCGACTGAGCCCCCTCCCACGCCCGCCCCCCGTGCGGCTTTCCGGGGGCATGCGTCTGGGGGATCCGTTGGGAATGACAGCCCTATCTTCCTTGGGCTCGGGCCCGTGCGCCAGGCCCGGCTTGGCCGGGTCCGGCTCTGGGAAAGATGTGGCCGCCCCCTTCCCGGGCCGGCCCGGCCCTGCCCCGCCCCGCCCCGCCCCGCCTTGCCCGGAGTTTGTGCCAGGGAGCTGCCCCTCCCTCCCGGCTCCCCCCTGTTCCTCCCTCCGGAGGTCGGGCCTGGCCGCGATGCCTCGGGGGCCGGGACCGGGGTTGCCTGCGGACCCCGGGGCTTCGGGGTCCTGCCCGCTTCCCTCTGGCCCGCACCCACTACCCCCTGCCGTTCCCGTCCCGCTGACCTTTGCCTAGGCTAGAGCCAGCTCGGGAGGGCCGGCCTCCCCCCAACTTCCCTCTCCCCGGCTCTCCCTTTCCGAAGAGCCCCAAAAGCTGAAACAAAGCTGGGCTCGGAGAGGGCTCGTTCCTTCCCTCCCTCCCCCAGCCCACCCGCACCCCAGCCAATTAGCCGCGGGCCGAGGCAGCCTCGGCCCCTCCCTCCCTCTCGCGGCAGGGGCTGCGCCAAGGCCAAGGCGGCCCTGGGGCTAGCCCGGCCCAGCCGAGCCGAGCCTGCCTTCCTGCCTGGCTGGGAAGAAGTGGATCCCCCTGGGATCCAGGGAGCACTCGGCCTTTTCCTGCTGCTTCAGCCCAACCGCAGGGCCCTCCCCTCTCTGGCCCCCTCCCTCCCTCCTTCCCTCCCTCCCCAACAACCTCAGCACCCCCCCCCCCCCCAAGCAGAAGCGCTGGGGCTCTCTCTGGGGCGCTGAGCTTGCCCCACTCCTCTTGGCAGAAAAGGGAAACCGAGGTTTTTCAGAAGAGCTCTCCCCCGAGGGCTCCCCCCTCCATCTCCCGGCTCTGGGGGTGCTCACTTCCTAGCATCCTCCTAAAGCCTTCCCCTGCTCTGGCTCCTGAGAGCCCCCACCCCCACCCAGCTTAGCCTCCTTCTGGCCAGCAAACTTGCCTTTTACTTTGAAAGTGCCTCATGGTGGGGGGAGGGGGAGGCCACTGCCTCCCCTTCCACAGCCATCCTCCGAGGCTAGGGTCTGGGCATTTCAGAAAGAGGGCATGTGGGGGTTTGACCCGGCGCCGATGGCCCAGCGCGCCTGGCCTGTCAGTGCGGGCTTAGTCGGGTGGTTCTGATGGTCCTGGGAAACGTTGGAGGGAAGGGCCGGCTTCTCCACCCCCTCCTTGCCCCCTCTCCGGCCCAGCCGGCGCCCCCTGTGCCAGTCCGCCGTTGGCCAGAACTCTGGCTCATGGCTCTCCAGTAAGGATCGCCTCTGCCCCCAGGTTTCTCCCCTCCCCCTTGCCTCCCCGTCCCCTTTCCAAAGGGAAATGGGACATTTTGCACCCATTGTGTCTGAAAGAAACTTTGAAGCTTTTTGCCTGGAGAAACATTTGCCTTGTCCAGAAGCCAGTTGGAGGTGAATGGGCTCCTGAATGGGCTGGCCGGGGCCAAGGCTGAAGCTCTAGGTCAGGGCTGGGGCCTCTGCTGAGGGCCAAAGCTCTGGGTCAGGGCCAGGGCCGGGGCTCTGGGTCAGGGCCCAGGCTGGCCCCGCGAGCACCCAAGCAAAATGAGTTTGTATCTGAGAAACTGGAATGCCAGTCTGACTGTTCGAGACCCTCAGCTCTCTGTGACCTTTGCAAAGGGAGGGGAGGCAAGCGGCGGGCCGGGAGAGGCCGGGCTGGGACTCGGGGCGCCACAGGCTTTCTTCTGTTTTCTTGTGGTTCGTCGGGGTCCCTTCCACGTGTTCCTGCCCCCTCTCCCCTCCCGTCTCCCACAGAGCTTGCAGGGGCCTCTGACCACCAGCCTCCTCATTTTCCCAGGGAACAGGCAGCAATGAGCCCAGATGAGCCCAGAGCCCCGACCCGAGCCGGTCCCTGACTGCTGCTGGGCTTCCCCATGGGCATCTGGGAATCCAGGCTTGTTGAATGAAAGCTCTGGCTCTCCTGGGTTACTGGCAGGGCAGAGAAAGGGTGTCTCAGCTGAAGATGTGGAGGCCGGAAGAGTCAAATCTCAAATGTGGAGGCCAGTGGCTCGGGCCTGGGAGACCTATGGGCGGGGCTTGGGGGCCTAGGCTTGTCCCATGTCTGACCTGTCTTTGGGGCGGCCCTCGGGCTGAGGCTTGGCGAGAGTGCCGGGGCAGCTGGGAAATTCTGTCTGAGACCGGCCTAGAATAGCTCCAGGGGCCTCCTGGGCCTCTGCTTCTGCTGCCGGCGACCAAGCGCCTTCTCCTGTGAGCCAGGGCGGCCCTCCGGGGTGGGACGGAGACAGTGTCGACGTGCTCAAAGGTCCCTGACTGTCTGTCTCGGGTGGGGGCTGCTGAAGGAAAGGCTTCCGAGGGAAAGCCTCGAGGCCTGGGAAAGGAGCTGGAGCCTCCCGGGAGGCCTGGGCTGGCGAGGATGCCGGCAGCAGCCAGAGGGTGGCACTTATTAAGGGCCTGCTGTGGGCCAGGGGCCGTGGGGGCGCTGGGGAGGCAGCCCTACGTCAGTGAGCCACTTACCAAGGCCTTGCTTAAATGGAAACTGGCCACGGGGGAGGCGGGGCTGAGGTGAGGACGCGGGCCTGACCTGGCCGACGGGGAGCCCGAGCTGGGGGAGGCTTTGTCCCCAGGGAGCAGGGAGTTCAGGAGTCGGGGCTCCGGCGGGGGCCCCCTCATTACCGGCGAGGAACTGAGCTCCCTGGTATTTCCTCGGGCAATAATGGCAGGAGGAGAGGCGATGAGGGGAAGCCTGATACCAGGGGGATGGAGGCCCCTGGGTGGGGAGGCCCTGGGACATTAGAGACCCAGGGGCCATGGAGGCCTTGGGGCGATGGTCCTGGGAGTAGGAGATGCCAGTGAGAGGCAGGTAGAACTTGGTAAATGGGTGGATGCTGTTGGGGAGACTCGGGCGCCCGCCGGGGAGGGTGACCTCCGAGGGCAAAGCCTCCTTTGTGGTGTCCAGCCTGGCCCTCGGGCCGGCCGGAGGGTGAGGGGCGGGGGAAGCCGAGGTCCGTGTGTTTGTGTCTCTGTGGCCTGGGCAGGCCCCGCAGTTTATACGGGGTCAGTGTCTGGAGGGGATCGAGGGCATCCTCTTGCTCACCATGTCCAATCCTCTTCAGTCGGCAGGAGCCGGGGGAGGCTGGGTTTCTGTTCTTAGCCACCACGGCAAAGCCTTTCTGACTCTGCTGGGAGACGGGCAGGCGTGGTGGGAGGGGGGGCGTGGCCTGTTGGGCAGCATAGCTAGAGTCCACAGGGGTCCGGGCTCCCCACTTCGGTGCTTTCCCCTCAGGCCCCCATCGTTTCCGTGCCAGGCCCCAGCCCCCAGGGATGGGGATGTCCAGTGTCAGCCCCTGGCCTTGGGAGGTGATTGGACATGTTGGGGAAACCAAGTCGGCCTGGCCCTTGTAGCCCTTTCCTGCCGGGTTTGGGGCATAGGAGCTACTCGGGATCTTCCGTCCCTGCGGGCCCGAGACCCAGAATCTCGGATGCCATCGGGGCCGTCCTCCCACTTGTCAGTGAGCTACGACGTGGCCGTCCCCAGCGCTCAGGCTCTCGAAGCTGACCCGTGTCTCTGGCAGAGCTCTTCCCCGGCGCGCGGCTCAGGGGAGCCGGTCTCTCCTCGGGAGGCTCAGAGGGCCAGTCTCTTCTCCCCGGGCTTGGGGGGTGGGCGTGGGCGTGGGTCTCTCCTCGGGGGGCTCGGGGGGCCAGTCTCTTCTCCCCGGGCTGGCCCCCGGGGGGGCCTTAGTGGGGGTCTGGGCACCTTCCGAGCGCTGCCCCTTCTCCCTCCTTCCTTGACCCCTCCGCTACCTCGCGCCCGCCCTTGCCTGGGTAGGGGCCGGTTCCGACGCCCTGGACCACGGCAGACCCTCCGGGGCTTGAGGTTTCCCTTTTGTGGCTGGAGCCTCAGCTTCCCCGGAAGGGGCCGCACGGTGGGCGGGGCCGCAAAGGTGGGCGGGGCCCGGGCCTGGAGTCCGCAAGTCCAGCCTCGGACGCTGGCTGTGCGACCCCCGGCCTTCTCTCAGATTGCCTCGGTTTCCTCATCTGTAAATAAGCCGGAGGAGACAACGGACCTCTCGTACTTCCCTCCGCTCAGCGAACCTCAGACGAGGCGTGAAGAGTCGGCCGCGGCCGGAGCAAACGGGACCACTGACGTTCTCCATGTGGGCGGGCGCTGAGGGGGCCGCCCCACCCCTGCCTCCGGGCCATCCGCTTCTCCCCCCTCCCCCTCCCCCCCACCTCCTCGCCCGCTGGTTTCTGGGGCGCGGTTTACTCGCTACGGGCCAGAGGCCCTGGCGGGGCCCCCACGTGCTCGGCGCCCTCCGGATCTCGGGCCGCCGGTGACCTGTGACAAGGAGGCCGGGACAGGGCTTAATGAGACGCGCTCTCGGGTGCGTGGGGGGGGGGCGGAGAAAGACGGCAGCTTGTGGGCTGAGAGGGGGCCTCAGGGGCGTGGGGGCCGTTGTCCTCAGCCCAGGCGGCCGGTGTCCCCGGCGCCCCTCCCCCTTCCGGGCTCCCCGCGGTCTCGGACTCTTGTTCCCACCCGTCCCTGCCCTGGCTCCGCCCCCTCCCGTTGTCCCTGCCAGCCCAGCCTCTGTCCCCCCGAGCCTTAGGAGAGCGGGCCAAGGGGTGTGGGCTGGGCCGGCGAGCCCGGGGGGCGAGCGTGGGTGCTGGGGGAGCCTCGCCCCAGGACCCCCGACCTGGGCAGTGGGCGATGGCTGGCCCCCGGGGACTCCTCAGCGAGGGGGAGGTGCTCAGCAAGGGCTTCTCTAGGCAGACTCCAGTCTGAACATCAGGGAAGATGTCGGGCAAGGGGGCGCTTGCTGGGCCCCGGGTCATCAGGCCTCGGCTTGTGGCTGAGTGTGAGAGTGTGTGAATGTGTAAGTGT